>NC_139009.1:85224586-85659536 GCF_964374135.1 Grampus griseus
TACAAAACAGAAATAGAGTCACAGATGTAGGAAACAAACTTATGGTTACCAGGGCATAAGACAGGGAGGGATAAATTGGGAGATTGGGATTGACGTATACACACTCCTATATATAAATGGGTTAACTAATAACGGCCTACTGTACAGCACAGGGAACTCTTCTCAATACTCTGTAATGACCTATATGGGAAAATAATCTAATAAAGAGTGGATATACATATATGTATAACAGATTCACTTTGCTGTACTGCAGAAAATACAACATTTTAAATCAACTATACTCCAAAAAATTACTAAAAAGGAAAAAAGGATATAATAATTCTGTTTCTCTCACAGTGCTGTTGATAAGATTCAATACTAAGTCTCTCAGAGCAGTGCCTGGCAGATGTGGGCACTCGCTCTATCTTTCATGAATGAACACATGTGGAGTTGAGAAAATTCATCTTCTGGGCCTCACTTTCTAGAACTACCCCGTTTTCCCTAATATTAATTAACAAGTCAAGCAAAAACAAACAGGAAATGAAGCTTTATTCATTAACACTCTACATTCTGAGATTGCTAATTCTATAAGGTTGCTAAAGGAGAGAGAATAATCTTGGGAGAGTTAATATGTATAGAAAAAAGTTAGTAATCTGTGGTTTACTTACTTACAAGAGTCCTTTGGGGCGTCCAAGGTCTCAGAAGCTGGGTGGGATAAATGGCAACAGTCGAAAATCACAGGAAATCTTCAGCAGCTCATGACTTCCCACTAACAAGATTATGGGCTATACCCCTATTCCAGCCTTCTTGTTGGAGAACGAGACTCAAAGGTGTCACTCAGTGACTACTTGTTTGGAATGAATGAGGGTCGGCATGAAAATCTAACCAAGTATCCCCAGTAAGTAACTGATAACAATCCACATCTTCTGACATGAGGGTCCCCATAAAGCCACCAGTAATAAAGAGAATTCTTCCACTAATTCGTTTTCAGATTTCAATACCAACCTAAATGCTTCAGTCCTTTTGCATGCATTTTTATTTGTCCTAAGATGTGGATAACTTTGCAAAAGGAAAATTAGAAGAAATCATTTATGTCTAGGGAAGTAGAGAGAAAAAATAAGGGAGCTAGCACCGAGGAAGAGCCTGTACGTCTTAAACAAAGCTGTAAGGAGGGCAGGCATGGTTTCTGAGAGAAAAATACCATGCCTAGACACAGAATCCTCCACTCTTCATTTTAATCACCTTCTATCCTTAAAAAAAAAAATCTTTCTTTATCAATTTTTTGAAAGTTTATTATGTGCCAAACCCAGTACCTGGCAACAGTACTTAAATAATTGTTCAAGGCATAGATAGATGGATGGATAAATAGATAAGGGCTCTGCCAGGCATTGGTACCTGTGTATCTTATTATTGTTAAAACAGACATTCAGGGAAAGATGTCCAGAGCTGTATCTAAAGGTACCAGTTATTGCCTGTTACAATACCATATGCTCTCTTGTTAGTGGTCACATTCTCTAAGGTAGGGTAATAATGGCCACCTAGGTCGGAAGTTGCAAAGCTAAAAGTAATCTTTCCATCACTACTGCAGAGGTGGTGGCTGAAAGAGAATTTACCCTCCCCCAACCCCCAAGAAGACACTGATTGAGTGTCTCTGGTCTAGAAATGGAAAACCAACCACAGAGCACTGACTTGTGCCTAAGAAAACTGAAGAGAGTCTTCACAGAACTGAAGCTAATTGAACTCCATTTTTCAGAGTCTTTGAGAATGTATGATGCATGAGGTGGCCGGACCAATGGACAGTCTAGAAAATTTTGCAAATGTAGATCAATTTAACTAGAATGAATAAAGAATGGTTTTAAATAATTTAATAAGATGCAACTATCATGAGCCCATGTTATGCGCTTAACACTAAGTGCATCCCAGAAGAGAGGAAATCAAAAGCCAGGAAGGGGTAAAATTTAATTAATTAATTAGTTAATTAATCAATCAATTAAGCAGCTGGGAAAGACCAAAATGCAGTGAGCAAAAGGTGTAGTCATTTACAGAGAGTGAGGCTAGACCTGGACAAGAACATTGTCCAGCATTTATTTACCACTTACTGTGTATTGAAATGCTATGTTTACACTTGATAAAATGTTAATTCTCGCATAAAGTTCTGACAAAATTGGAGATAATAAGGTCGCAGATGGAAGAGTTTTATCCATCCCCAAAGTCCATGCAGTTTCTAACATTCTGCACTTGCACTTAGGAGACGTGTTAGAAAGCTAGAGGAATAGCTTGGCTGTACATAAAAGGATTGGGAGCTGGAAAAGAGACAAAAGGTGAGTTTCTCCAGAGGCCTTGCCCACACCAGCCCTCCATGAGCATCTGGGCAGGGGCCGCGGTATAGATGGAGGTGAGTCACGGCAGGGCCTTTGCTGGGAAAGCACTGTGACAAAGGTGGTGCTGATGCCCAGCAGGGCCTGAGTGCAGGGAGCTTGAAGGCAGAGGTCCAGTGATTTCCAAATAAAGGAAGCAAGAGAGAGGCCAGGAGCACAAAGGGAAGTGAGCTTGCCTAGAAGCAGCTCTTTAGCAAGAAAGGATGCAAACTCGACCTCACAGATTTTGAGGCTGGTATTGATCAGAAGAAGGTCTGTAGCCTCAAGAATGGGCTGCCCTTTGAGCTCAGTGAGCTACTAAGTGCAGCAATGAGCCTAGAAGGACATGGACTGTGCTTGGTCACAAGATGCATGGGGTGCTATCCCATATCATTGCTAATGTGGTAGGATTGGAATTGATTTCTGCACAAATAACAATTTAAAAGGAGGTTGTACCTTTCCCATGCACAGAAAAATTACAGGAAGGAAACTTGGAAGATTTCCTATACATAAAATTTTATAGGAATACAGAATAAGAATACATTTTATTAGTTCAAATTTCCAACACTTGATTCACCTAAAGAATTTCAGTCAAGCATAAGTATTGGATAATATCTGCAATAATTAGAATCATTAGTGAAATCATGAACTAAAATTGTACTTATACCTTGATATTCTTCTTTCATTAAAGCCATTAGCTGCCTGTTACTAAAATGTAATTTTAAATCTATTTTAATTGCATATTAAGATCCAATACATACTTGAAAGATAAAGCATACAATCAAGAACTTTCTTTAAAAACGATTAGCTTTGGTCATATAAGTACAGGATGAACTTACTAAAAATTCTGTTTAAATGGAATTATTACTTTGTTATAAACATTGCATTTTTTGAAGATGGCTATGTATAGATTTACCTAACAAGGAATACAGTGGAAAAAAAATACCTATAGGGATAACTAGACTTGACAAAATTTGTAGCCAAGGAACTGAACTGCCAAAATCAAAGGACTGTTTTTATTATTACCTACTTTTTCATTCATTCATCCATTTGTTCATACATTCAACAAACATTTCTTAGCATATCAGAGAGTTTGCTATATGAAAATGATGAAATCAACTTTCACCTACTCTAACTCACTCATTCTTATATGTCTACTTAGCCCACAAGTCATATGGAATCTGCTTTCTTCGTAATTCACAAATGATCTCTTCATCGTAACCCCTTGCCTACTAAATTAGGAAGTCATCGTTAGCATCATTGTCTAGAATTGCAGCAGCCAGCTAATTGAGCTATCACTTTCATACTAAAAGAAAGGATAAGAGATGACATGGCACATTTGAACTCCAGGCAGTTCAGCATGTCTGGAGGAGTAGGCAAGAGGGCTATATCTGGAGAGGTAAAAGGGGCTAAATTATCAAGTATTGTGTTTAAATTCTGTTGTGGATAGTATAAGAAAATATTGAGCGTTGTAAACGAGGGAGCAGCATTACGTGACATGCATGTAGAACGTTCAGATGGTAGATCTCTGGTTATGTGAAGAAGTGCTTAATTAACAAAGTACCATATAAACTCAAGGTATGATCAGTGTTAACTTATTTTCCTCATTATACTTCTCTCTTCAAGTGAGACATACTGTCCTTTTTATCATTTCATTTTGTTTTATTACACTTTAGTTTGGTATTCCAAGTACCAGTAATAGTACCTAGCCCATACTAGGTATACAAAGTAATGAAGATATATATCAGTTAAATATGACTTAAAAACTAAATGTAAAGGGGAAAACATTACAATTTTTAGAAGAAAGTATGAAATATCTTTAGGTATGCAGTGTGAGAAAGTTCGCACATAAGGCACAAGAAGTACTAACTTAAAGCAGGACTGATAAGTACATTAAAATCAAGAAATTGTATTCATTAAAAGGCTAAAGAAAATGAAAAGAAAAGGCACAAATTGAGAGTGGATATTAGCCATATATATAACCAACCAATATCCAGAATATATGAAGAACTCTCATGAATCCATGTAAAAAAAATCCATAGAAAAATGGGCAAATAAAATAATAGGCATTTCACAGAAGAGGAAACAAGAAGAATCAATAAACATATATAAAGACATTTGATCTCCTTAATAATCAGGTAAATTAAGTCACAATGGGATGTCATTTACAACCACCAGGTTATCAAGAAAAAGGAATTAAAAGTCTAACAAAGCCAAATGTTGGCACAGATATGGAAAAACCAGGAACTCTGCTGTCAGTGAGAGTGAAAACCTCTGTGGAAGCAAATTGGCATTATCAAGTTAACTCTCATACATGCATCAATTAACAGGCAAGAAAATGTTCATAGCAACATTGTTTGTGAGACCAGAAATCAGTCACTCACGGAACAAATAAATAGGTAAAATTTTCTGTAATTACATAATGAAATACAATATAGCAACAAAAATGAGTACACTAGAGCCACATGCAACAAAGATGAACCTTAGATATATCATGTTGAAAAAAATTAGCAAGTTGCAAAGTATACTTTATTGCAAAAGGTAAAAACTTGGATATCATATTTTAAGAAGTTCATAAAGAAAATAAATAATACGTTGCTTAGGGATATTTCCAGGTATGATAAATCCATAAATGAAAGCACTTATTATTATTGTTGTTATTGTTTATTATTATTTTAAATTTAGGATAATTTTTTTCCCATTAGGGGCAAACAAGCGTATGGGATTTGGCTGGGGAAGGCTATGAGGTTATCAGTGGTAGTGGTAAGATTCAATTTCTAAAGCTGAGCATTTCAGAGGTGTTTATTATTATGTTTCATAAATTACATATATGACACCTATATTCTTTTGCAGGTATCAAATTCTCCCCAGCAAAACCTATAAGAATAATGTTCAATGTAGAAAAAAGTGAACAGGTAATATTTAGTATTAATATCTAGTAAAGAAAGTGATATTATTGCAATTTGATCTGAGATGTGGAAACATCTACTTAGCTTATGTTTAAAATGAAGAACAAAGTCTCTATAATTTACCGCATCGCCTCCCTCTCCCAACCATTACCTAGGCTCTGAGGGACACCGTATCACTGAGGACCCTCCACAGCTTCTTCTGCCTCTAATGCTTTCCTCTAGTTCTAACAGCACCTGGATCATGGCAGCCTGGCTCATCTCTCTACGGTGCAAAAGTCTAAACTCTGCAGCACGACGTTCCTCTTACTTTCTCCCAGAATCCACTTCCTACTCACGCTTCCGGCCTCATTCCTGTTTACTTTCTGTGCTGTTCTTCACTGACATCCAGGCTCCTGGACATGATAGCATTAGTGAACACTCATGTGTCTCTTACAGTGCCCCAGATGCTCTTCTAAGTCCTTTACATATATTAACTCATTTAATCCTCACAGCAGTCTTAGGAGGTAAATGCTATCATTATAGTGATTGTATATTTGAGAAACAGGCTCAGACGAATAATTTCTCCAAGCTATAACAGCAAGTTAAATGGCAGGGTGTGAATTTTTCTGCTTGCAGTGGATGACCCCTTATCCCTGACAGGTTGTTTTGCCTGATCCCTGCCTGTTCATCTAGACCCAGGTTAATTGGATACTTTCCTGATCCCACCCCCAGCCATACCCAGATCCTAAGACCTGAGCAGGGCTGAAATCCCTGTGCTCCAGCAGAACCTCTGGTACAATGGCTCTGTTAGTAACTACCTCCCTAGGGGTTTCACTCTTACCATCATGACCACATTGTCAATTCCTGGCACACAACCATACTCAAAACACGTTGATTAAATTCATGAAGGAAAAAAGGCATTGAGCAAAAGAGTGACCCAAGTCCAAATTTTAAAGCCTTTCTTTTATCTCTTCACAAATACTATTCTCTGTATTTCCTCTGACTAATTAATTCTAAACATTATTATTATTATTAAAACAGTGAGAGGAAAGCATTTAGAAGCCATGCAAACAAGTAATATTTGAAAGTGTTTGTGATGCTCTGTTTGTTGTATCAAGTCAAGTTAATATAATCAAATAAATAAAAGAAGCTTAAAATAATAAATGCAATCTTATCTTGAATAACTTTCGATGAAGTCTGTATTCTGCAGGTGAGTATAGTTCTAAATAACTTAATGCATTAATTATGGCTATTTGAACCCTCTTAGAGAATAACTGATTCCCTCCAGCTATAGAAGAAAAAGTTTACAATTATGACACTGGGAGATAAAAAAATTGTATTAGTTTGCTAACGTTCATATCAGTTTAACTGTGGAGCTTGGCTGACACTGGTTCACACAAGGTAAAACCAGGCACTGGGCTGAGAGAACTTAGGAGCCATTCCATACTCACAGAAGTCCTGGATAATAATGATCATGAAAAAAAGAGATAAACATCTGCAGTTTTAGTCACATAGCTTCAGACCTGATCCATTTGCAATCATTTTCTACAATTTTAATCAGAACTATCATTTTATTTTTTTTGAATTTTATTTTATTTTTAATACAGCAGGTTCTTATTAATCTATTTTATACATATTACTGTATATATGTCAATCCCAATCTCCCAATTCATCCCACCCCCCACCCACCCTCCACTATCCCCCTTGGTGTCCATACGTTTGTTCTCTACCTCTGTGTCTCTACTTCTGCCTTGCAAACTGGTTCATCTGTACCATTTTTCTAGATTCCACATATATGTGTTAATATACGATATTTCTTTGTCTTTTTCTGACTTGCTTCACTCTATATGACAGTCTCTTCGTCCATCCAAGTCTCTACAAATGACTCAATTTCGTTCCTTTTTATGGCTAAGTAATAATCCATTGTATATATGTACCACATCTTCTTTATCCATTCATATGTCGATGGGCATTTAGGTTGCTTCCATGACCTGGCTATTGTAAATAGTGCTACAATGAACATTGGGGTGCATGTGTCTTTTGGAATTACAGTTTTCTCTGGGTATATGCCAGTAGTGGGATACTGGGTCATATAGTAATTCTATTTTTAGTTTTTTACGGAATCTCCATACTGTTATCCATAGTGGCTGTATCAATTTACATTTCCACCTACAGTGCAAGAGAGTTCCCTTTTCTCCACACCCTCTCCAACATTTGTTGTTTGTAGATATTCTGATGATGGCGATTCTAACTGGTGTGAGGTGATACCTTATTGTAGTTTTGATTTGCATTTCTCTAATATTAGTGATGTTGAGCAGCTTTTCATGTGCTTCTTGGCCATCTGTATGTCTTCATTGGAGAAATGTCTATTTAGGTCTTCTGCCCATTTTTTGATTGTTTTTTTTAATATTGAGCTGCATGAGCTGTTTATATTTTTTGGAGATTAATCCTTTGTCCATTGATTCAGTTGCAAATATTTTCTCCCATTCTGAGGGTTGTCTTTTCGTCTTGTTTATGGTTTCCTTTGCTGTGCAAAAGCTTTGAAGTTTCATTAGGTCTCATTTGTTTATTTTTGTTTTTATTTCCATTTCTCTAGGAGGAGGGTCAAAAAAGATCTTGCTGTGATGTATGTCAAAGAGTGTTCTTCCTATGCTTTCCTTGAAGAGTTTTACAGTGTCCGGTCTTACATTTAGGTCTTTAATCCATTTTGAGTTTATTTTTGTGTATGGTGTTAGAGAGTGTTCTAATTTCATTCTTTTACATGTAGCTGTCCAGTTTGCCCAGCACTACTTATTGAAGAGGCTGTCTTTTCTCCATTGTATACCCTTGCCTCATTTGTCATAGATTAGTTGACCGTAGGTGCATGAGTTTATCTCTGGGCTTTCTATCCTGTTCCATTGATCTATATTTCTGTCTTTGTTCCAGTACAATATTGGCTTGATTATTGTAGCTTTTGTACAATAAATGTACAAAATGTACTATTGTACTATAGTCTAAAGTTAGGGAGTTATGTACTATTGTACTATAGTCTAAAGTTAGGGAGTCTGATTCCTCCATCTCCATTTTTTCCCTCAAGATTTCTTTGTCTATTTGGGGTCTTCATACAAATTTTAAGATTTTTTTGTTCTAGTTCTGTAAAAAATGCCATTGATAGTTTGATAGGGATTGCACTGAATCTGTAGAATGCTTTGGGTAATATAGTCATTTTCACAATATTGATTCTTCCAATCCAAGAACATGGTATATCTCTCCATCTGTTTGTGTCATCTTTTATTTCTTTCATCAGTGTCTTATAGTTTTCTGAGTACAGGTCTTTGACTTCCTTAGGTAGGTTTATTCCTAGGTATTTTATTCTTTTTGTTGCAATGGTGAATGGGATTGTTTCCTTAACTTCTCTTTCTGATCTTTCATTGTCTTGATCTTTCATTGTTAGTGTATAGGAATGCAAGAAATTCCTGTGCATTAATTTTGTATCCTGCTGCTTTACCAAATTCATTGATTAGCTCTAGTAGTTTTCTGGTGGCATCTTTAGGATTATCTATGTATAGTATCATGTCATCTGCAAACAGTGACAGTATTTCTTCTTCGTTTCCAATTTATATTCATTTTATTTCTTTTTCTTCTCTGATTGCCATGGCTAGGACTTCCAAAATTATGTTGAATAAGAGTGGATATCCATGTCTTTTTCCTGATCTTAGAGGAAATGCTTTCAGTCTTTCACCATTGAGAATGATGTTTGCTGTGAGTTTGTCGTATATGGCCTTTATTATGTTGAGGTAGGTTCCCTTTATGCACACTTTCTGGAGAGTTGTTATCATAAATGGGTGTTGAATATTGTCAAAATCTTTTACTGCATCTACTGAGATGATCATATGGTTTTTATTCTTCATTTTGTTAATATGGTGTATCACATTGATTGATTTGCATATACTGAAGAATCTTTGCATCCCTGGGATAAATCCCACTTGATCATGGTGTATGATCCTTTTAACGTGTTGGATTCTGCTTCCAAGTATTTTGTTGAGGGTTTTTGCATCTATATTCATCAGTGCTATTGGTCTGCAATTTTCTTATTTTGTAGTCTCTCTGTCTGGTTTGGGTTATCAGGGTGATGGTGGTCTCGTAGAATGAGTTTGGAAGTGTTCCTTCCTCTGCAATTTTTGGACGAATTTTAGAAGGATGGGTGTTACCTCTTCTCTAAATGTTTGATATAATTCACCTGTGAAGTCCTCTAGTCCTGTGCTTTTGTTTGTTGGGAGATTTTTAATCACAGTTTCAATTTCATTACTTGTGATTGGTCTGTTCATATTTTCTATCCCTTCCTGGTTCAGTCTTGGAAGGTTATATCTTTCCAAGAATTTGCCCATTTCTTCCAGGTTGTCCATTTTATTGGCATCGAGTTACTTGTAGTAGTCTCTTATGATGCTTTGTATTTCTGCAGTGTCCATTGTAGCTTCTCATTTTTCATTTCTAATTTTATTGATTTGAGTCCTCTCCTTCTTTTTCTTGATGAATCCAGCTAAAGGTTTATCAATTTTGTTTATCTTCTCAAAGAACCAGGTTTTAGTTCTATTGATCTTTGCTATTGTTTTCTTTGTTTCTATTTCATTTATTTCTGCTCTGATCTTTATGATTTCTTTCCTTCTACTAACTTTGGGTTTTGTTTGTACTTCTTTCTCTAGTTCCTTTATGTGTAAGGCTACATTGTTTATTTAAGAATTTCCTTGTTTCTTGAGGTAGGGATATATTGCTATAAACTTCCCTCTTAGAACTGCTTTTGCTACATACCATAGGTTTTGGATCACTGTGTTTTCACTGTAACTTGTCTCTAGGTATTTTTTGATTTCCTCTTTCATTTCTTCAGTGATCTCTTGGTTATTTAGTAACGTATTGTTCAGCCTCCATGTATTTGTGTTCTTTACTTTTTTTCCCTGTAATTTATTTCAAACCTCATAGCGTTGTGGTCGGAAAAGATGCTTGATACATTTTCAACTTTCTTAAATTTACTGAGGCTTGATTTGTGACCCAAGATATGATCTATCCTGTAGAATGTTCCGTGTTCACTTGAGAAGAAAGAGTAATCTGCTGTTTTTAGATAGAATGTCCTATAAATATCAATTAAATCTATCTGGTCTCTTGTGTCCTTTAAAGCTTGTGTTTCCTTATTTATTTTCTGTCTGGATGATCTGTCCATTGGTGTAAGTGAGGCATTAAAGTGCTCCACTATTATTGTGTTACTGTCAATTTCCTCTTTTATAGCTATTAGCATTTACCTTATATATTGAGGTGTTCCTATGTTGGGTGTATATATATTTATAAATGTTATATCTTCTTCTTGGATTGATCCCTTGATCATTATGTAATGTCTTTCCTTGTCTCTTGTAACATTCTTTATTTTAAAGTTTTTTTTTATCTGATATGAGAATTGCTACTGTAGCTTTCTTTTGATTTCCATTTGCATGGAGTATCTTTTTCCATCCCCTCACTTTCAGTCTGTATGTGTCCCTAGGTCTGGAGTGGGTCTCTTGTAGACAGCATATATATGGGTCTTGTTTTGGTAACCATTCCACAAGCCTGTGTCTTTTGGTTGGATCATTTAACCCATTCACATTTAAAGTGATTATCAATATATATATTCCTATTACCATTTTCTTAATTGTTTGGGGTTTGTTTTTGTAGGTCCTTTCCTTCTCTTGTGTTTCCCACTTAGAGAAGTTCCTTTAGCATTTGTTGTAGAGCTGATTTGATGGTGCTGAATTCTCTTAGCTTTTGCTTGTCTGTAAAGATTTTGATTCCTCTGTCGAATCTGAATGAGATCCTTGCCAGGTAGAGTAATCTTGGTTGTAGGTTCTTCCCTTTCTTCACTTTAAATATATCGTGCCACTCCCATCTGGCTTGTAGAGTTTCTGCTGAGTAATCAGCTGTTAACCTTATGGAATTTCCCTTGGATGTTATTTGTCATTTTTCCCTTGTTGTTTTTAATAATTTTTCTTTGTCTTTAATTTTTTGCATTTGATTACTGTATGTCTTGGCATGTTTCTCCTTGGGTTTATCCTGCCTGGCACTCTCTGTACTTCTTGGACTTGGGTGGCTATTGCCTTTCCCATATTAGGGAGGTTTTCGACTATAATCTTTTCAAATATTTTCTCGGGTCCTCTCCCTCTCTTTTCTCCTTCTAGGACCTATAATGTGAATGTTGGTGCATTTAATGTCCCAGAGGTCTCTTAGGCTGTCTTCATTTCTTTTTTCTTTATTCTGTTCCATGGCAGTGATTTCCACCACTCTGTCTTCCAGGTCACTTATCCATTCTTCTCCTCATTTATTCTGCTATTGATTCCTCCTAGTGTATTTTTCATTTCAGTTACTGTATTGTTTATCTCTATTTGTTCTTTAATTCTTCTAGGTGTTTGTTCTTTAATTCTTCTAGGTGTTTGTTAAACATTTCTTGCATCTTCTCAATCTTTTCCCCCAATTCTTTTTCCAAGGTCCTGGATCATCTTCACTATCATTATTCTGAATTCTTTTTCTGGAAGCTTGCGTATCTCCAGTTCATTTACTTGTCTTTCTGGGGTTTTATCTTGTTCCTTCATCTGGTACATAGTCCTCTGCCTTTTCATTTTGTCTCTCTTTCTGTGAATGTGGTTTTCATTCCACAGGCTGCAGGATTGTAGTTCTTCTTGGTTCTGCTGTCTGCCCTCTGGTGGATGAGGCTATCTAAGAGGCTTGTGAAAGCTTCCTGATGGGAGGCACTGGTGAGGATAGAGCTGGGTGTTGCTCTGGTGGGTAGAGCTCTGTAAAACTTTAATCTGCTTGTTTGATGATGGGTGGGGCTGAGTTCCCCCCCTGTTGGTTGTTTGGCCTGAGGAAACCCAGCACTGGAGACTCCAGGCTCTTTGGTGGGGATAATGGTGGACGCTGGGAAGGCTCATGCCAAGGAGTACTTCCCAGAACTTCTGTTGCCAGTGTCCTTGTCCTCACAATGAGACACAGCTAACCCCCACCTCTGCAGGAGACCCTCCAACACTAGCAGGTAGGTATGTTTCAGTCTCCTATGGGGATACTGCTCCTTGCCCCTGGGTCCTGATGCACACACTACTTTGTGTGTGCCCTCTAAAAGTGGAGTCTCTGTTTTCCCCAGTCCTTTCAAAGTACATCTCATTGTGGCTTCTCCTTTGTTTTTGGATGTGGGGTATCTGTTTTGGCGAGTTCCAGTGTCTTCCTGTCAATGATTGTACAGCAGTTAGTTGTGATTCCAGTGCTCTCACAAGAGGGAGTGAGCCCATGTCCTTCTACTCCACCATCTTGAACCAATCTCAGAACTATCATTTTAATTCTGTGATTTTAATACTTCCTTAACTGAGGAATTATCCATACTTTCAAGATCCCAGAAAATTCCATCAAGCCTCAAGCACAGAATAGACAGTGTATTAGCTATGAAACATGGCCTAATCTTGTGTAGAGATACAAAAAATTACCAGGAAGTTCATGAAAATCAGCCAATTCCCCTAAAGTAATCTTTTTTGCGACTCTAGGATTAACAGGTACCCTAGAAATATTTCCTTTAGGTAAGTGTTTAGGTTTTCACAAGATCTTTGTAAAATCATCAAAACATTAAAAAAAAACAAAAGATAATAAAAATTAATTTTAATCTTCTAGTTATTACTTGACATCAGTAAGGCGATAACATTTTCTCTCCCTCCTTCTCATCTCCTTCTCCTTCTCTTCCTGCTTTTTCTTCTTTGTCAAGAAATTTTATTAGTTCTGTTGGGTCATGTCCATGTTCCCTGATTTGATGGTATAGGAAACAATGGAAGGAAAAGATGCAGAGAACAGATAATTAATCATTATGTGGGATTTCTTGGAAAATATATAAGATGGAATATAGTTCCAAATAAGGTTGCAAATCAAGAGCATTGCTATTCACTTAAAAGTGTCCACTGGAGTGGACAAGTGAAGTCAAACAGGTGGAGGAGGCAGGCGAGTAGCTGCTAGACCTTCATCTGTGCTCACAAGTGCACTGGCAGCTGGGAGAGTGGGAGATCAAGGGAACACATGGCTGCAGAAAGAGCCCAGGCAAGTCCGTCAACGTGACCTACAGACCTGTGTGCCCCATTTGAAGAACTCATTTGCAAATCTCTCAATAGTTTCATGCCTTCCTAAGGCGTTAAAATGCTCCATCCAGGATATAGAGGTCAAGGAGGGACTCCAGTTGGGGTGCATGTGTCAAGAGCCTTTGATCCTTTCTGATAAAGAAATAAGAATCACGGATGATTGTATTAAAAACATTAAAACTATATCAAAGCATCAAATCCTCCTTTCTCTAAAATGGTAGGTCACTGTAAAGAATTAAATAATTTTTATATTTAAAATATGTTTCCTATTTTAGGATTTTGGCATTTTTACAACATGAAGCATATGCCAAGTCCTTTGGTAATCTTCATTCTTTCTTTAGCATTTCTAGACATGCCACTCTATTAAAATTGACAACGTCATAAAAAAAAAAAATCTTTACTCTGTACCTACCAGGTGCGTGACACTTTGCTGAGGCAGAATTGATAACTATTTATAGTGGAATATTGCATATATTTTTAAAGTCCAAAGATAGCTGTGCTGCCTGCCTGTGTTGTCAATAATAGAAGTTCATGACATTTGATTTGAGTCTTTGTGAGAGGCAATGTTATTCTGATTTAATAGTTTCCATCTGCTCTTCTCATTTTCAGTGCTCCTTTTACAGTTTCCAAATTCCACCCTGTACCCTCCAGGGAAATTTTCTCAAGCATTGATTCTATTCATCTATGAATTGGAGGAGGGGGGAGTGTTCTCTTGCAGCCTTATGGTTTTGTTTATTGATCTTGATTGTTAGGCAACTTGTTGACATGCACACGCACACACTTGTTTTTCTATTTCTTTTTCTTTTTTTCCTTTTTTTCTTCTTTTTGGTATTGGTAAGGGCGTGGTAATCAGAAAGACTTAATTCCTGAACAAAACATAGTGTTGAGGTATTCCTTTACAGAGTTAAACAGAGGAACATTCCATAAATTAAAATGCATTAAAAAGACACTCCTCCTATATTGTTAATCTGTCACTGAACAGTCCATTACTATAAAACAAGAAAAATACCTGTTCAAATTTACTTGTTTGAAATAAAAGAACATGACTCTAAAACTTACTTTACAATTATTACAATGTATTGCAACGCTTGTCAAACATGAGCACAATTAACACAAATATAACACATTTGGGAAGTCTCATAGGCCTATTGGCCACTTGTGGCATTATTTTTAACCTTTTCATTTTAAAAGTAGGTATTGCAGTACCTGGATAAGAATAAGTATAATTCTATCTGACATTATACACCATCTGATTTCATGCTAGATCCCTGAAGTCAAATATTGAATGTACAGCATTTTTCCCTCTACTGCAGTAAAGTCTTTCCAAATGTGTTCACCTTCATACAGATAAGGAGGATGAAAAATAAGATAACTCATGTTTTACAAATGCCCATTATGTTCCTGATAAAATTAATTACATGTGTTTTATTATTTTTTGAGAAGCCACGTTTTATGATGTCTTGACACTGCAACACTTTCATTTTCAATATAAAAACCTCAGGTGGAGAGACATATAGATATATTTCAAAGTAATAATGAAAGAGCCAGAAATCTATACTTTTGGTAATGCATTTCCTATACCTATTGGCCACAGAGTGGAGGTAATATTTTCAGACACACATTTTGAGAAATTTTACCTTAACTCTTTAAGGAAATGTGAGATACATTAAAAAAGTGACATTGACTGTGTTTGGGGTGATGAGAGCTGCCATTGTAGAAGCATGGAAGAAACTTAGACAATGAATAAGATGTGGATTTTAAAGTTTCCTTCCGGGCTTCTCTGAATGTACTTTCATTTTCTGAGTGTCATTTCACTATAGACTGGCATGAAGGGCTTTCACCCCGTCTTTTTACTCTCTGATAACAAATAGCTGAATATCCTTGTACAAGTTAATTTATCAGTGTTCCACCTGTTTGACCTAGGCCCTTCCCTTCAAGTGAGAATTTCTAGGTTGAAAACCAAATTAAAGCCTTCTCCTTTATTTTGCTGTGGCTTCCACTTTCTATTTTACATGATTTTTCTCTATGTATCTAGGTAACTAAAATAAATCGCCTATCCGAGCATTCTACCTTTTCCATGATATGCCCTACCTGGACTCCCATTGCACTCGCCCTGCATCCATTTTCTTTATTAACAATACTTTAGCTTATTTTGTGCATACTTTTACCCTTGTCCTCTACTTAACTAGATTTTAAACATTTTGTTGGCCAAGGACATGCCTTTGTAACCTCCACAGCATAAGACTTAGTGCCTTAGACTGTTTTAAATAGCGGTTTTTAATACTTCTTTACCAGAATGAAGCTCCAAAATAGTCATTTATGTCTACATTTATAAATTTATTCATTCATTCCACAAGCTGTAATAAAGACCTAGTATGTGCTCATCATTGTGGAAGATACATGACATATGAATATATACAACACTAAATCCAGAGAATCTGAAAATGACCCTCTAATGGTAATCCTCAGTTTAGGATTATAGCTCCTGAAACAATATATTATTTTAAAATAATAGCTGTAGTAGATTTTCGCAGAGTAGATATTCTAAAAAAAAAAAAAATGTGGATAACTAGATCATCTCAAATCAATTTCATACCACAGTAGTTCCTAGCCTTTAGCCCTGATTAATTACTTAGTTAGATCCTCTGTTAACCAGTTATTTCTCACATTTTCAAATTTAAAAAAAATCAAATAAAAGTTACTCTAAATAATTTAATTTTTGAGAAATTCATTTCATTATCATTATCATTACATTAAACATTTTTTTCTCCCTTTGTTTTGTTATTCATCGCTTTGGTAAATTTTAACTAGTTAAATTCTCTACTTTAAATCAATCTTTTCTTTCTCTCATGTCGATATTTTAAATGTCCTTCTTTGATCTAATTTTTTCTTTTTCTTGGTGTTCTTGGACCCACTGTTGAGTCACCTATTAAAATATCAATGTCCATTCTATCCGGAGGCAACAAACAAAATTAAACGTATTGTACATCCTTTACCTTCAAAACTAATCTGGAGTACCAACGTGGAGGCAATTTATCACATAACAAAATCATAATAATTGCTGTCTAATATTAACCACACTTCTTAAAGTTCCATCAACTTTTCAGTGTATTCGTATTTTGTTCCCTTTTTCTAGATTTGCATTTTCTGAATTTAAATATAATTTTATTACTTTAGACATTTAAAAAAATTATTTAGTTCCACTGAATTGGTATTCCTTGTTCATTCCAGTATTTGTAACACCACTCTAATTTCAAATTCTAGTACAACATATTTTATAATCATCCTCATATTTTTCAAACGTTATATATATTCATTTTAATAAAATATCAATCGCTTTGACTTTCTCCTGGAATCTCTACTCTCAGCTGCAGCATCATAGTACATTCGAATATTGTGTTTTATGTTAATTCATATCACTGAGTCAAGTTTCACACTAAGAAAATTTAGAAGAAAATTTTCACAATATCAGTCATCATTTTAAAAATGCATATATATTTCACAGTTAACTTTAAGATTTATTAGAGATAACTGCCATTTTTGAAGACTGTACATATTATGCTTTATTTGTATGCCATGTTTAAAACTAAAGTCTTACTTTCTTCTTAGATTGAAGTAAAATTCAGCTTTTTATTTGAAGGACACCGACATTACCTGATTTTCCCCATATAATTCTTTCAATATCCTTAGTTTTAACGTTTTGTTTTCTAAATGAAATTCTACAATAACTTGCTAGAAACTTTTTGTTTTGTTCTTTTTTTTCTGAGAGATCTTCCTCACAGACTCAAACGATGAAACTTTATTCAAGGAAATGAACATATGATGTGAACAATTGAGAGGAATCCCATCCAGAATGACCTTCACATTTGCATAGCAGACTTACAAAACGCCAGTTTCTTTTTCTGAATTGTACATTCATAAACACTTGATGTCTGTATACATATTTCCAAACTTTCTGTGCTAACAAATATTGGTCAGACCAAAACATGTAAGTGGTTTTAGCATTCTAAATTTGGATTCCTTCATAAAAAGCTTCAAGAGGGAAAAATAAATGACAAGTAAGTTTGCACCTCCTCAAAGATGATCAAACCCATATAAGCACATAGTAATAATTTTGACTCTATGCTATATCATCTGCACGACATCCTGGGGACAATAAAACACTGAACAAATAGGTCCAACTTCAAGACTCTGATGATCAAAATAAAGTAATATAAGCAAGTAGAAGCACCAATAAATACCTAGGCAATGGCCTGATATAAATATTTATGAGTATTTAATGTAGAAATGTTGACATTTACAGAATATCCTATAGTTAAAGGAATATGATGTGCAGAATGTTGAACAAGCTTTTATAACAGAAGACCAGCCCTCTCAAAATATAAGTAAAGTAGTTGATATTAACATGACACAAATGCTGATGGCTATTACAAAACATTCTGGGAGAATACCAGGGTCCATGCTGTCAGGGTTTATGAATGGTAAATTACCTTTGTGTCCTTCCCCATCTCCAGTACCAGTAACCACAATCCCTATGCGAACATTTGTTGCCCAACCAATAACACTCTGCAGCCAAAACTTGACTTGAAAGAACAATTTCCTCCATAGATTTAGTGGTGATAGGATGGTTTGGCTAGTGACTCAACAGACATACTAATGACTATTCAAATATCCTGGATGTGGCACATGTGCTGCTGAGGATGGCTAAATGAGATAGAGAAGTGAGATCCTTGCAAACAAGCCTGTCTTTGAGGTGGGGAGAACGTGAAAGGTGACCGAGTATGGCATTTAAAGTCACTCTACCTATTGGCATCAGTTTGGCTGGCACATTTTCTACACTGTTTTCCAGCTGACTTTTCAAAAGGTTTCTAAGAGAAAGAACCTCACATTTTAATATGTCAATAGGAAATGTGACATTTTGTTTTTCGGTTGTATTTAAAGAGCATCCAATCAATAGTTATTTGGGGGATTCTTGTATTCTATGGGCTCCCTTCTCTCTCTCTCCATCCCACTCCTCACCATAAAGTATCTGCATCTGTTACTTTCTAGAAACCTTTTACATATTCCAGTCATTTTTGTTAGGCTTTTGTGTTTCTTCGTTGCCACAATTTCCCCCTTCTTTCAGCCACAACCCCAGGCACTTCCTACTAGAGAACGACACCAAACAACATGTCAAGAGCCTTTCAAAATTGCTGCCAGATTTCGGTGACATTCTTACAGCATATGGAGTACTGATGTGCTGAAAACAAGGCAGAGAGCTACCTGATGCTTACCGCGTCAGGAAGTTCCAGTCTGGTGAAGTGCTCTGGTTCAGATTTGCAACATAAACAGGACTTAAACTGGTTTTTAACAAAGCATCTAAGTAAAAGTTACCAAAAATGTCTTTTTCAATCAGTTGTGTCCCACCCTTCAAGCTCTGTCAATAAAAAAGGAAATATTAAGATAAAGCAAAACCTGAAATTATCCCTAAGGGATCGTTGTCAATAGAATAATTTAGTTATAACTTAAATATGTTATATGTTATCTTAGATCAAGACAACATGACGTGAGAGCTGAATGCTCGCTATTCTTTGTCACAGGAGGTTAACCTCTTACTGAATATGAAATTCAAGTTGAAAAGGAAAATATAAATGAGTTAAGAAATTCAGTAAATACCCATTCAGGTAGCATCCAGTGAAATAATCATGTGCTTTATTGGGATATACCTTTTAATTTTTAATGCATTAGTATTTGTTTAATATTCATATAGCATATATGTAAATATATATACAAATTCATATCTATACATATATGTCTATATGTGTATATATATATATCACTTTAACAGTTTTTTCTTATATTAGAAAATTACCATAATAGTAATACGAGTATAGAATTATATAATATACAACAGTTTGGGGCAAATATTGCCATTTCATGATTTCCAGATGGAGGTAAATGTATCCCATTCGTTCATTTCCTAAATAAAATTTAATCTCACTTTTCAAGATAAGAATTTAAAGATTGAAACAAATAATATTAGAGAATGACACAAGTGCCTAGAACTGATCCTTGCAATTCAGATTTATTATAGATTTAAATCAATAACCCTTCAAAGAGGGCTTGCTATACCCCTCTATTCATTTTTTAACTTTAAAAATATTTCTGTCAGTCTTTTGTATGTAAATATATTTTTGGACATAAAACAGGTCACTTTAATAGACATTGAGTCCTTGAACAAGTTATGAAAATTTATAAAGCCTTGATTTTCAGAAAATGAATAATAATGAAATATATTTCATAGAGGTTTCTTGTCAACTAAATAGGATAATGCATATGTGTTTATAACACAATGCCTGTCATGAGGTAAAGTGCTCAAGAAATATGTCATTAATTTTAATGAAAATGTTCGCTATTTTTTATTGACATAGTTTTATCTTAAATATTTGAAATAGATATAAACTTTTTAGTATTTCTACGGTGAACCGTAATTGGCTAGATTACTGGGATGGTAGCTTCTCTCCTTCATGTTAGATTACCCTCAAATCATAATTACAAATCTTCTGTGGCTTCTCCTAGATGTATCTATGCCAGTCCCTGTCTCCATTCCCAATACCTGATTGGCCAAAATTCGCTTCCCCTTGAGCATCCTATTCAACCTGCAGCTGGTCTCATCTACCTTTTGCATCTATTCCCCACTAACTTTTAATATAATCCTTTTCTCCAAAAGGCTGCTTTTTAATCTCCATCCTAGGATGCCACTGTTCCCAAGCAGATGTTTCAAATCTCTAAAAAAAAAAAATTGAGTTCCGACCATGTGTAAATTTCTCTAGTATAGAAAAACGTAAAAATTATAACAGTGTAATTTGTGAATCTACTATATAACCATGTTACCAAACTTGAACAGAGAAAGAATTTGAAAAGAAGAGGAAAAAAACCTGAAAACAAACTCTGCTGATCAAACACATTCTCAGTTAAAATCTTAGTGATTAAGCATAGTATATTGAAGGATTAATACCTCATTGGGAGTATATTTTATTTAGGAAATAGAAGGATTCATCTCAGGATGATGCTAAAATCATTTATGACATAAACAAGTTTTAAAAAACGCTATATCTATAGTTATTTCAAAGGCATGAAAATCCATTCCAAATTTTAAAAATTAAAAATAAAATAATGTACTTACACCTATACCAGGACTAGAAGGACAATTTCTTGACATGAAGAAGGATAACTATTCCAAACTAACACATTGTATGTAGGCAAAGGGCAAGACAGGGATGAGGGGGAGAGAGAAGCATTGCATTTAGGAACAAATGATACATGCTTAGCATCAATTCTTACAATTACAATATGACACATAAATTAATGGAGAGTATAACCATTGTAAGGGAGAAGAAATTTTCTATTACATATGTAAAATTTCTTCATCTATTTGAAATACTCAGGAGAGTCAATAATAAAAATATATATACAGACAATTAAATTAACAGAAGAGTTCAATAGGAAAACTGACAACTAAAAAATAAATAAAAAGTCAATAGAATAGCTAGTGGGAAGCAGCCGCATAGCACAGGGATATCAGCTCAGTGCTTTGTGACCGCCTGGAGGGGTGGGATAGGGAGGGTGGGAGGGAGGGAGACGCAAGAGGGAAGAGATATGGGAACATATGTATATGTATAACTGATTCACTTTGTTATAGAGCAGAAACTAACACACCATTGTAAAGCAATTATACCCCAATAAAGATGTTAAATATATATATATATACATATATATACATTAAAAAAAGTCAATAGATTTTCTAAAGTGAATTAGAGTATGCAATGGAGAAAATCCCATTCATACCTACTAAAAAGTGGAAAGGAGTGGGTAGATTCAAGAGCAAACAAATAAACACACGCACATTCATTTTATCAGTCACCCTTTGCTAGCTTTATCCTAGTTTTGTTACTTACCATTTGCTATTCTTACACTCTAGCTATATTTAAACCCTACAAAACTAGTTTATGTTTCCTCTTTTTTTTTTTTTTTTTTTTTTTTTTTTTTTGCGGTACTTGGGCCTCTCACTGTCGTGGCCTCTCCCGTTGCGGAGCACAGGCTCCGGACGCGCAGGCTCAGCAGCCATGGCTCACAGGCCCAGCCGCTCCGCGGCATGTGGGATCTTCCCGGACGGGGGCACGAACCCGTGTCCCCTGCATCGGCAGGCGGACTCTCAACCACTGCGCCACCAGGGAAGCCCTATGTTTTCTCTTTACATGATGCAACTGTAGATAAAACAATGATGCTCTCAAAATCTTGCAAAAAGGGGATACACATCTGGCCACTCACCAGATCCACTTCTGAGGATGTTAATTTGCCTTCAGCCAAGATCCCACTTGCACATACTGTAATCTAAAACCTGATTATAAAATTAAATACCACCACCATTATTCATCGTTCTTAAAATAGTAGAGGAAGTAGAAAAAAATAGGGAAGGATTGGTTAATATCTTCAAATACATACTTAAAATATGGACTTGTTTTAATTTCTAGAGCTATGCATTAGCCTGTGTTTGGTATTTGTGAATTCCTTTTCCTACCACTGTTTCCCTTTCTTCAGCTAGGGTACACAGAGTCTAGAAACTCAAGGAAGTGCACTTTTATCAATAAATGGGATGTGATCCCACTTTATATTCCATCTTTTGGGATTTACACCCTTAAAACACATTCCACACATAGTTCTTAGATATCCAATGTAAATTGTCAAGATTTTGTAATTATTCTGTACTTGTCTCCCTGGGGATGTTCTTCTCTGATTCTGGCTATAGATCTGAAGTTAAAAAAGAGACAGTAAATATGAACCTTGAGGAAGATGGGCTTTCTTTTGCAAGAAACTGGTTCATATATGGGCAGTATAAGGTCTTTACCTCCAGAACGAGAAAATCACACCTGACAGGAGAAGAAGACCTGCTTCTGTTGGAAAGGCAGGCTCAATGCAATTCGGAGATTCAAGGTTCTCAGAATTTTCTGAGTCCAGCCAGATGGCCCCTCTAATCTTTCCCACACCTCCCAAATCAATATCATAAGCTTTACATAGAAGACATGGGAGGCTATACATTCAACTTGCTTTGTGATTCTGCTACAGGAACAATTAAGACTTGGGGCTTGTTTACCTATTTCCGTTCCACAGTTCAAGGATGTAAGAATTAAGTTTTACCAGAACTGCAGTTTTAGTAAGATGTAATTTTCTAAGAAAAGAACTAATTCTCAAATTTTTAAATGTAATGTTGTAATGATGAAACTTCTAAGTATCTTTCAGAATACTTATAGAAGTTATCGACCCCTTTTTCGTTGTTGATGAAGGTTGTTTGTGGTATTTTCTATGTAGATTAGTCTTGCCAGCTGTTTAATAATTATTCAGTCTATTGGAATATGGCGTCTCTTTCATTAATGTTCACTCTAACTTGATTATTTACTTCCTTCTTTAAGTTGTGGTTTACATTCTGGCATCCTGAAATAAATAAGATAATTGATTTTGGACTTTTTTCTTTTCCGATATATGCATTCACAATAACATTTTATACATTATAATAGCATCACAAAGGTTGATATGAAATGTTTCCTTATAATTCAGATCATAATTTTTATTTTCATTTTTCTTTCTTATTTGATGAGTGAATATTACCTAATTTCTAAAAATTTGAGAGCTTTAAATAAAATAGCTGTTTGTCATTGATATCTAGTTTAATTATACTGTGATTAGAGAACATAGCTTACATAGTTTATTTCCTCTGGCATTTGTTGTTTCATGGGCCCAGCATATGATCAGTTTTGGTAAATGGTCCCTGTACCCATGTACGCTGATAAATACTATATATTTCTTGTGATATGGTGTTTTAAATATTGTCAGTTAGGTTACATTTGTTGATAACAGTGTTAAAATTTCTGCTTACTAATTTTTTGACTGCTTTTTTGTTGTATTACTGGAAAAGATTTGCTCAAATAACCCACTATGTGTTTTTTGTCTATATCTCCATTTATTTTGGCAATTTTCACTTTCTCTACTTTGATGATATGTGTTTAAGTATATATAACTTTAGAAGAGATGTATCTTATATTTTGAAACTTTAATCACTAAGCATCTCACTTTATACTTTACAATCATGTCTTAAATTTTATTTGTTTGAAATTAGAATATCTACATAAGCTCTTTTTCTCTCTCCTTGTATGAATCATCAATTTTTCTTTATGTGAAAATGGTTTGAAATTTGAAAATCTTTTCACCTCTGAAGGATATTCTTGCTGGATATATAATTTATCTCTTATCAGTCTGGGAAAATTCTTGAGCATTCTATCTTCAGAAACTGCTTCTGGTTTTTTTCCTGCTTCCTCTCATTTGGGACTGCAGCTATTTTTCCCACATGTTCAACTCATTTCAGTGTTTTCTGTCATTTTTTTTTTTCCCTGTGTGATTTTGTCTGAATTTTCATTGTATCTAGTGTATCTATTGTATCTGGACTTTATTGTTTTTAGAGCTCTATTGAGCTATATTTAGTCAGTCGTTAGATGTATCTGTTATTTCCTGGTTATTGTATAGGTATCTGTACTCTATTTATGTACACACCTAGATCCTTGACACAGCATGCATGTACGAGCTCTCAGTTCTCTAAGCTGAAACTCCAGGTGGTTTTAATTGGATTCTCTTCTTAGGGTCTCATCGGGTCAAAATCAAAGTGTTTACCCTACTAGTCTCTCATCTGGAGGCTCTAGAGAAGAATCTGATTCCAAATTCATTCAGGTTCTGAGTCTAGTTGCTTGCACTTGGAGGACAGAAGTCCCCGTTTTCTTTCTGGCCGTCAGATGGGGGCTTTCAACTCCTAAGTCACCCACATTCTTTGACATGTGGCCCCTTCCAACTTCAGAGGCAGGAACAGCAGGTTGAAACCCCCTCAGATTTGAATGGCTATCTTCTGCTACTGACCATAAGAAAACTCTCTGTTTTAAACTGTCCATGTGATTAAACTAGTCCCACCTTGTTAATCTTCTTATCGTAACATCGGCTAATTAGTAATATAATTACTTTCCTTTGCCATGTAACCTAACATAATCACAGGAATAATGCAAGATGGAAAATGTCATGGAGCCCTCTAGAATTCTGCCTATCACAGTTCATGTCAGATACAGAATATCCATTTGAAGTTTTCCCTGAATTCTCCAAATTTTGTTTTACTTTTTAACATGTTTATTCATCATAGTCATTTAAAGAATGAGACTGATTACCCCAAGTGTGAACTATGTTACACATCTGTCTCTGTTGCTTCACTTCTCCCCCCATACTTGGTTATCTTTATTGAATGCCTGTCACTGTGTATGAAAAATTGTAGATTTAGTTTGAGACACTGGATGACTTTATCTTCCTCCACAGAGGATTTATTTATTTATTTATTTTTATTTTAGCAGACATGACAGCTAGCAAAAATCATCTGAGATTGAGCTGATGTGACAAGAGATTTAAATCTTTAAAAGGATTCTTCTCATTATGATTTATCTAATTCCTTTTTTAGGATTACAGTTTATAGCCTGTGATATTTATCAACTACTTCCTACTTGGTGGACCTGAGATTCACATCTCATTCTTTCCTTTAGAGACTGCTCAGGGCCCTACTCTGCTCTTTCAGTTGCTCTCAAGCTATTTTCTGCTCAGCTTTTCCATCTCACATCCATAGTTTTAGAATTATTAAATGCATCAAGGCACAAAGTATTATGAAATATTAGGCTCCCCTCTCTTGACTGATCTTCTCTTCCTGATTTGAATGTCTCTGGTCCTCATTGTTTTGATAGTTATCTGATGTCTCAAACAGATGGGCTTAAAAAAAATCAAGATTATAGTCGATTTTATTTTAATTAACTTTATTGAGGTAAAATTTACAAACAATACAACGTACACATTTTAATTGTGAAGATCAATGAGATTTGACAAGTAAATATACCCAATGTAATCATCACCACAAAATTAAGACATAAAGCATTTCTATCACCTGAAAGATGCCCTTGTGACATTTCCCAGTTGTTCTCCAACTCCACTCCAGAATGACATTGATCAACTGACCATCACTATGGATCTGTCATTACAGAGTTTGACATGAAGGTAATTAAACAATATGATTTTGTTTTGCCTTTGTTGTTCTGACTTCTTACTTCAAAGTAATATTTTTTTGGAAATTCATTCATGTTGCTACACATATCAAAAATATGTTTCTTTTTATTACTGAGTATTATTCCATTATATGAAAGAGTTTATGCATTTACCTAGAGACAAATTTTTGCATTGTTCCAAATTTTTAATATTATGAATTAAATTGCTTTAAACATTTTTGTACAAGGTTTTGTGGACATATGTTTTACTTTATCTTGAGTGAATATCTAGGAGTGGTGGTACTGGGCCTTAACATAAGTGATTATTTAGCATAATAGAAATGATAAACTGATTATCAAGTAGTTCTATCATTTTACATTTCCCGCAACAATGTATAAGAGTTGCGGTTCCTCTATATCCTTGTCAACACTTAGTATTGTCATTACCTTAAATTGTAGCCATCCTAGTAAGTGTGTAATGACATCTAATTGTGGCTTTAGCTTGCATTTCACTTAAGAATAAAGATGTTGAGCATTTTCCCATGCTCATTGCCCATTTGCACACATTCTTTGCAACAATATATATGCAAATCATTGCCATATTTAATTGGGTTTTTATCCAAATATTGAGTTGTAATGATTCTTTAAACATTCTAGATACATATCCTTTTTCATATATACATATATATGAATACATGAATATTTTCTTCTAGTGAGCATCCTTGTTTTTTTTCATTTGAATGATGTATTTTGAAAGCCAACTTTTAAAATTTTAATAAAATGAAATTTATCAATTTTTTCCTTGTGCTTTTTTTTCTTATCTAAGAAATTATTGCCTACTTAAAAGTTTGCAAAGATATTCTATCATGTTTTCTCCAGAATTTTTTCCAGTTTTATATTTTCCACCTGGGACTATAAACTATTTCAAGTTAATTGTCATGTAGAGTGTGTGGTAATGCTTAAGGTTGTTTTTCCAGGTAGATATTGAGTTATCCATCACTATTGGCTGAAAAAGACAGTCCTTTTTCCTCATCGAATTATATTGGCATCACTATCAAAAATGACAATATATGTGGGTCTATTTCTGGACTCTCTATTCTATTCATTAATATATATGTCCATTCTTACACCAATACCACACACTATTGATTACCTCAGCTTTGTAGTAAGTCTTGATTAGGTAGCGTCAGTCTTCAAATTTTGTTTGTTTTCAGAATTATGTTGGCTATTCTAGGTGCTTTGTATTCCCAAGTAATTTTCAGAATCAGTTTGTCAATTGCTACCCCCCTAAGCTGTATGGCACTTTGATTAAAATTGTGTTGAATTTATGGATAAATTTTGGAAGAATGGTTATTAGATTATATTAATATAATATTCTCCTAATCAAGAAATTTTATATATCACTCCAATATTTAGATCCTCTTTAATTTTTCTTTGGAGTATTTTGTAATTTTCACTGTACAATTATGTATTTGTTTATGACACCTTGTCTGATAGTCTTTCCCTGACAATTTGTATTAAACACCACCTTACTCACTGTCTCTCATGACCCTGTTTTATGTTTCTTCATAGAACTTATCATTGTCTGGTATTATGTCATATATCATTTTGTTTATTTTTCATTGCCCACCTTACTTAATGAAAGCAAGATCCATGAAGACAGTGGAACTAGTATTTTCCTTGTTACCGCTCTATCACCAGTGCATGGTTCGTTTTTGACACTGACCAAACATTCATCAAAGAAATGAAACAGGGGCTTCCCTGGTGGCACAGTGGTTGAGAGTCTGCCTGCCGATGCAGGGGACACGGGTTCGTGCCCCAGTTTAGGAAGATCCCACATGCCACGGAGTGGCTAGGCCCGTGAGCCATGGCCGCTGAGCCTGCGCATCTGGAGCCTGTGCTCCACAACGGGAGAGGACACAATGGTGAGAGGACCGCGTACCGAAAAAAAAAAAAAAAAGAAATGAAACAGAAGCATTCCCACTCTAGATACACTATGGCTTGTCTGCTTACAGAAAAACTTCCTTGTTCCGTACCTTTTGTCATGGACTTATTTTTTCTTTCCAATTTGGTCTTGGTTATCTCATTTCTGCCTTACACTTATATGTTTCTGTGATCCATCATTTCCTCCACCTTGATTGGACTTTCCTAAATAAATATTTTCAGAGAGTGAGCCTTTCCAGGGACAGTCTCTCTAAATTTTCCTCTTGAAGGCTGGTTTCATTTATTTTATCACTGAAGAGTAGGAAAGAATAAGGTTTAATATTCCTTCCAATTATTTATTATACATATCCATGTTTGTTTTCTACAGGAGCAAATTGGAATGCTTGGCTTTTTAGTATGTGCTAAAAGATCTCTTCTTTTCCATGTTCTAAAATGAGGTCTTCAGAGTCCACCTCTTTTAGAGATAGTGTGGTATAGAAACACTACAGATGGACACTGTGTGATAGAATCTTAGCTCAGCTAACATCTATAACTTGGCCATCCTGTGCCTTACTTCATTCAAGCTGTAACAAAGTACCTAACTTATGGGTTTATTGCATTGGACCTAATTTAATAGATTAGCTTACGTGTGTGTAAAATACACACACACACACACACACACACACACACACACATCCTTCACTTAGAGCTATGTCTGATATGTCTCCAGAACTTTCAGTTCAATACCACAATTTCAAGTGCACATATCCTCAATAAAGTACAATAAATAGAATAAAAGCACATAAAACTAATTGGAGAATTTTTGCAGCTCATTTGGATCATATGATAAATACAGGATATCTCTTCATAAAAGATTATGTATTTAATAAAGTGAATAAAAAGATATTTAAAGATAATTCTAAGTTCTTATTTTTTCTTAACTCCTAATATATGACCATTATGAAAGTAAGACTGGAAGCAATTGTTAATAACATTTTAATTTGTTTTTTATATTATTAATTAATTCTACTTATACCAGGTGCAAAATCTACCCAGACAATGCTTTGCTCAGAAAATACGGTATTATAAACTTTGTCAAATTTGGGAATATTTTTGCAAGCCACAAAAATAGCTCAAGATTAACTTATACTTTTGTTTTTAACCAGGCTCTTACTCTTCAAAAAAAATAAGTTAAAACATAAATTACTAGTATTTTTATTTTTTCAGTATATAAAATGCAATGAGCAGGATAATAAAATATAGAATTTAGTCATATAATAAAGAGGTGACTCAGTGGCTACAAGGCCTCGTTTTCTGTGTGCACACTTTAGAGTTATATAGAAAAGATTTAGAATAAATGTAAAAGGATATTTTATTGGCTCTTAACCTCAGTGATGTCATCCATGTATTTGTAAAACTGATAACATTGTAGAGAAAGCATAATATGAAGAACCAAGGAAATACGCTCCGCTTCTGACCTTGTCTTCTTCTTAAGCTGTCTTTCCTTTCTCTTATAGAAATTGAGTTGAAATAATGGTTCTAAAATATCTTACTATATTAAAATTTTCATCAAGACTCCATCAAGAAGTTTTTGGAAGGGATTCTATTATTTCACCTGCCCACTAAACATTAATTGAGAACTAGAATGTAAATTCTACCTGGGCAAGCATTTTTGTTTATTTTATTCAGTTTTACATCTTGAAAGCCCAGAACAGATGCTGACATTAAAAAAAATACTCAATAAATATTTGTTGAATAAAGGATGAGGGTACTGACCTAATAAAATTCAAATATTAAATATTAACTGAGAAAAATAACAAAATAAAAATTGGTATTATCATGGGGCCCTCACGCTCTAAAAATCTGGAGACTGCTGACTTCTGGTCTAATGAATTACAGGATTTTTATGGGCCTCTGGAAAATTGTGTCTTCTTAGCCAGATACATATTACTTCAAATCTAAGTTAAAGAGGAACTTTTTATACATACGATTTTGTATATGCATTTTCTTAGCATCTAAAAATAAAAACAGCCTCCTGGCATTTGACAAATACTATCAAAGTGAATAAATTGGGAATTAATCACATGTGGTCATTAGGGCTTGATGTTTGCTCATCTATGCTGAGACTGAAATCAATCAAATGAACTAGCCTGTGTACAAAATGTCAGTTGATTCTTGGCTTGCAAACAATAAAGCTAATAAAATTACTTTTATTGAGCCCAGATATTATTACATTAATAAAATACATTGGGAAGGGTTTTAAAAATCAGTTTTATTTCCATACTCACTTTTTAACTAAATAAAATTAACTACAGGCTTTGCTCTTATTCTTTCTTTTTCCTGCTTGTTTTGTTGTTCACCTTGATACATTGATATTCTTACTGCTTGATCTATTGTAATAACCTTTTAATAAGTTTCCCTGTCTTGAGTGTCTCATCCATTCAATTTACATCAAATGGATAGCACTATCTCTGTCTCCTCCCCATTTATGTGATGGACTCCCCATCACATAAAGAACAAAGTCCAAATTCTCTCCCTTCAAGAAATGATCCCTGCTGCTTCTACCTGTCTCTTAAAT
Source organism: Grampus griseus (assembly GCF_964374135.1). NCBI lineage: Eukaryota > Metazoa > Chordata > Mammalia > Artiodactyla > Delphinidae > Grampus > Grampus griseus. The sequence continues at coordinate 85,254,518 of NC_139009.1, forward strand.
ATATTTCAAACACAGGCATTTCCCTCCATCACCACTGCCAACATCTTCGTTCAGCCTTCCTCATCCTTCACTGCAGTAGAAACCTCCACAACTCTGCTCTACTCTTGCTGTCCTCTACTTATGTCATATGGTCACTGGAGTTAATTTGCTATTAGATCCATTCTCAACATTTTCTGTGCTGATCTTTATCACAGGGAACTATTTCCTAGGCTTCATTCTCCCTGGTTGGTTTCACAGTAGGTTATGAAAATGGAAACGTAATTCCAGCTTCCATCCAATTGTCACTTCCTCTGTGGCCCCAGTTAATACCAGGAATGCCAGCCATGGCTTTCTCTTGCATCAGAAGTTCTGTCTCACCACCTGTTCCCTGTATCCTTTCAGCCTAATGGTAAGTAGTGTCTTCCAACCGCACCAAACCTATAGGTTGCCTCACTATCCCCTTTATGCTTTCCTCATTCTTCTTTAACACTATCAATTTTCAGTAATAAATGCTTCAGTTGGAAGCATCTGAAGTTTTTTGTTTGTTTGTTTGTTTGTTTTTCAGACTGAGCCTTGATTGACATATGCATCTTCCCATTATACTTGGGATGAAATTCAGTGGCCTTTACCATAGCCTGTGAGGCCCTCTGTGACCTGTTTCTTGCTGACACCAGTGGCCCCATCTCTACTCTCCTTTTCACTCACTGTAAATTAACTTTAATAATACCCTATTCCTGCTGCTGGGAACACTCTTGCTTCCACTGAATCTAGGAAAACCCTACTCATCTTTTAATTCTAAACGTGAATACAATTCTTTATGGAAACCTGCACTGACCTACAAAAGTTATGTTTTTCCTTCTGTACCTTAGATTGCTATAAACTATTTGATTACATAATGATTTGGTTAAATTATTATCTCCCCTACTAAGCCTCAAATGCCAGGGATTGTGTGTAAACCAAGAAACTAGCAGAGTGAAGGATATACCGGAGACACTCAACAAATATTTGTTGAGCTGTCCTCACTTGTACAACTTTAAAAATTACTGTGTACTAGGTACTATGGATACAAAGAATCCATATCCTGGTGGGGAAGAGAAACAAAGACATAGGATTGCGATAAATAACATGCTAAGTGCCACGTGGGGGGGATATAGATACAGAGTGATATGGGAAAACCATAGAGCTGGCTCTAGCACGGACTGGGGGAAGGAAGTTGTTGAAAATCCAGAAATAACACAATTAAAACCATGAAATTAATAAATAGTTATTTAACAACAGTTTATTGTGCGTATAAGAACAGTTCATAAACTGGAAGCTTCCCAGTTCAAAGACTGATATGAAGCTCAAGGGCATGAGGTTACAGGATAGCTCATAAAGTGAAAATAAAGAAGTTGTTACAATGATTGGTTATTACCATGGGCATTTCCAGACAGCAGGGAGTTGGTTAAAAGTCATTACCTCATACCATTTTTAGGAAGATGACTTAAGTTTATTCTATGATTGTCAGAGGCATTCATAAGAAATAATCTAAGCTAAGTTTCACTTACATTCATGACATAAGCTAGATTTGGTTTTGCTTACGTAGCTTAAATGTTTTTTGCCTGGGGTTTTTGCCAGGGGGTTTTCAAGTCTTGTCTCCATTTTGTATTTACTTTTAACGTTGGGATCGTTAGAATGACCAAAGTTATACTGGTGAACTTGGAAATATAGATATTTAAAGGAGGAAGTCTCAGTTGTAAATGCACCTAAGAATCCAGGAATATTAAAAATCTCCAACGTCCAGGCCTTGTCCCTGAATAAATAAATTAACAATTCTGATGTAAATCCTTGTTTTTTGTGGGTTTCTTTTTTGGGGGGGTGTTAATTCTATTCTGCAGCGAAGATTGAAAATAACTGATGTGTTAAAGGGCTCCGTATGTGCAAAAACATAGAAATGTTAAAGGAACCTGAGACAATGAACTTCACACAATGCACTTCCACTTGGATTGCTGCAAAGGTTAACTGAAGACGAGGAGATTAAGAAAAAACACCAGAAAATGAGGCTACAGAAGCAGGGACTGAGTGAAAAACTATTTTTTTCAATGTATAATGATATAAATGAAAAACTATTGGAAAATTTTAAGCAGGAAACAGGGGGTCTGATTAAGTGAGAAAGATCATTCTGCTAACTGCATAAGAATAAATTATTAGGCTAGACAGAAGCTGACTGTAGTCCTACGTGAATATGATTTGGAGACTTGTTTGCAGGGGATCAAGACAAAAAGCCTGTGAGAGCACTTCCCTGGTGGCGCAGTGGTTGGGAGTCCACCTGCCGATGCAGGGGACACGGGTTCGTGTCCTGGTCCAGGAAGATCCCACATGCCGCGGAGTGGCTGGGTCCATGAGCCATGGCCGCTGAGCCTGCGTGTCCCGAGCCTGTGCTCTGCTGCGGGAGAGGCCACAGCGGTGAGAGGCCCGCGTACCGCAAAGAAAAAAAAAAAAAAAAAAACCTGTGAGAGATGCCAGGGGTGTGTTTGCAAGGAGCTGCTTCTGGGCTTCCCCTGTCCTGCTCTGAATCTAAATTCTAGTATCTTTGTGACTAAAGGAAGCTAGTTCACAGCATACATCTAAAAATAAGCATGATACAATCTTAGGTTTTTAAACTACAAACACCTTTATTTCATACAGTTTCCCAGCTTCAGAAGCCTGAATTTTGAGGCTCTGCCTCCACCTTGTACTCACTGTACTTAAGGCGTGATGACGTCGTCCCTGAGCAAGCATTTCCGGGTCAAAGGACATTGAGTATTTGCGTCTGATTCTAAGCAGCCTTTTTGCTCTATGAAATCCATTTACTAACGGAATGATCATCCACAGTACTGGGGGGGGTGGGAATTCAAGCAGCTATTTTTCTCGTTTCCTCTGGACCTCGAAAAGAATAAGTTTCTGAGGGTGAAAGGGCAAAGTATAAACCACACCTCACAAGGAGAAAAACAAGTGTGCATCTCCGTGTGTCTCTGCACCTCAGGGCTAAGAAGCCTTAAACACTTCCTCTTACTATTCTTGAATGTGGCTGGTGAGAGTCCTGCTCAGATGGCTGCAGTCAGGCTCAGGGGACCATGGGGCCAGAGCCCCTTGGGGATTTCAAGCTAGAGACTCAGCCATTCTCACCAGCTGTATGAGGTTGAATAGGGCCACCCTGAACAGTAACTTTTCTTCCACCTCCGTAGGAGACAATCAAGCACAGGGCGTATTTGGCCTCATGAGTGCCCTTCTCTCTTGATTCCCCATGTGGCCAGCTGCTTCAAGTGCTTCTCATGCCAGCTCTCACATCAGTTAAGCTGAGGTTCCTCAATTGGTCCCAGGTAGCTGAGGGTGTGGGGTGTTTTAGTTGGGACTAAACTCTGGTTCCCATATGGGGACAAGTATATTATTACACTTCAGCCCACTAAAAAAAGCCTAAGTGGGGAAGTAAAAGCTTTGCAGGTGTTCTCCCTAATAGACCCAAACATTGCAGCTTGTGTATACTTTTATTTGCAAAGTGTTTTTCTCTGTCTGCATGTTTAGAATAAGACTAGTGTAAAGCACTGCTGTTTAATTACTAGCAGGGCCAAAGGTTTCATTTTAATTCAGGATTATTTAAATAAAAACATTATTTATAAATGAAGTGCTGTTTTCTGTCCAAACATGTAAGAATGCTGCTTCTAGCTGAGATCCAATGCTGTTACAGAAGAATTAAATGTTGTTTCTGTCTTTGTGTTGGATTTTTTTAGAATTGGGATTTCTATTAAACCACTCATTACTTTAATCATGCCCAATTTTAAGATAAAATAAAACAGTGAAACACTCTTATATAGGAGTATTTCATTTACACCAATACTGATTTTCTTATACACTAGCAAGATATCAATATTATTGTTTTTCCATCTGGTTGATAAAATCCTGTGATTGTCATCATAATTATTATCATGATGAAAATGTACATTAACATCACCCTATACACATTACTTGTTACTTTTTGAAGCATTTGTACATTCATCTTTAATCAGCAAATATTTATTGAGAGGCTACTTTGTTCTGAGCACTGTGCTTTAGATGTCAGGGGTTGCAGTCAATTTGGAAAAAGACTTGAAATACTTACAGGGCAATATCCGACTGTGATATTTTATCTATATACTTATCTATGTAATTATGTACTGCCTCTTTACCAAAAGCATTGAGGCAGCTTACCAGATAATGTCATGAAAATTGTCACAGCTTTTCCAGATCTGTATCTTCATTCAGAACATTTAAAAGTCCAAGAAAATAATCCATAAGGCTTTTCTTTTTCAAATGTAGTGTGTAGGTTCTTGAATGAGGGAAAGGCCAAAAAAAAAGTACCAAATGCTCCTCAAAATATTCTCATTTTAGTAATCATTCATCTACTCCATGATTGATTAAAGAAACATTTATGGTTGACCAGATGACCAATGTGAAGAAACAACAAGACAATCGTAAAGTCACTCAACTAACAGGTGGTTGGTTAGGATGATTAGTTGGAGCTTTCTTTTCTTGTATTGGCTAAGATGACCAAATCTTATTATGAAAACTTTAGCAAAGATGGAGTTCATTGAATCATTAACCCATGTTGGAACACATGCATCTTAGGAAAGAATTGAAGACAAAGAAGTTTGCAATAATTCTCTAAGAAGTGCCCTGCAAAAGGGGGATTATATGCCATCCTCATGGAAAAGCAATTCATCCATTTGCCTTTAAGCACATAAAATTTTAGGTATCTCCACATGTGTATGAGAGGTAGTGATTAATGTTTTGTAGATTCTGTGGAAGGTATATCTACAATTAATTAATTAACGTGATAGTGGAGACTTTGTTAGATTTCCCAACTTTCCCCCCTTCTTTTCTCTACTTTCCTACTTGTGTCTCTAGTGAAGTTCCCCTATACTTAGTGTGGAGGTCCCTTCCTAATGATGTTCATGTTTTCGTAGGGAACAGTGCGCTCATGAAAGATGACTAACTTAAGATATTACATTTTAAGCCTTCAAATTTATCTTTTGATGTGAAAAACATCTAGAATGTCTAAATATCATAATAATGGGCTGTCTGTTCTTCACACTCATAAGACTGGGTTTTTCATTTGTTTTTTAGAAATCTAAAGGGTATAATGTATAAAGAAAAACATTAAAGGCAAAGTTGAAAAATAAATATAACTGCAGCTGAAAACTGTCATGCTTAATTTTCTTCAAAGCATTTTGTTTAGTAGTTCTTATTTGTACTAGTAAAATTTTAAAAAAGCACTTCATTTTTCTGCTGATATTGATTTGGTAGAGATTTTAAGTCTCCTAAATATTGTCTTCCTACAATTATTATATTAGTCAATACTAGTAACAGTAATGATAAAATCAACATTATTCGTTTAGTTGAAAGTGAAGTTTAAATAAAATAATTTGATATACAATTTGGAAAACTTCTGTTTTATTAAGCATTTGTGGACATTCAAATTTTCTTTTATTCACTTTTTCAGAGATTCTTTATTTCAAAGTCAGATCTTTTCACAAATAACTAAAATTATTCAAAATTACTTTCAAAATAACTTTGAACAGCACATGTGGGAGCAGAATAGTTTTTGGATAATGACGGGGATGAGCCTTTTCTCAGAACTCAAGCTAATAAATTAGATTTGTTTAAGGTCTGAAAACTTTTAGCTAGTGTTTTTTTCTCCACCTTGCTTTACATACCTCAACACAACCCTCCTTTCCCTGAGTGCATAACTTGGAAATAGACATAAGATATTGTATTTTCTGAAGATGCACAGCAGAGTGTTAGAGAAAGTGTGGCTTTGTGGGCAGATTGCTGGATAAATAGACAAGGCATTCAGGCATCCAGTTTTAATCCCTTCCTCTCTGCATGATACTTGATTGTGATCATGAAACTGAATTGTTTGAATCACATGAGCTTATCTTTAAAAAAGGAAAGAGGAATATCTGGCAAAGGCAGGATGGACAACAATTTGTGATTCAAATTTAACTACCTCATCTTAATGGTCTGTTTTGACATTATATAAAACTCTTACTTTGAAGATTTTGTAATTATCATCCATCTTGTTTCCTTGTTTGACTGACATAGGTAAATTCTTTATCATTCTAATCTATAAAGTTATAAGAAGAAACACTTCCAGCCAGACCACTTGCCTACATAGCTCAAAGGTATTTCTGTACAAGCAAATGAAGTTAGTGCCTTTCATGTGGAAGAGAAACCAGCAAATGTATGAAGAGGTCAGTTGGACTTTATATCCATTTTAGGGCTGGTGCAGCTCATTCTTCTCTCACAGAATCTGGCAGTTCCCCAATTCTGATAATACAACGTACTCTGCATATATTACATTTCATCTTAAAAATTCCCCAAATTAGGAAAATACTCATTCAAATAACAATATAAACACATTTCCTTATTAAACTAAAATGCTTAGGTTAACTTTTGGCATTTATCTGGGTATAATTGCAAGTGGAAAGTATTAGAATTAAACCATAGAGACAAAAATGAAATGGATTTTTAAGCATAGACTATCAAATATTATTTCTCTTATTTTTTAAAGCTTATAACTAAAATAATAGGTTTTAGAGGCTGTCACTTTCGCTAACAACTTATAATTTTTATTTTTCTGTTGGTCTTCATACCTTGACTCATGGTTATAATAATCTACAAACCCTAATTTCCACCCACAAAAGGCATTACAGAAAAATGCTAAATGACTAAAAGAACAAAATTGGACCTACCACTTGTATTTACTGTAATAATTCCTTCACTATTATAGATAATTAGCATTAATGCTATAATAAGTGTTCAGTTTGAGTTGCTTCATACAAAACCACAGTCACTCAAAGTTATTGATCTATTAGGAATTAAGGTGTTGTCCTTGGGTCACAGTCTAAGAGTCATCGAGAAAGGATTGAGTATCCCTTAAATTACATTCAGAACACATGTTCATTATTCATTTTAGCCAAAATTTTCAATATCTGACTTTGAAAATATGTTTCCTTCTTCTTTTTTTCTTTCAGAAATCTCAAGTATCTAGTAATTGTCACTGGAAATGGTGATTATGAATTTAAATAAATATAAATTATTCCTTTTGTCTGTGAGAAGGAAGTTGCAATATTCTACAATAGTAAGATTTAAAATACAGAATGATGAGAATATTGTTCTCATTCTACCTATAAAATGGGATCCCAGTTTAACAGGCTCCTTCTTTTGTGTTTGCAGTGCCTGTTTCACATGGACACTGACCCCACGGAGAGACATGGGTACATAGAAGTTATAGTGGTAATTGGGGGAATTGTTTTCAGATTCAAGGAATAAAGAGCCAGTTAAAACGGAGGAATGATGTCTTCTTTAGGACATTAGTAATGTAGAAATTCAGAGCTCTATTTGAATTAAAATGACCTCTGTGGAATAAAAAAATAAATCTAGTACTTGGCACACATGCTTAGCACACAGTAGGCACTCAGTAAAGCTTCTCAATGAATGAGCAAGTGAACAAGTGTGTTCATAACCATTAAGTTCCAGAGGTTTCCTCAGTTTCTCCAATGTCCTTGCCAGTCCTTGGTTTCTGGTAGAACTTACTTACTCTGTTTCCACTTCCTGGGACTCTCTGACTTACCACACTTCACCAGACCTTTCTCCACTCATACCACATTATGTTGAAATTAACTTTTTACATGATGGTCGCCACTGTTATACTGTTTAAGTTCTCTGAAAGCAGAGCCAAGGTGGTTCCTGCCTAACTGCTCCCTCTCCCTCCTCCTCCTTTGCCGACTTCTTATCCAGTCTCATTACAGCCATCTGAGGCACTCGTTTCAAAACCAAATTATATTGTATTATTACTTTATTAAAATGATTAAAAGACCTCCCACTGCACATACGAGAACACCTAAACTATTCCATTATCTGATGTTTGTCTTCTCCACAGTCTTTGTGTACTTCCCTCCTTTTCGTCCAATGTGCTTCAATCTTACTACTTTTCTTTCAGTTCCTTCAGTAAGTCCAATTCTTTTCTATTTCAGTTCCTCCTCTCCCTGGAATGCCCTGCCCAACTCGGCATGCTATGACAGCTCAGCCTTAAGATCTCAGTTAAAATATTAACTGTTCATGGGAGTCTTTTCTTATTTTTCCTATTTTAATAAGCCGATCTGCTGTGCACTGTGTTTTTCTTCATATGAATGGTTGGAATTTATAATTAGATATTTATTTGTGTGAACTTCCTGGGGTCAGGGTCCATGTCTGTTCTAATCATCATAATAAAATTAGCCTTCATCATGGTAGCTGGCACATAGTATATTCTTATTAAATATTTATTCAATAAATGAATGCATCTTTGTTTTGATTCCAATTATGAACATTCTGAAGGAAAGAAGAACAGACTAAAAAATGTGGGGAAAAGAACAGTTGATGAACAGTTTTAGAACACATAATAAGAACTTGACTTTGAATGGTAACATAATTGCTGGAAAGGTGGAAACAGGAAGTTTAAGCTTGTGGATGCCTGATTGAATCAAAAGGATGGAAGTGAAGCATCACTCCATACACTCCACATAAGAACCTCTTAAATTATATTTGCCTATTTTAATGTCCACAGAATATTCTTATGTGAAACAGCCTTGAAAATAATGCACTGGAGGCAGCAGGGTCTCAGGAGTCTGACTGGCAAATCAGATAGATGCCTTCTTACCTCCATAGACGTTCAAGGGACCAATGAAATAGTTATTGAGTGTAACCAGAAGTTTTAACTTTGTAAACAATAGCATATACATGCAACAAAGACTCTCAGGAGTTTCTTGTTTATTAGTTTTTCACCTTACTGAAAAGTGATCAATATGATGGCTTTTGACGGTATTGAAAACGTAAAAAAGGAATTGCTGGGATCTGCTTCTTCCGTCATTTTGTTCTACCGTGCATCAGACCCAAGTTAATGCTACAGGATTTTTATTGTTCCCTTCAAAATGCTCAAGATAAATGACAACAGGAGAGATATTAGTATAGTTTGTTACTTACAAAAGATATGAACAAAGTGAAAAATATCCTTCCATCGTAATCAAAACATTATTGACTCTTTTTTGTACCAAATACTATTCTGAAATCCTTTTCAAACTCCATTCATTACCCATTCCACTTAAAGGAAGTCAGGATAAGTAAGTTAATAAAGATAAAACTCAAGCCAGTAAACGTGAGTGTATGTTTAGCAGATGGCATAGGTATAAAATTTAAGCTGTTAGGAAGGATAAAGGGATAACATGTTTTATGTGTATTCGATTTACTTATTTTATTCCTATTTCCTATTAAGCTGCACAATTCTCAGTTTTCTGGACTGCATAAACTCCTAAAAACAAACAAACCAAAAAACACCTGCTTAGTGCTACTATATATATTAAGAATTCTCTACAAATCCTGACATTATGTGACTCACATGCAGTGCAGTTAAACATGGGGAAGACCAAATGTCTGAGTTAGTAATCTAGATCTCCTGGTTCCTCATCATTTGTGTGTGTGTGCTTGTGTGTTTTTCCTGCAAACCTCATTCTTGAGAAAGGAAGAGTTTACCGTCACTCCCTCGACTCCATACTTGAAGTATAGCTTTTGTCCAATAATGGATTGAAATTTCTTTTGAAGGTGCAGTGACCAGCTGAATAGAATGTCTTCCCCACTGGCCAAAACTGAAAATGGAGCCTTAGAGGTATCAGGCTTCCATCAATGTCAGCCATCAATTTGTGTCCACACAAGTTCAGATCATTAACTCAGTGAGAAAATTGCCGGATTTAGAAAGAATCTGAATGACAGTCTTAAACTCTCAAGGCAAACTATTTCCAGTGTTTTATAATACTTTATAAATATATAATACTTTATATATATATATAAAATATATATAATATATAATACTTTATAAATTTATAATACTTTATAATATCCATCACTGTGTACGGTTTGCTTCCAAAGTATCACTCATTATTATAAAGCTTTGACTGCTAGTAGCCCACCACTATTCCCAACCTTTGCCCTCTATCCAGTGATCTGCATTTAAGTGTCATAGATTCTCTTTAAGCATCTAGTAAGAGCTCTTTTCCCTTAAAAATGCACACATACAATCATAAATTCATGAACATACACACACATGCACACACACACAATTACTGCATATATTTCAAATATACCAAAATCTGTCTGTGCATCCCAAGTTTAGAATTTCTTCTTTAACCCTTTGATTTTACTATAGCATCAAAAACAAACCAAAAAATATCCTTTTCTTAACATTTTGACAAACCTCTGGTTATTGTCCCAGTTTTATGTTCCTGACACTGATTCCCACAATTGTACCATCTAGTACTTACCCTGAGGAAAATTGTCATTTCCCTGAACATAAGCAAAGAAGCCAGATAACATTGCTTTTAGTGGAGGATGGAAGCCATTTTGTGAAGGGCAAGTAAATACATTTGCTGATACCTGAAGATATTTTCCACTTGCTGCGAGTGAGTAAAGATCAACCTCCAAGCCTTGAGTCACCTTGATGATCTCAAAGGAAAAGTGCTCTAGCCAAAAGTACACATTACATTTCCTTGTTTTCTGTGGATTCCACAAGACCAGGCTGGAAGATTTAAGCATGACTATACAGAAAACGAAGAGAAAGCCAAAACAAAATAAACAAAAGGTAACATGCACATAGAAAAAAACCCACTTCTTACAACGCAATGATACTATATATGCTGATAGTGCTCATGATGGTAGACATCCGCCTGTCTTACTTCCCACGGTGGTCCAATGTCTACACCAGGACATGTTGCTAGTAGGAGCACAGTAAATATTTATTGAATAACTGAATACACAATAGCTTACTTTTCATTTTGATTTCTTGCCTAGGTCCTAGTCTATTTCTGTCCAGTAGAGGAAAGTTCTCCATTTCAGCTCTCAAGCATGACTATGTTCTGTTAAGCTCAGATCTAGGAAAGGGAGTGAGAGAGCCAACTTCACTACCTGCCTGTATCTTACTTTCTAGCTTCAGTTTCAACCTCTGTCCTGAATATTTGACACCAGAAATTCTCTCAGAAATCCTCACCCTCTGCCCCCACTCCTTAAAATAATAGTAATCTGCACCAAAGTCTTAAAAAAACACTCATAATAACCCATAGCTCAATAAATCTAAAACTACCAGAAAGTGGGTTAATTGCACTAGGCTCCATTCAGTGGACATGTTGTTTTAATATCTCTACTTAAGAAGAGGTCTTTGGATTCTTAATATAGCTCTTGTGTTTTGTTTGTATTTGTTTTCCTATGGCCAATTAAAAGATGATCAGCTTATTTAATCAGCAGAGGAGTGCCAAATGAATTACAAGAAAATTAGCAGAATAGTTGAAATAGCTGAAATAAAAAATGGGGAAAACTGAAATATCAAATATTACTGGTAAGGCTATAAATTGATACAAAATACAAAAAAAATTGATACAAAAAAAAATCTAACATTCGTTATCATCAGAGTTCCAGAAGGAAAAGAATTTAGGACTGAAAAGTACTTGAGTGAATGACTGTAAACTTCTCTCAAATTTGACAAGACAAATAAACATGTATATTTAAGTAGATGAAGAAATCCAAAGTGGGATCCATACCAAGACACATCATAATTAAACTTCTGAAAACTAAAGACAAAGACAAAGTCTTGAAAGCAGCCAGAGAAAAACATCTTATCTGTAAGAGAAAAACTGTTAGAATTACAATAGATTTCTCATCAGAAACCATGGAGGGCATGAGGACGTGGCATACTATTTCTAAGGTGCCAAAAGCAAAGAACTGTCAACCCAAATGCTATACCCAGCAAAAATACCCTTCATGAATGAAGGGAAAATCAAAACAATATCAAATGAAGGGAAACTAAGAGAATATGTTGACAGAAGACATACCCTAAAACGACTACAGGATGTCCTATAAACAGTAAAGAAATGATTTTAGAAAAGGAACATCGGAACACTGAGAAGATGAGAGAAAACAGTGAACCAAAAAATATGGGGAAATACATTAGATTTTCTTTCTCTTGAGTTTTCTAAATTATATTTTATGATTGAAGTGAAAATCATAACATTGTCTGACATAGTCCTAAATGTATGTAGAGGACATATTTAAGACAATTAAAATATCAACAGCAGAGGGTAAAGAAGCATAAAGTGAGGTAATGTTTTTCTACCACACACAAACTGTTAAAATAATGATGCTGGTAGATTATGATGAAGTTCATATGTTTAATACAGCGAAACCACTAAAAACAGCTATTCAAAGAGCTACAATAAAAAATACAATAGGTAAATCAGAATAGAGTTCTAAAAATTATTCAAGAAACCCAACCAGAGCTATGGAAAAAAACAGGGAAACAAATATCAGAGAGAAGAAACAAACAAACAAACAAAACCCAAAAATAGAATGGCAGACTTCAGCCCTAAAATGTAAATAATTATATTAAATTTAAATGCTTTCAATACACCAACTCAGATGCAGATGTTAGAGAAGTTGATAAAATATATTACTCAGCTATATAATGTATGTAAAATTCATTAAAAATATAATGTTATTATCAGATTGGATGAACAAGATGAAAAAAGATATCATGAATGTTCTAAATAAATAGAAAGACATACCATTTTCATATTCATCATAAGACTCAAAATAGTAAAGATGTCATCTCTCCCCAAATTAATATGCAATTTTAATGCAATTCCTTAGATAAAATACAGATGAGTATACAATTTATATGGAAAAGGAGTAGACTAGCCAATACAATTTTAAAAGATAATAATAAAGTAGAAGAAATTGTTCTGCCCACTTATTATAGCTTATTATATAGCTACAGTAATGGAGGCTGTGTAGTATTGAGAGTGATAGATACACACAGATAAATGGAAAGAAACAGAGTTTCCAGAAATAGACCCACCCAAATATGCTCAAATGACATATTTTTGGCCAAGGTAACAAGATTCAAAACAATTCAATGGAGAAATAATAACCTTTTCAACAAATGGTGCTGGAGCAATTGGATATCTATGAGGAAAAAATAAACTGTGACTTTAGTCTCAAATCTTATATAAATGTTAAGTTATATAATTCAAGATGATACAAACTTAAATATGAAAAATGAAACTGTAAAACTTTTAGACAAAAACATAGGAGAAAATCTTGGGAATAAGACTAGGCAGAGTTCTTAGAGAATTTATACCAAAAGATAATCCATAAAAGGAAAAATGGATAAATTGGACTTTATCAAAGCTAAAAATATTTTCTCTGTGAAAAACTCCACTAAGACAAATAAAAGCTGTAGAGGCAAGAAAATATTTGCAAACCATATATCTGACAAAATCTAATATCTATTATACATAAAGAACTCTAAAAACTTACCCCTTATTTAACAATAAAGGAACAAGCTAATCAGAAAATGAACAAAGACATAAAGATAAATTTCGCATAAGAGGATAGACAGAAGAATAGCACATGAAAAAATGTTTAACATCATTAGCCATCAGGATATGAAAATTAAATCCACAATGAGACATCACAATGCACTTATAGGCATGGCTGAAATAAAATGTTCTAAAATATAATGCTGGCATGATATAGAGAAACTGGATCATTCATACATTGCTGGTGGGAATAAAAAATGGTACAGCCACTCTGGAAACCAGTGTGAAGCTTTCTTAAAATAATAAACATGCAAATATATGAGTCAGCAATTGCATTACTGGTCATTCATCCAAAGAAATGAAGACTTGTGGTCACACAAAAATCTATACAACATCAACTTCATTCATAATAGCCCCAAACTGGAAACAACTCATGTACTTTGGTGGGTGAATGGTTAAACAAAGTATGATACAGCCATACCTTGGAATTCTATTCAGCGTAAAAACGAAGAATTATGCAGAGTGAAAAAAGCCAATCCCAAAGTTTACATGCTGAATGATTCTATTTATATAATATTCTCAAAATGACAAGGTGTAGAAATGGAGAGTAGATTAGTGGGTAGCAGTATTAAAGATGGAGTAGAGGTGAATGGAAGTGGGTGTAGTTATAAAAACGCATCTTAAGGGATTCTTATGGTGATGAAAATGTTCTGTATCTTGACTGTATCAATGTCCATATCTTAGTTTTGATATTTTATTATAGTTTCTCAGAATGTTACCAATGGGGGAAACAGTAAAGATTACATGGAATATCTCTGTATTATTTCTTACACCTGCATGTGAATCTATAATTTTCTCCATAAAAAGGTTAATTAAAAACTACCCATCTTTAGTGTTTAATAATATACTCCACATACAGAATTACAGTTCAATAATTGTTGACATGCTTTACCACTTAAACCATTTCTACTGGAATCACTGATAAATCAGTGTCTACTGATAACTATTATTTGAAAATTTACTTAAATTTACATCCTAATTAGTTTTTGCCTGTGTGAACCATAGCTAGAAGGGATATGTGTGTGTTGTATGTATGAGTGTGTTTGTGTATTCTTAAATATGATGGGTGTTAGGATGTCATATGGCCATTTCTTGGGGCATACTTTCACAGACGGAATTAAAAAGTCTTTGCATTTTAGAGTCCTTTACAGAGTATTCTTTTGCTACTATTGTGTGATGTCTCTGTTAGTCTGCAGATGACCTATATATTACTGAAATAATTTGCTTAAAGAAGCTACATCAATGGTTAATAATAATCAAAACAATGTGTTTCAGACTCAGCAATCCCAAATAATGAATTCTAATAGTGAGTTCTTCTAAAATGGGTTTTTAAAAATTTTTTATGAGCGCTGTATCATCAAAATAAATATGTAGAATCCCAACAAGGAGAAAGAAGTAACTAACGTGTACTTGATACCTACTGAAGCACCAGACAGTAGGATCAATTTTCCATTTTCTCCACATCAGTCCTCAATAATAATGAGGTGGATATTCTTATTCCCATTTTATAGTGAGAACATTGAGATTTAGTCAAATCGAATCTTTACTCTAGGTCAGACAGCTATTAAATGCAAAAGCTAGCGTTTCAAAAATCCACATTCTTTCAATATAGTATTAGACTGCCTCTCAAATTGAAAAAAATAACCAGGATGTTTAAATTATGTTATGTTTACATTTAAAAAGTCTCATAAATTTTGAGCCTTAGTTACAATATACACAGGAGAAATATTTAGAAAACTAAAACTGTCTCAGTTGTTCTTTAATCCAATCAAATGATCTCAGATACTAAAAAGTATATTGGTATTTTCCCTTTTCATTCTTGGACAGTATCCCATGAAATATTATCTGACAAAGACGTCCCTCATTTTTTTCTAGATTTTTCTCAGTAGTGACCTTATTTTGTGGATATTGCTGAAAATAATCCTCCAGTCATTCTTCTGGCCCGCTAAAAAGCTTGGTTCCAGCATGTCACTAGTGATTTATGGCTACTCACTGCCTGACATCATCAAGGGGGTAGAATATATATTTGCCTTCAGGAAATGAAAAGGAAACATAAATAAAAATCGCATGGTTGATTGGCCTGTTTCTGGTGAGGTAGAGGCCACCTTAATAGAAATCACTTTTTTCCTCTCTTTCCCTAGCTTGCTCTATCACTAAAATAAATGGAATTTTTGTCTCCACTTTTACCATATAATTAAGTGTGAAATTATGTGATGTACACCCAAAGTGCTGAAGCAGTCCAGATGAAGGGAAGTGAAATTAGGTGTTGTGCGGTCAGCAAAGACCAGATTAGAAGTGTCTCCTGCTAAGGGAAGGAAGAGAACACTCCTGGCCAGGGCAGTGACCGTACCGTCATCCCCCAGCTATATTGGTTATGAGAAGGAAATAGAACTGGCCACAGCAGAGGCTAAATGCTGAGGGGAAAGAATAAAGGGTTAATTAAGTAAGTGGGATTATAGAGCATTGTGAGAACAATCCAAAATGCTTCAGTACAAATGAACACGTGCCATCTCAGATACATTTTCAGATTATTTTCTGATCTCCATGCATTAGGAACAATGTATTACTTGCTGAAGGTATATTACTAGTGGTTTCTTATCTTCTCATAATGCTTTAGTTTTCAAGATGTTTCTCTCACATTTCTGCATTTGATGTACTCAACAGAACTCTCAGGTAGAAGAAGCCGTCATTACATACCTTTTTACAGATCATAAAACTTAGGCTCAGAAAAGTTAAGGATCTTGTCCACCAGTTCCAGGGAGAGTTGCCCACTGCTGGCTTATTGCATCCTACATGATGCTGTGTGGTGGACGCATTCAGATGGTATAACTTCCTCTGTCTCCACATTCCCACCATGGGGAAAGTTCTCCACATTGCAAAACAAGTAAACTTCCCACGGCATTGCATCCTTCAGGGAGGCCAAATGCAAAGGAAATAAAGGAGAGCTAGTATGTTGACCAGCTACTACTTGCCTTTAGGTTTAAACCATCATGAAACTTAAATATAACAAGGTATTATTATATAACTTTCACACACACACACACACACACACACACACACACACACACACACAGAGGCACACAAGCATATACACAATAATAAAGCTAAGAGAGATTACATATGTCCTCAAGAATACACAGCCAGGTAGTGGAAGCTAAATGGTGGACTGAAATCTACTATACTTTTCCAAACTGTTCTTCCCAAAAGTATTTGTACAGTGCTTTCTTACAGAGGAGACTAGAGAGGGAACAGAAGACTTTTTAATATAATTTAATCCACCTAACATTTTCATAAAATCAGTATTAGGAAAAATCTAAAGCTCAGAGAAGTGATGTTATCTGCTCATGGTTGTAGAGCTGACAGAAGGAAGAGTGAACAGACAAGGGTTAACCAGCTGGATATGGGTAAGGCATCAGAGGCTAATGATTGTGCTTTTTTATGTTATTCTACAGTATCCAAAACACATGAATCAAAGTTTGAGAATAGCACAAATATTTGCAAAAGCCTTGGGTAACATTAGTCTTAATGCTCTCAGTCGTTCTGCGTTTGCCCAAGTAGCTACTGTTCTCAGAAAATACCCAATTAAAGTCTTAGGAAATCACAGGAGCACATCACAGCATGGTGTTTTATCAGGTGGATATCACCAAAGAACTTACAACATTGGAGGAAAAGAAATTTGCATGGGCTATAGTGACTTGCCAGCTACATGGTAGAGATTCAATAAATGGCATTTGGGTGGCACAAGAGTTGGTGCTGATGACAGA
Source organism: Grampus griseus (assembly GCF_964374135.1). Taxonomy (NCBI): domain Eukaryota; kingdom Metazoa; phylum Chordata; class Mammalia; order Artiodactyla; family Delphinidae; genus Grampus; species Grampus griseus. Next base: position 85,271,718 of record NC_139009.1, read on the forward strand.
AGGGTTAGTAATGGGCATGGTTGTAATTTAGTTATCGCCTTGGAGTTATCTGTGTGCAGGAGAGGAAGTTCTGTACCCTCCGAGAAATCAGAAGTTGGGGTCATAAAAGGGAAAAGGAGACTGAAAACCATCTTTTGTTTTCAGTTCCGTTTTGGTTTAATTTCATATATATCTCATCTGTATGTTGGTGTATTCTGATGAGAGAAAAAACATTTGATGAATTTAATTTTGGAAACTCAAATTATTATGGTAACTCAGCAAGAGAATGTAGATTCTCAGGGCAAAGAGAAAAACTTTAATAATATGTTTATTTTTTATTTGTTCATGTCTCATATATGGAAAGAAGTTAGTGGAACTTTTTTGCGGTACGCGGGCCTCTCAGTGTTGTGGCCTCTCCTGTTGCGGAGCACAGTCTCCGGACGCGCAGGCCCAGCGGCCATGGCTCACGGGCGCAGCCGCTCCGTGGCATGTGGGATCTTCCTGGACCGGGGCACGAATCCGTGTCCCCTGCATCGGAAGGCGGACTCTCAACCACTGCGCCACCAGGGAAGCCCGTAAGTGGAACTTTAATAGTTATCTTTGACAATATTGACTCCCTGGGGCATCCACCCACAACAGTCAGCTGTTCTATTCCTAAATCATTACATCCAGTTAGTTACACAAGGATTAGGTTCAGGAATGATTTTCAAAGCCAAGAAGAGCCTCATCTCCAATTTCTCCTCCTTTTTCATGATCTTCAAGCTATCCTTCCTCTTTCCCCTCTTTGTTCTCTTTTCTATCATCTTACATCCCTTCCTTTTACCATATATGTGACTCCTAGTATTCTGTGGCTTTTTCATTGTCTGAGTTATAATAGTCACTGGTCCACCCCACATGCCAGAGTCTTACTTCAAAGTGTAACCAGAATATATGTCCAGGAGCAAGATCCTACAAGTTACATCCAGAAGGCTCCCAGACACTCTTCCGCTACCACCTATTTACTTTTTGCTGTTATCATTCTCGTATGATTTCTTTAAACACTTTCATCACTCTCTGTAGTATGGAAATAAAAATAACACCTGCCCTATCTAGTCTGTGTAGCCAGCCAGTCTTTACAAGCATAGGTTTTTAAGCCACACACCTGGGTGAATCTCTGAGTTCCAGCATTTACTAGCTGTATGAATTTTGGCAAGTTACCTAAATCCTGTTAAGTCTTTATCTATGAAATAACATGTAATAATGGTATCTATCGCATAGGCTTATTTTAAGGATTCCAAGAGAAATTGCACTTGAAGTATTTAGTTGCACAGTGCTAAATATTTGTGCACAATGTACTTTTCATTGTGCTGAGTGTAGTTAATAGACACAATAATAGCACTCCCCAAAGATGTCCGTGTTCTAATCCTCAAAACAGGTGAATATGTGACCTTACATGGTAAAAGGGACTTTTCAGGTATGATTCAGTTAAATATCTTGAAAGGTGAGGTTATCCTGGATTATCCAACTGGATCCAATGTAACAACAAGGATCCTTATCAGAGGAGGACATGAGGGTCAAAGTCATAGAGATGAGTGTGACAAAGGCAGCAGAGGTTGAAGTGATACACATTGAAAATGGAGTAAGGAGTCACGAGCCTTGGAATGTGAGCAATCTACAGAAATCAGGAAGAGCAAGGAAACAGAGCCTCCCACAGAGACTCCTGAAGGAGTCTTGATTTCAGCCCATAAAACCCATGGAAGACGTCTGACCTCCAGAACCGAAACAAAATATTGATGTGTTTTTAAGCCTCAAAGTTTGTGGTAATTTGTTACAGCAGCAACAGGAAACTAATACAACTGGAAGCAGGCAGAACTGGAAAAGGAAAAATGTAAATAGAATGGCTCTCATCACCCTGCCCTTTCTCTTCCATCTGTTCCCCCCTCAAACCAGGCTCCTTAGCCACCCCCAAGAGAGACAGTAAGTGAAGATGGATGAGACTGAGGGAGAATGAGAGAAAAACATCTTGTTGGAGGTAGAGAGGATATTCTACAGCCGTCTTTAAGGGAAGAAATTAAAGTCATGAAAACCACAAATAAACCAACAAAAACAACAAAATCTTAAAAGAACAAAACAAAAATACTCTCTGTTTTCTTTTGCCACATCTACGTTTCATTCATTCCTCCACTCAACAAGTCCAAGATTGTAGCCAGATCTCTACAACAGAAAATGTTTTCTTGCCAATATCTAATACCCAGCCTGTCGAAATCTAAAATCATCATCTTCTTCTTTCTACCTCTACATCAAAATCCTATACAACAGAATCATTTAAATAAGATACAGAGATGCCTTAAATATTTTATTTAAACTTAAAACTTGTGGGAGGGATAAATTGGGAGATTGGGATTGGCATATGCACTCTACTGTATATAAAATAGATGACTAATAAGGACCTGCTGTGTAGCACAGGGAACTCTACTCAGTACTCTGTAATGACCTATATGGGAAAAGAATCTAAATAAGAGTGGATATATGTATATGTATAACTGATTCACTTTGCTGTACACCTGAAACTGACACAGCATTGTAAGTCAGCTATACTCCAATAAAATTTTTTTAAAACCTTAAAAAAAATCCTATACAACAAGTGATGATTTCATCTGTATCCTGTATTTACAGTTTTAAGAAATTCACTTAGCCTCTCAAATTATGAATCTTAATATTTTCATCAACCACTACATCACTTTCACTAGTCTTAGGAGTATTTTATCAGAGACATGTATCTTAAATCTGTCCCACCCCTTACTATCCTTATTACCTCTTGCCTGAATATTTGTCTTACATATTTTACTGGGGCTGCAGGTGCCAATCTCTGCTCTCTTCAGTTTAGCAAAGCTGCTGCCATGCTCACCATCCCAGATCACACTTTTGACCTTGTTTAAAGATGCTGATGATGAGAGAGGGTGTTGAAGCTTGAGTAGGGTAAGACTCGCACCCAGATGGTAGGGAAGAGGTAGAGCAATAAAAGAGGTAGGCAAAATATGAGTAGGGAGAGGAGAGGCATGGGAATGGTGGTGTTAAGTGAGTTAGACACAGGGGTATAGGTCAAATGAGTATGTAAAGGACAGTAGGAACAGTTTTCTCACCGTTTGAAAAGGTGGTTGCACATAAAGGGTAAAAACTAGAATGAATTCTGGGATGTTGGATTGGAATGGAGATATCAGTGTTAACTCATCATTTTCTATATAGATATATAGATATAGGTATATACATATGGATATACGGGACTGAATGTGTGTATATATGTGTACATATGCATATATATTTTGTTTTCTATCCAATGACAGAGCTTAGAAGGAGTCCTTCACCAAGACCAATGTGTACTCCCAGCACCTAGATCTTGATTTCTGAATACCATACGGTAAATCAAGGCTCTTTGGAGAACTGACTGAATTCAGTGCTGAGGCAGGAAAAGTACAATATGAACTTGGAATATCTTAGTGCCCTTGAGCAAGGAAGTGCTCAAAAAAAAAAATGATTGTGACTTGTCAAAAAACACAAGAAGCGTCTCTCAATGGCCAGATATGGTAGAATTTGATTATCAAATGAAATAACAATCATAAGAGGTTAAAACCATGTGGTTAAATTGGGGATTGATATGTCTATCTGGATATAAACAAACAAATAAATACACAAATAGACACTTTGATGAGGAATGTGATATTCACATAGTCTCAAAATACTTTTCCACATTTTTAAAAATTAAACTGCATAGGGAAAAAGAGGTACTTTACATTGAAGAGATCTGAGACATACCACCTTGATCAAGTGATCAGAGACAACATCGGAAATAATGGGACAAACTGACCTTGTGTGCACCTGATGGGATGCAGTGAAGGAACACTACATCCTTTCTGCCAGAGTTGTACAACATGGGTCTAAATGTAAAAGAATATTAGGTAAACCCAAACTGAGGACATTCAGCAAAATAACCAGCTGAAATATGTGAATGTGTCAAGTTCATGAAAATCAAGGAAAGGGTGAGAAAATAATCCACACTAAAGGAAACTAAGGAGTATAACAACTGAATACAACATGTGTTTCTGGTCTTGATCTTTTCTTAAAAGGAACACCATTGGTAAAACTTGAATGGAGTCTACCAATTAAATGCTAACTATACATCAATGTTAGTTTCCTGATTTTGATGATGACATTGTAGTCATGCAAGAGAATGTTTTTATCTATAGCGAATACATATTAAAATATTCAGTGGTAAAACGGCAACATGTCAACAATTTATCCTCAAAAGATTCAGGGAAAAAAAATTATGTCTTTTGCTTGAAGTCTAACTGTATGTTTGAGGTTATTTCAAAGTAGATGTTTTTTTTTAATGTTTGGTGACTTCCTAATATCTATGGACATAATTCCACAACATCCATATGCCATTCTCATTCAGTCCTTGCCTACCATTTTTCTTTCTCATATATTTTATTTATTTTCATTCATATTGACCTTTTGCGAGCCTCTAAGGTGAACACTTTGGTATGAGTTCTCAATTTTTAGAGACAAAGTAACATGGGGAAATCTTGATAAGCTTGCAGTGAGGTGTAGATGACAAAAAAGAAAAAGAAAAGAACTGGACACACTGCTATATTTAAAATGGATAACCAACAAGGACCTACTGTATAGCACAGGGAAGTCTACTTAATATTCTGTAACAACCTCAATGGGAAAATAATTTGAAAGAGAATAGATACATGTATATGTATAACTGAATCACTTTGCTGTACACCTGGAACTAACACAACATTGTTAATCAACTGTACTCCAATAGAAAATAAACATAAAGAAAAGAAAAGAAAAGAACTGGAAATCTTGCCCTGGGGCAGAAAAAGATTGTGACTGGCTACTATGTCTCAAAGCCACTAGACTACCTCCATGTACTAGCTGAATAAAACACCTTCCCTTTCCCTAAAGAGGTTATGTTCTTCATGATTTTGTGTTTTCATTCATGCTCTCCCATATACCCGGATGGTCCTTGCCTGACCCTCCTACCTTTTTATTATCTTCTGTCCACCGTTCAAGATCATCAGTCTTTCTAGGGCACAGTTTCCTCTTAATCCTCCCATCATGCTTTGTACATAGCTATGTTATAACCCCATGTTGCACTGTCATCATTTGTTTACCGATTTGTCCCCTGCACTAGGATGTGAATTTCTGGGGAATAAACATTAAGTCATATCCATCATTGTAGCCCCCAGTGATACTACAGAGCCTGCCACATTGTGACCATTTATTGATAGTCATCGACTAACTAAATGAATGAATGAGTTATGTCCTGAGTGAATGAATGAATGGATGACAAATAAAAGACAGAGCAAAGCTTGAATTATGGTGAAAAATTATTAACTAATTTTGCTCTTTGGTAAAAGTGAGACCATGTGGCATTGTTATGGTCTGTGAAAGAGCATCAATATTGGATTTTTGTGTATCTTTTCAAAGATGACAATGGTTTGTTTAAGTTTGTATGAACTTTCATTATGCTTAAATATGGTTATTTTGTTAGTATTTGAAAACATTGCTTGGTGGGAAGTTGATGATGATTACAGTAAGAATTCATGAGAAAAGAGAGGCTGGAACAGAAAGGGCTCTTAAAGGTTGATAAACTAAAATCCAAACCAGAAAAATGGGATTTATCAGGACAGACCACCCCTATTTTCACCCATCTCTATTTATAGTAACACTTAAACAAACACTGACCTTTATAAAACTTTGAGGGAAAATGTGCATTGTGTTGGGCTTTTGATAATTTGGAGAGGAGAATAAATTACTACAGATGGATGAGTTGTTACTAATCACAATACCTTAAATTGCCAAAGATTTGCAAAGTAAAAACTTATTTTTAATTATATATAAAATCATAATAAAAATATGCTGTGTATTTAGGAAAAGATTTTGTACCTGTCCTGAGAACTCTATCAAGACATAATTGCATATGTCTTCAGTTTTAAATTAATAATTTCGGAGCGTGCTTTTGTTTAAAATTTGTTTCTAATGGATAAGTCTTCTACTGTTAAATATGATGTGAAATACTTCGAAAGCTCTTTCATTACATGATTGAGTCTTACTCATTTTTAGATTATCTCCCTCTGATCCAGACACACTGCACTTTGGAAGTTCTAAGTTCTTATTTCCAAGTGAACAAATACAAGTAAGACGATTTTTTTATGACAGCAGCACAACAATCTCAGCCAACAATATTTATGTCACTTTAGCTGCCTCTTCGATTGTTACAATATTCCACGATTCTAGCATTGTTATCCTATAAGTGCACTTCACCAAAATGTGGTAAAGATATTTTGATGTATGTACATGGTGGATCATTTATATGAAATTAGATGCAAGTTACCTTTAAAATGTACATGTGAGTTGAACATTTTGGGTTTCCCTTTCTCTCCATATAATCTAAACCAGGTTCTAGGTAATAGAGAATTTTAATTTTTTTATTTATGTTTCTTGCATCCGAAAAATGATACATATGCAAGCTTTTGAAGTGAAAGCATCTAAGTCGAGCTTAGGTGCCCCTCAAACCACACTGTGATGGTGAAGACAAATAGAAGCTTTGAATTCATGTAGATTTTCCAATAATGCTTTGAAAAATCTTTAATAAACATTCTCTCATTAATCCCTTTACCAGCCCAAGCTGCAGAATGTGGAGATGGTAAACCAATAAATCTATCAAAATAAAGAGAAAATCTGTCTTATAAGGAAGCTACCTCCATTCAATTCATCTTTTTCTTTTTTTTTTTTTTTACAATTTATACTAATTAGATGTCAACTTTGTGAACATTATTGTGTGGGGAAGAGAGAGTTAGGAAGAGTTTGAAATAGCGGGTCCCCATCTCAGTTACTCCATGCCTTAGTCTCTTTTGCAGAGAGAAAGCCTGTCCATCTTGACAGCCTGGCAGGGTTGTTATAAGATCAAACACAGGCAAAAGTTCTCTGTAAGTTCTAAATGCTTTTAAAAATCAACAGAAACCAGTTCCAAAAAACAGAAAGGTATCCTCCGCAAGTTAATAATCAGAGCTCAGCAATTGTGATTATATTTTGGCAACTGGATGGCCTCCCTGCACCTGCCCTAACCATTCAGTTATTTTCCCTCCATGGCAGAGTGGCTGATCCCCCACCCACCCTCCACCCCACAGCCTTCACCATGTAAAAGGGCCTTGAGGCTTTTCCCACTGTCTTTGTGTTAATACCAGTATATGTGAAAGGAAAGACCTCCAAAGACCCACATGCTCTGGCCTAGGTGCCTCTGACGCTGCTGTCCCCTCTCCCTCTGCTTATGTACGCTCGTCCCACCTGCCTATTTGGGTTCCTCAGGGGCTGTCACATTGTAGTGCCTCTACCCATGCTCTCCTACAGAGCCCCCATGTCTGAATTACTCTGCCATCTCTCTCCCTCCCTCCCTCTCTCTCTCTCTCTCTCTCTCTCTCATACATACAAGGACACACACACCTCCCCTAATGAAGTCCTACTTATCTGGTGGATCTGAATACTTCATGAGATTATCTTTCACTAACCTTTGAAAGTAGGTTAACACCCTTCCGCCTCTATAAGACCTCACATTGCTATTCTATGTGCCCCTTTCCCTGCCATGTAACCCTTTTCAAATCATGTCTGCTTACAGTTGTATGATCATTTGACTTACAGCAGTTTTTCCTCTAAATTGTAACCTCCATGTGAACAATGACTTTCTTTTTGCTCATCACTACATCTCCAGTTACGAACACCATCACTTAACACTAAATAAGTATTAGCTGAACAAATAAATTTATTTATTTATTTTTTTGCTGTGTTTGGGTCTTTGTTTCTGTGCAAGGGCTTTCTCCAATTGCAGCGAGCAGGGGCCACTCTTCATCACGGTGCGCGGGCCTCTCACTGTCGCGGCCTCTCTTGTTGTGGAGCACAGGCTCCAGATGCACAGGCTCAGTAGTTGTGGCTCACGGGCCCAGTCGCTCAGCGGTATGTGGGATCCTCCCAGACCAGGACTCGAACCGATGTCCCCTGCATTGGCAGGCAGATTCTTAACCACTGCGCCACCAAGGAAGCTCAGAACAAATAAATTTGAGACAAAAGAAGGTCCCCAAAGGGTAGAACACATTTAATCATGTTCTCTGATAAACTCCCAATCTAAAGTTAAGGCTTGACTATTTACTTCTGAGAAAGGCTCAGTCTACTACCAAAAAGGATAGAGAAATGGCTACTTCCTATACCGTGTTGGATTAGACAATTTTGAAGTAAGTTGCCACAAGAGGGAAGTGAGTTAATTTATTAATCTTCCCAAATATGAGCTTTTCTGAAACCTGCAACATTTCCTTTCTTATATTACAGAAAGAGTGATAGAAAATTTTCATAACAATATAATTTTATTGCATAGATGAAGAAAATGAGGAAAAATTAATTCAAAATATTTTACCCTTAAAGATTAACCCAGTGAAGTCACATTTACAATCAATTCTTCTTGATAAGTGATAATGGGAAGAGAATGTAGTTTATTCAAATCTATAAATGATACAAATTAACTCTAAAAATTTTCTTATTTCAAATTTAGGAGGACTGTTTCAGAAATTTCAGAAATCCCTTTCTATTTTGTTTTGCTAAGGGAAATATTAAAAACAGTTTAGATTTTCTGTTCATACACCAACTAATATAATTCTAGAATGTCTAGTGGGCTTTGGAGAAATACTGTAATTAAAAACCCACCTCAAGGACTTCCCTAGTGGCACAGTTGTTAAGAATCCGCCTGCCAATGCAGGGGACACAGGTTCGAGCCCTGGTCCGGGAAGATCCCACATGCCGCAGAGCAACGAAGCCTGTGCACCAAAACTACTGAAGCCTGCACTCTAGAGCCCACGAGCCACAACTACTGAGCCCACATGCCACAACTACTGAGCCTGCACTTTACAGCCCACGAGCCACAACTGAGCCCATGAGCCACAACTACCGAAACCCGCACGCCTAGAGCCCGTGCTCTGCAACAATAGAAGCCACCGCGATGAGAAGGCCGTGCACCACAAGGAAGAGAAGCCCCTCTCGACACAACTAGAGAAAGCCCACATGCAACAACAAAGACCCAATGCAGCCAAAAATAAACAAACAAACAAACAAATAAATACATAAAAATAAAAATCCACCTCAGATAACCGTAACACCTTGTGGAGACTCAAAATATTTCTTGTATCGGAAAAGAGCGATAGAAACCCGGAATATGATCTGCATTCTGTTACTATTTGACTTTGCTCCTTTCTTGCGCAGAACAAAATAGGAAGGAATTTATGCTACTGTTTGTTTCAGGCAGGTCACCTCATCTCCCTGAACCATTGTTTCCTCATCTGTATTTTAAGAACCCACAAGGCATCAGGTCATAGAAATAAAAACCCACCAAAAGCAAAATGAGACAAAATGATTATTCTAAGTATATTTCTCTGTTAGAGAGGAAATAATCATTGCTCAGATTTCTCATTGATTTTACTTTTAAAAAAAGAAAGAAATGTCTATTGTGACAGATCATGTACATCTTTCCATATCTGACTTATTTTATTTCCCCAAGCTTCAACTCCACACATTCACTCAGATCTAATCCATTCCCCACGGAACTGCCTTATTTCAGGCTCTGATGAGATCAGATCAGCCCCTGCAGGACCCCTTTTAGTGAAGCAGGAGATAAGTGTGCTTGATTTTTCCCTAGTTAGCTGTCTGTAGACATTTGGAAAGATTTCAGACTAAGATTCTGATTAACCTGCAGAGGGAACCTTCTATCATATTTGTATATTATATTTGCATATCGTTTGCTATACTCTTGAAAAAGCCCTTGATGTTATCAGTTTCATGGTAATCGATACCAATATCAATTTTTACTAATAACAAAATGAAATATACTTTAAGGAGTATCACTCTATCCATTTTAACCAATAATAAAAGTCTCCCCAATATGGATAACTGAATCCTCTTCAGTTCCTTAAATAGTTACGGAAATGAATTCTCCAAAATGTCTGTCCTTAAAAAGAAGAGGAAGTAAGCTATTCAAAATAAGTAAGTCATATGCACATTTATTTCTCCCCTTTACCAAAGAATCTGAGGCATTGTGTGGGATCCCAAATCCAAGTAATTCCATGTAGGGCGTGGTCCACATTCATCATTCCTCATAATACATGAGGACACTTCAGTGTATTTGGGCATGACTTAAGCCCAGAATAAGACTTACTATTTCTTTTCTAATAAAAAATAGAAAATACTTCCGGAACAGCAATTTTCTTCATGCGTTACACTGGATGTAGGAGAACTCCTAAACGCAGATTTCACGACTTTAAAACTCATACATCCCTAGCATTAATATATTTTTATAGGAAACAAGAAGGCTAATGCTTTGAATTTCTGTATTGGGCACAGTACATTTTCTTTCAAATAAGTTTCTGAACAACTTTGGGTTAGAAACAGATGTAAGGGGATGCGGGGAGCTGAGGCTTTGTATGTGTTTAAGGTAGCAGTGATATGGCAAAGGCCATTACCACCTGGAATTTGTTAACACAACTGCTTCTAACATCCGGAGGAGAGCTATCACGTGTCTTTAGCTGTGTTGATGTTGCTGTTGTTAATGTAGTTTTGGATGGTGTTTCTATAGCGGGGCCTCTGCACTGGGCAAGCGTGGAGTCCCCCGGGAGGGAGTCCCAAGCTGCTTCGGGACAACCCTCCGAAAGGGGCAAACGGAGTGGCCCTTGCTCTTTCCTGTTCTAGCTATATGAGATTTTCGTTTCCAGCCCGGGGGAAAAAAAAAGTCTTATTACATGTTGTTTATGGTTCTGTTGCGTTAGTCGGTTTCTTTTATGAAACCAGATACAAGTTGTGACATGCTGTTAATTCAATCACTAATAACCAGCTCAAATTGCAAACCTATGTCAGCAGGTTGGTGTTGATTAAGCTGTGGCCGCCACTAACATATTGTTTTAAATGCTTGATAAATTCTATTTTCTGCAGCGATAGACTGCTTGGGTTCTACTTTTTCCCTCTTCTCTCTAAGCCAAAAGAATTGCATCAGGGCTTCCCTGGTGGCGCAGTGGTTGAGAGTCCCCCTGCCGATTCAGGGGACACGGGTTCGTGCCCCAGTCCGGGAAGATTCCACCTGCCGCGGAGCGGCTGGGCCCGTGAGCCATGGCCGCTGAGCCTGCGCGTCCGGAGCCTGTGCTCCGCAACGGGAGGGGCCACAACAGTGAGAGGCCCGCGTACCACAAAAAAAAAAAAAAAAAAAAAAAAAGAATTGCACCAAAGTCCCTCTGCGCGTCCTCTGCAGCTTCTGCTTTCCCTCCCCTGCAAGGCGGGCTGGTAACCACTAGAGGGAGAAGACAGCCGGCTTTATTGAAGGCTTCGCCACCGAGCCCCACGGTGGAGAGGCTGTCCGCCGACGGGCTGCCAAGAGAAAGGGTGTAGTGTATTATCAAGGTTTGCAAAAATAGACGAAATAGGCTTCTTATAGCATGCGAGAAATTTGCTTCTAATAAATTAGAACTGACTGCAAAGACGGTTACAAGGTTGGAGCGTGCTTGCCTGTTAACTCGTAGTCCTGAGCGTTAGCAAAATGATCTATGAAATCAGAATTAACCCTTATGAAAACAAATGGCTTTCTCCTAAGGACGGTAGCTAATGCACATAACATGCTAGGAGGAGTAGCCAGGAAGTATGAGGAAAGGAATCAAAGATGATGGGGCTGCTGGGTGTAGAGTGAAAACTCAGCATATAGCTCATTTTCTGAAGTCTTCCAACACCTGTTCCCATCACTTTAAAGCCCTACATTCTATAGCTAAGAGGGAGGATATGGAGGGAGACATCAAGGAAAGTAAAATATTGATATTAGTAAACAAAGGGGGAGGGGAGAAACTTTGTTGAACCTTCCTGCACCTTCCAAACTGCAATATTGTAACATGTACAACTTAAATTTAAAAAGTCATCCAAGATGAACGAGCGACCCCATATACCATTTGAGCACTAGTTTTTAAAATTAAAAAAAAAATCCAGTTTGACCTTTTTAATCTTTTATTTTTGCTTAAAAAATAGAAAATATACTTAATATCAGTATTGTTAAAGTGCTATAAGGTAGAACTGGAAGCTGTTCTGTGTACTCTCCTGAGTGTAATTGCACTAAGATCATTCGGTTTCCATTTGGAAAGCCAGTGGCAATTACTGGAATACAATGTATCATGCATTTGCTCACAGGATATAAAACGTATATACTAATTCGCAATAAAATGTAACAGCTGTCAGTGCATTTTCTGCTCTGTTACTTCAATAAATTGGAACTCTGACTAGAAAATGGGAATATTGCATTTTTATACACTCTGTAATGTGTTTGCTTTTTGAAAATACAATTTATTTTTTTCATGACAAAAATTGTGGTTTGTTATTACTGCTAGTGGATAAATATTCCTGTATCAGAATGAATTACATATGGTATCTGTAAAGGAGTAGTAATATTTTCTGCTTTTTATTGTAGCCTGTCTCCAGTAAACAAAATACACTTAACCTACTTCTGTCACATACTGAGTGTGTGTGTGGTTTTTTTTTTTCTTTCTTTCTTTTTTCGTTATAATGTCTGTGTGTAGGGGGTAGGGAAAGGAAGTAGGAGTTTATCTTTTAGCCTACCTTCTCAGGTGGCTGGGTTGATCATTAACATTTATTTCCAGATACCATCATTCCCTTCAGAGCTTTTTTTTTTTTTTTTTAAAGTTTCCAATCTTTCCTTTCATACACTGGCTAATCAGGTTTCTTTAGAACATGAAGCAGAGGCTCTGAGTTTTATTTAAAATAAAATGCCTGCACATTTCTGTAATTTTGTTACTTGAGGTCAGACTTTTCACAGATAATTAGCCTTTTACACACTGTGAAATCAACCTGCATTGGTTATTTGGCTAGATTCTTTGCTTCTGTTCTTTATTTCCCAGAAGGTTAACGTGCTAAAAATCTAGCTTCAAGCTCATAGGACTGTCTCTTTGTGTTGCTAATTATCCCGTTGCATAATTATTAATATCAGGAGCAGGAACAGGAAACAAGTACACCAAATAGTCGGGAACACTGGTGTCCTGGCAGGAAGCAAGTCCTGCATTCATAGACTGTGCCTGTACCAGTATCACAGGAGATGGGAGCGCTCCTTGTTAAGGATCATTTATTAACTGAGATCATCTTTTAGTTCGCCTTGGGGTAATGACTAATGTCAATGGCAAATTTCACAGTTGTCTAGAGAAATGAATTAAATTTGTAATAAAAAGCCCTTCGGCTTGTTGTACATGTTCATTTATTGGAGTAGTTGATCTAGGAGGACTGTAAGGCAACCAAGAACATCGGCTTAATTTTCCTTACATATAAGAGTGACCTTTAGCTCCGTATTGAAAAAGTTACCTATTATGGACGGGTAAATTAAATGTTAAGTTCCTCTAATGCAAAATAAACTAGATGGCTAAACTAAGTTAAACGGCCTTTGAGCCTGTAAGATTCTTCATAGAAAAATATTCTTTCTTTTTTAATATGACTCTCCTATTTAAACCATCATAAAATAAGTCACTTGACATATAAGCAGAAGAATAAGGTAATTGAAAGTGAGATTTCCTACAGAGTTACACCGACTTTGACTCCTGCAAGTTCTTTGGGTGGTTTCATTTTGTGCTCTGGTGCAGAGTTTTTGAAAGTGGCGTTTTAACACTCTTTTTACTTCTAAATTTGCAGTGTTTTTTGTTTTGTTTTGTTTTTTACTTGGTGTAACACATTGGCACTGTAATTATTTATGGAAAATTTTGTGTTGCTTTATACAGTTAAGGAAAAGCATATTTCCCAGGAGGAGGAACAATTACACCACTGTCCTTCTTTCTGATTTAGAAAGACTGATTCCTGATTCCTTTTCTGAGAGAGAATTGGACTTGGAAAATGATAATTACTTTTAAAACAAGCACTATGATCAAGCATGGTATTCTCATTTTATAGCAGAAAATATAGAAGCCAGTCTCTTTATGCAATGTTATCTATATCGTAGTGCACTTGAAACAAATTATCTTAATTGAGGTACCCACGCAGCTAACAATGGCAAATGAAAAAATAGACATTATTTTCAGCAAGTAAAGACAATTGTAATATTTATGAAAATTGAAATGGACTCTTTCTTTCTGAGAGGTGAACTTTCATCACATTTTTAAGTTTAAAATAATGCCTAAATATTTTCACTATTAAATCATATTAGGAAAACATTTTCACGGACCTACAAAAGTCTTCATTTCCTTTTACAGGGGGACCCTCTATACTCAGGAAAATACACGTGGACTTCATATTATTGCTATACTAGACTACTGCTAAAGGTGAATCAAAGTATCTAAAGGGCCCACGGGAAATAAAAACAATAATTAAAAACAAACACTCAGAAATGTTGATTTTAGTTGCCCTCATTTTTAATCGTATATGAAAATGCTTACTCGGAGCTTATTTCTTCCTGAATTCCAGGTTTCTGGAGCCAAAACAAAGGCTTAATTTTTCTTAATTTAAATTATTTCTCCAACTACTTCTCTCCATGTGTCCTCTTTTAGCCTAATGTTTGATCTATGTTATACCAGCTATTGGATCCTGCAGAAATGGATGGGTTTACCCTAGAGGTGTTTTGTCTCTGTAGCTTGTTGGTTAGACTCTGGGGTCTACTATATGCTTATTCATGACTTAGGAGAATCTTGGAAATTTGAACTTTTTCTTTTCTCCCTACTGCAGATGCTCACAGCATTCCTAATAAGGCCAGGAAAGGAGTTCACAGTCCCGTTTTACCCACACTCTCACCTCAGCCCTTTTCAGCATGTAACCTTATTCTCTGTGGGATTACTTGGATGAAAACCAATTAGGGAGCAGCTCGCAAGATAAATGCATACAGATTACTCCAGATTGGACACAGCCCATGCCAACTAATCATAGAGTGTATGATGCCCTGAATGGAATGAATATTAAAGAGTTGAGAGGAAATGGAGACACAATATTGAGGAAGAACTCCGAATGCCAAATCAGAACTAACGCAACACATAACTGAATGTATGGACTTCCTTCCACCCCACCTACCGCTCCCTCCTGTTTTTCATTCTTTGTGAAGATGTGCCCACAGGCCTCCTGAAGTGCG
Organism: Grampus griseus; assembly: GCF_964374135.1. NCBI lineage: Eukaryota > Metazoa > Chordata > Mammalia > Artiodactyla > Delphinidae > Grampus > Grampus griseus. The sequence goes on from NC_139009.1 coordinate 85,286,866, forward strand.
TTCTCCTTTGCTAATCCTCCCACAATGGTCCCCATGAGTTTCTGAGGGGACCCCATGCCCTTCATTCTAGGACTGTCAGTTTCTGTCTAATAAGCCAATCTCTCTCCTTGCCTCTTGCAGATGGCCTCATTCTCAAGCTGGGAGGGGACAGTGTATCAAAGGCCAGGACAGCTCTGAGAATTACTGAATGGGCAAATCAGTAGTTAGTGACCATGCTTTTCAGCGTGCTTACTGGAATAAATGCAGTAAAAAAGAGGGAGGAGAGGGAGACTTCTAAGATACCACAAACTTTCCGGACATGGTTCAGAAGCCTCACTTAAGTGACAGAAAAACTACAACTACAAAGTTAATGACGAAGTCGCCACTTGTGATGATGGAGCTCTGTGGGTCAGCTTTTATGCTTTTCCCTGGCAGCTAGAGGGGCAAGGGGGTGTCTCTGTTTCCTTCCTGATCTATCTCAATACAATCTCTCTTTCTCTCTCAATCTCTCTCTCTCTCTCTCTTTCGCTCTCTTTCTCACGTAGATTATATGGATAGCTTGCAAGCTAAAAGTATTAAGGTTGGACGAGTACTTTTTGGTCAGATATTCAAAGATCCCCTCCTCCCTTGGGTCCATCTGCCTAATAATTTTATATACGTTAAGTTCTTACGCTAAAATCAGATGGATGGAATCATTCCTGGATTTCACATAGACTATATGATCCATGCACATCCTATTCCTATTAAAGTGGACCCACACTTCATGATCATAACTACTGAGTTAACTGAGTTACTGTGTATCATAATTATTTAGCCGGGTCCTCCCGAGTGAGAAGTCCAGTGACTGATAAACTGGGGTGTGTGAGGAGGTGGTTATAAAGTCACTGACAAGGTCTGCAGGCTTTGGCAGAGGATTGGTTTGGCCCCTTTTAACCTTCTCCTTTTGTCTTCACTCCCTGTCAGTTTCATTAGCTTTCCATGGGATCAAAATCCGTGATAATTACAAATTGGGATACTGAAAGTGAGAGGCAAATATACTCCTTTTTTTCCATACACTGTATGAAAATGACATTCATAAGCCTTTTAAACAACTAAGTGGAAAGAAGAAATGTTCTTATAAAGTCACATTTCAGGAGAAAGGAAGGTAGAATGCCTGCTTTTTTCTGCGTACAAGGGGATTACTGATTATTTCTGCTTTTCTCTCATACTTTTCTGACTTCTGCTGATTTTCGACAGTAAAAATCTTTTGTATTTAAGGGAAGATAGTAATAAGAAATGCTCTACAGTGTGGTGGTTTAGGGTGAAAGGAAGGATTGCAAAGTTGAACAATCCTAAGATCGTATACCTGCTACTAATTCCTCATACTAATTCCTATCAGTTTCTAGAATTCATCAAGTTTCTGCCTTGGAGTCTTTGCACGCTCTGTTCTCTATGCTGGGAAATATTTACATATCTCCTTCCACTCTCATCACCTTTGGAATTTTCACATCCTTTATGCCTCTATTTATTATACATGTGATGTCTTCAGAAAGGCTCTCTCCCCACTTAACTCATACGTGGTCATTTCCTTCCTAAACTGACACGTTAATTGCATGTTGGTATGTTTCCTGGTATAATAGCATTTGTCTTTCAGGCCAGAATGTTGGTTCTCCTGAGGTATGGTGCCTGCAGTTTGCACACCTGATAATTACACAAGGACTGGCACATGGTAGTTCCTTAAAAACTGATGTCATCTTTTTTTTTTTTTTTTTTTTTTTCGGTACGCGGGCCTCTCACTGTTGTGGCCTCTCCCATAGCGGAGCACAGGCTCCAGACGTGCAGGCTCAGCGGCCATGGCTCACGGGCCCAGCCGCTCCGCGGCATGTGGGATCTTCCCGGACTGGGGCACGAACCCGAGTCCCCTGCATCGGCAGGCGGACTCTCAACAACTGTGCCACCAGGGAAGCCCCTAAAACTAATGTCATCTTGACGAATGACTAAATCGGTTGTGAGACCACAGTCAAATTCCTCATCACTGCTAAGCCTCGGTATTGTCATCCTTAGAATTAGGATACTACCTCCTTTCCAGGGCTGTTATAAAGAAAAAAATGAGATAATATTTATAAAGTGCTTAGACAATGAATGCTAGTATTAAGATTATTGTATTCTATATTACCATTTTATTAATTTTTTGTTAATAATGATAATAGCAAAAAAGGGAAGCAGAAGGTTTAGAAGATTTGTGAATAAAGTATTTAAAAACTGAAAAAACAACCATAAATTTTAGGAATAGCTTGTAGCAGCTGACCCTTTTTTGTGTGTTGGGGAAGAAGTAGGTGAATTGGACCTCTCCCTTGTTTAAATGTATCCTTTCACTCCAGCAGTGAGAACCCTGGTTCTAACCACCATCCATTCATGTTCATAAGTGTTCAGCTCCAGTATACAGGCGTATTGACATCAGAATGGTTAACCTATGTACCAGTGAGTAAAATGCTTTATCAACTACAGTACAGTGCTTATGTATAGTTCCTATTTCCTTTAGTCTTACAAATTCTACTCGTGTCCGAAGTTACTTAGTTCAGAGCCATTTTCCTCCACCCTCTTCAGGGAGGGTGTGTCCCACATTTTTAATGGAGTTTGATTCTGTTGTCACGTTATCCACAGCATCACGGAAACCACTGCTTTGTTTACTCTCTTTTGTTTGCTCTCCCAGAATGTCATATAATTGGAATTATACAGTATATAGAATTTTCAGACTTGCTTCTTTTACTTATACATATAAGATAAACCCACATATTTTGTGGCTTGAAAGCTCATTTCTTTTTCATACTAAATAATGCATGTATGTGCTATAGTTTGTTTATTCATTCACTTATAAAAGAGAATCTTGGTTGCTTCCAAATTTTGGTGATTATGAATATAATCGTAATTATGCTATCAGCATTCATGTGCAGGTTTTTTTGTGTGTGGATATGTTTTCAAATTAGTTAGATAAATGCCTAGGAACCTGATTGTGGGACTAAATGAATGACTGTTTAGCTTTGCAAGAAACTGCCCAGCAGTCTACCAAAATGACTATATTTTACGTTTCCCCCAGTGAAGAATGAGAGCCCAACACCCTCACCCGCATTAGGTACCATCAGTTTTGAATTTTAGCTGTTCTTATGACTGCGTAGTGGTCTTTTGTTTTGTTTTGTAATTCTGTAGTGACCACTGACATTGAGCATCTTTAATATGGGTATTTGCTATCGTATTTTTGATGAAGTGTCTGTTCAGATCTTTGGCTCATTGAAAAAAATTGGGTTGTTGGTACTTATGTTGAGTTTTAAGGTTCCTTGTACGTTTTGCATACAAGTCCTTTATCAGATATCTGCTTGCCAAGTATTGTCTTAGAACCCATGCCTTGTCTCTTGATTCTTTTAAGTATTTTTCACAGGGCATAGGTTTATAATTTTAATAAACTCCAACTTATCATTTTTATTCTTTTATGGATTTGCTTTTTGTGTTGTATTTAAAATATCATCACTAATCCAAGGTCAGGTGGGTTTTTTTTTTTTCTCCCATGTTTTCCTCTGGAAGTGTTATAGTTTTGCATTTTACATGTAGGTATATGTTCCATTTTAAAGGAATTTTTGTGAAAGGTGTAAGGTCTGTGTCTAGGTTCATTTTTAAAAAGGAACCTTTGGTTTCAGCACCAAAGGTCAGTTGATTATATTTATGTGGGTCTATTTCTGGGCTCTCTATTCTTTCACATTGATCCAACGACCTTCTTTTGCAAATACCATGCAGTCTTGATTAACTGTAGCATTTTGGTAAATCCTGAAATTGGGTATTGTGAATCACTCAACTTTGCTCTTCTTTAGTATTATATTAGTTTTGTTCTAAGTCTTTGCTCTTTCCATACAAACCTTGGAATCAGTTTGTCAATATCTGCAAAGTAGCCTTCTGGGATTTTGATTGAGATGGTGTTGAATCTATAGATTAAGTTGAAAGATTTGACATTTTAACAGTATTGACTTCTTCGATTCATGAACATGTAATATCTCACCATTTATCTTTGATTTCTCTCTCAGGGTTTTGAAGTTTCTTGCCTATAGATGCTGTATATATTTTGATAGATTTACATCTGTGTAATTTTTTGTGTGTGTGCTACCATAAAACATGTTTTTATAAGAGTCACATTCCAACTTTTCATTGCTGACATATAGAGAAACAATTGACTTTCGTATATTAACCTTGTATTCTGCAACCTTACTGTACATGCTTAGTTCTGGGAGTTTTTTTTTTTTAATAGATTCTTTGGGATTTTCTACATAGATGATCATGCCACCTGTGAACAAAGACAATATTATTTCTTCCTTTCTAATCTCTATATTTTCTTTCCTTTCCTGATAATTGAATGAGCTAGGACCGCTAGTACTCTATTAAATAGGAGTGGGGAGAGGTGACATCATCGCCTTGTCCTGATATTTAAGAGAAAGTGTCCAATTTCTACTGTAATGGTTAATTGTGTGGGTCAGTTTGAATGGGCCACAAGGTGCCTAACTACTTGGTCAAGCATTATACTAGGTGTTTCTGTGAGGATGTTTCTGGATGAGATTAATATCTAAATTGGTAGACTGAGTAAAGCAGATATCTCTCCCTAAAGTGGATGGGCCTCATCCAATCAGGTGAAGGCCTGAATAGAACAGAAAGGCTGACCCTCCCCCAGGTAAGAGAATTCCTCATACTTGATGGTCTTCAAAATGAGATATTGATTTTTCCCTGCCTTTGTACTTGAACTAACATATCACCTCTTCATGGGTCTCGAGTCTGGATTCTGTTGGCATTTGGGCATGAACGACATCATTGGCTCCTCTGGTTTTCAGACTTCGGGACTTGAATTAAAACTAAACCATTGGCAATCCTCGATCTCCAGGTTGCCCTCACCTTTTAGATCTGGGACTTGTCAGGCTCCATAAGAGCACGAGCTAATTCCTTTTAATTTTAGTAAATCTATCTTTCTATAATTTATCATCTATCTCTCTGTTATCTATATATCTATTATCTCTATCTATCTATTACGTATTATCTATCTAGCTATCTATCATCTGTCTATAATCTATCCTTCTATAATCTATCTATCTATCTATCTATCTATCTATCTATCTATCTATCTATCTATCATCTATCCTGTTGGCTCTGTTTCTCTGGAGAACACTGACTGATACACTACTTACCATTAAGTATGGTGTGAGCTGTAGGCTTTTGGTAGATGTTCTTTAGCACCTTGAGGAGGTTCCCTTCTATTTTTCCTTGCTGATATATATATAATTTTTTTAGCATAAGTGGGTGTTAATTTTTTTCAAATGCTTTTTATCTGACCACCGACTACATTTTCTCTAATTTATTTCTTTAATTGAGTGAAGATAAAAGGACAAATAGCTACAAAGCCTTGAGAAGAGTGCTTGGTGCATAAACTGTTCATTCAATAGCTCTCATTGTTACCGTTATGATCACAAACATTATAACTGTTCTTATTCAGAAAGTTTAGGGTTTCACACATTTTGATAGGTAGTTGACTCTTATATGGTGGTCACCCAGAAAGAGAAACACAGTTGGGGAAATATAAATACAATGATCCCCTGAAGCACAGAGTAAGAAATGGAAGCATGCCCAGGACAAAACAAATATGTCAAAAGTTTGCTCAGGTTTGCCTCTGAAGGTGGAAGGTCTTCACCTCTCTCTTCCTTCATTTGGGCCCTGCTTCCAGATCCTAAGACAGAAATTATTGTCATTAATATTAACCTCTGTGATATAAAGGCTTATGTTCTATCTATAGAACTCAATTGCCCCTCATTATATGTATTCCTTTGGAGTGAAAATGAACTTCAGTTTCAAAACCAATGTGTGGAACATGAATATTTTTTTAAGTCTGGGACTGAGGCCAAGGAGATGAAAATAAGGCTTCACTAGGAGTACTGGCTCATTGAATGTCCAACAGAACAGCTATGACACTTAGATTGCCATCTTCTCATTCATATGCCTGCTTTCATGCTGTGTTATGTCCTGGTTTGATGAGACCATATCTGTTTGCTCATTTTGTATGATTGAACATATTCTTGTGTAAGTTTCATGCATTCAGGGATAGTCTCATAGACAACAATACAGGGAGCCAAACAAAGATATAGAAGTCTAAGATGGAATTGGATGGTAAATGTGGATGGAGCTCTTTTAAATTCTGAGAATCAAGCCATACTCTGGCAGAGTTAATTATTTTTCAAACTATTTAAGATGTATATTTCAGCTTTTCCTTTCCCCTATGAGCTCAAAGAAGAGAGGAACTAGATTCAGGTTCTTCCATTAACAGAAGTGCACCAATGCTGCAGTGAGAAAAGGAAGAATGCCTTTCTGAAGAGGAGCTATCACTGCAGTCCAAGTATGATTTTCCCTGGATGTTACTATCCTATAGTGGTACCTATATTATTCTTCTCATTGCAATTGCTGTGGTCATACAGCCAAGCAAAGCAGAATGCTTGCTGGCCATTAATACAAAAGGAAGAAAAGAAACAAGAAAAATAAAGTTGAGGTTAGTATAAGAGACACTGAAACATACTTTTATAAACTTTATATTTTGTGCATGAATTTTAAATTATACATATTTATGGAAAACTTTTCTATTAATCAACTGATTTACTAACTACTCTTCCCAACATTTCACTAGGTTCAACTTTCTTCTATCAAAGCTATTTTTTTAAAAATGAAACTAAAGTAAGGGATTTGAAAGGTCTCACTTTATCCTATCACAGATTACTAATCAGCATTTTAATGCAAAAGCGAAAGAGTTCTTACATCATGCCCCCAAATATCCTATAATCAGTTAGGATTTTGAAATCTTAATTTTTCTACAATATTCATAAGTGTCAAATTCTTCTTATTGTCTAAATTGATAAGTATTATTAAATACAAGTGGTTAAATGTAGAAAAAAAGCTACTTGCCTGGGTCAAATGCTTGGTCTACATCTTAGTTACTGTGTCATCTTGGGGGAAATGTACACCCTTTTCAGCCTTAAAGTCTTCATCATTCATAACATTAGGACAATTGACACCCACATTGTAGGAGTGCTGTGAGAATTAAGTGAAATAATTCATGTGGGATGCTTAGAGGCACATTTTTTATGTAGTAAGTCTTCATTAAAGAGTTTAAAAAAAAACAGATTTTGCATCCTAAAACTGCATAATATTCTACATGTCCCACATTCTTTCATTTGAGGACTCAGATGAAAGCCTAGTGTCTTTATTTTCCTTTCTGAGTTCTTGCATGGAGTTAGCTTTCACGCCAAATTAAGGTCTATTTAGTACAGAACCATATAGCATCAGATGGATTTGCTTTGGAGCAACTGAACCACCATGTGCAGCAGCCTTTGTTCAGAAAGTGAAAATAAAATGTGAAGAGTTATGTTCAGGTGGAAATATGGCAGGGCTGCCTTTTAGGGATAGAAAAATAGCAAAAAAATAAAAATAAAGCCCCAGTTCTCTTTCACTGTTATACAGACAAGATGAAACCTCAAAAATATCAATCTCAGATGATTTTTAAAATACCAATTCTATAAAGAAAGTAGGCGATGGCACCTGTATATTTTCTCTTCCAAATCATACACAAGGTCTAATTAATGCATTTTGTAAATTAGCTTTGTTTTATTCCATCAAATTATATGCCTGGCATGTAACAAATTGATTCTGATTTTGTTTGTAGTATCCATAAGATAGTTTCAAAGAGCCATGTGAAGACGTGTGTTTGTGCTTCACATGGTACACATTAAGAATTTTATAAGAAAAATAAACATAAAAATTGTGTTATGAAACATTTCATAATTTACTATTGTTTGCTACTCACTAAGAGATTTATATGAAACATGTTTATTTGTACTTCAATTAAATCCAGTTGACTAAAAAGAAAATACCAAAGTCAAAATATATTTACAAATTTTGATGAAGCTAACTCTACCCAGAACTGATCTCCCAAAACCATTTTCCTGTACTGTCTGCACTAAGCAAAACACACTACTGACATATAGGGCATGCTGATGGTACATAAGGGATAATTAGAGATTTTGTGTTCAGTATGACAGTAAAAAGGCATATAGAAATAAAAGAGAAAAGCGTTACACATGTGCCCTAAATTAGTTTTGTGTGTGTTAGGCTGTCTTTGGGTGAATGTTCACAGGCATGCACACACAGACACACTCATCTGTATTCTCAGGAAGACACAAAGCCTGCTATCACATAACTGTTATTTAATGAATGTATTCTGAATGCACTACATACAACTATTATTGATATTATGGTTAGCATTTCTGTAAGCACCAACACCCTTGCTCTGAGCCATGCAGAATGATGGAGCAGTACATCACATCTGCCCTGTAGGCGCACGATCTCAAGTCAAAATTGACAAATATGCTAAGGCTGGGGAAAGGGGGAAAAAGTGGGTACTAGTCTTGGGCAAAGACAAGGAATGTATAATATCACAGAATCCATTTCAATGATTTTTAGTCCTTTATTTTGATTTAGCTTTAATTTTACACAAAACAAATGTATCATTAGTGGACATTTGAAAACATAGAAAAAGAGGGAAAGAGGAACTGTCCCATTGTGTAATTAGTTGGGATGTTCTTAGCAGTAAGGCATACATATAAAATTATGTGAATAAAGGAGTGAGATGAACTAACGAAAGTGACACACTATATTTAAAATATACCAGAAGAAAGAGTGGGACAAATATAAGCAAGGAAATCTTGTGGGTATGTCTGAAAGATTATTGGAAATGTTTGTTCATTTTCTTCTGAGAGTCAGGGGAATCATTTCAGAAAGTGATTCTTATATATGTGCTTGTCCATATATCTAAAGACCCTTTTAGATTGTTCCTGAAATCGTATGATCTCACCCAGGGGTCAGTCAAGTTCAACATGGAGAAACATCTGAGTTTTCCTCAGCTCAGACTGTTAAAATAAGTAAATCTATTCAAGACATACTGAGGCCATTTTACCTGTTCCTCACACCTTTTTATTAATTAGGAGATTCTACCTAATCATTCATTACACATGTTATGTTCTTCCTCTGCTTCCCTGATGTTCAACTATATTATAGCAAACACATTGTATTGGTTTAACGTGAGTCATGGACAGGCTTTTCATGAGAGAATAGCTTATATATTTTAAAAGACAGGTTATAAAATGCATGTGCATATAAATGTTTAATTTCTCTCTTTCTCTCTCTCTTTCATGTCAATTCTGTTTTCTTTTCTTCGAAGAAGAAAGAAATAAAAGCACCAGTCAAAAACTTTAAAAAATCGACGTCTTTTTGTTAGCCATTAATATGTAATTGACTCCATCATTATTCCATTTAAATCAGGTCATTTGGATCAATAAAACTTTTTTGATTCCTGAGTGTTGTAGACATTGTGAGGAGCATCAGGAAGCTAATTCTCTGAAAGTCTTACCATTCAGGAAGTAATGTTCTTGACTGAGGCCAGGCTGCTATTATTTAAGCATCATGCTGGTGACTAAAAGTCCACTGAGTTGTGGGATAGGCAGCATCACTGTAGGTCAGAGCTAAGAGGTGGGAACTTGTTAGGGCAGGTAAATTCATCCATCACCACTACTACAACTTATACCCAGCCTGACCTCACAGTGGCTGCACCTGTTTTAAGAGATCACAACTTCCAAATCCTTACCTTCATGTTTTAAGGAGAGTTGGGATCCTATGTGAATAAGGCTGAAGGAAAAGATGTGAAAATATATCTTAAGCAACATTAAACACACTCTGCTTTACATGTTTCTGTACCATCTAAAATTCTTTCTGGAGCAAAGGAGAGCTGTAAAGAAATTTTTATAAAGTTAGCAGGCATCTTTGTGTCACCTCCAGAATTCTGCCCATGATTATTACTTATTATGAGCTCAATAAGTGTGTGTTGAATAAATGAAACTTCAGGTGTGGTTTGTGTTGATACAGATAAACAGTCCATGATGTGGTTGTGGTTAATACCATTTCCCAGTTGGGTCCTGCCTCCTATGTAGATAGATTCTCTTTTCTTATATCTTCCTCCAAAACCTATGATCATTCAGAAAGTTTCAACAGTAGAAGTTCCAGTTATCACATCTTATCATATGGCAAAATTTTTTTCAATTAAAGGGAATGTTTCATTAGAGTTCTTTGTTTGTTTCCATTCTACTCCAATGATACACTGTGAAGGTTTCAGTAATGGTAAAGAAAGTGATTTAAATTTTTTTCCTGTCTAAAATTAAAAATCAAATCCAATCTGTAACTATGAAATTATTGATTACCATCTTTTACTAAATCTTATTTCAGTCTGTTTTTCATAAGGGACAGATTTTTTTAAAATGGGTGACAGAAATTGAAGGAAAATATTTCTTCAGAGGACCCTCTATTTTTTTAAATCTTAAGTTGTGTAATGCTGAATTATTTGAATTTTAATATTTTGAGACTCATTCATCATTGTCAACATTCTTGGGTTCATTTTCTGTTTATTTAACAGATGTATGTAATGTTAAATTGCTTGTCTTTAAGATCTTAAAGATATTTAGCAGCAACACTTGAGCTATTTAGAAATGACTAATCTTTTCACTATTTCACTATGTTTGCAGTGTTTATTTCTTTAATTTTTTGTCTCATGGTGTTTATCTTATTTTAGAAGAATAAATTTAGGAGGCTACACATGGAATTCCTTATAATCCAGCTTATCGTGGGGTAGATTGAAATTCAACCAGTGTCTTACTTAGGTTTTATTTTACAAAATAAGTGGAATTCACTGGTAATCTTCAGAGTGTTTCTCTATACTGTTAATCAGCTAAACATAACCATCAATTATAAATGCAAATTTTCAGGGTTAAATTGAGTGTTCAGATGCTCTAATGTAGCTTTTATTGGCTGTACATTGCCAAGTCTACACAACACAAAATAAAGTGTTGGGTCAATATTTATTTTTGAATTGGTGCTCTACAGCGAGCTAATATGGGGGTAATTCAGGTCAAGAAAAAAGAAATAAGGGTGTTACAAATGCAATAAGAAGGGTTTTTTTATTTGCGTATTTTTGCATGAATTATCTGGATTATGTCAACTGTGTAGACGTCTGTCTAGGAGTAGGATCTGAAAAGTTTATTCAAGTGCTGACATTTGCAGAGAATAATATGAAGAGAGTAGAGAAATCAGGAAAATGTATTTTCATATGTGAGGAAAAAAAATCATGGAAATTTTAGATTATTTTTCATGTGGTCATTCTTTGTCCACAATTTTCTGATGAAAGCCTAATTATCCATTTTCCTATTAAAATTTTATAAAGAAAAATAAGCAGAGCTTAATCATAGAGCCCACATTTTTTCTTCTTTATCAACGTCTCCAGAATAAGAATCATTTGTAAGCTTTGCTAGCAGTATACCACAGTGACAGGCTTCCAAACAAGGAGAAATAATTTATTAGCTCACAGTGTTTTTCCAGCCTTCCCCCCGCCCCACCCTGAGGTGGTGTATAGGTGGTGCAATGAATAAATTAAGTGTATTTTCTGCCTTCTGCTTGGCATAAATCATTACTTTTCCGGGACCAAAGTGTGAGTGACTATTTGCAATACTATTTGCAATTTTGAGTTAAATAAGCTTTGTTATCAAGGAGAGTGTGGATTTCACGTTATTTATATATTTTTTGGCAAAATATTTATTTGCAAGATTGCTATAATGATTAAAATCATACTCTATTGTGAAAAGAAAAAAATGTCACCAAAAAAACCCAAGATAATTAATCCATGCAAAATCAAATTGGTTTACTGAGTTTTAAAGATTCTTTCCCTTTAGTTATAATTACAGCTTTTACACAAAACATAACATATCCATAACATTATTTTTGTTATAATTATTGCAGCTAATGATGTCACAACTTACAGGGAGGATTTTCTTCACAAAGATAGTTACGCACATATAAAATGTATCTTATTTTATAATATGCTGTTTCATGTATTGCCAAGGAGACTGACTATTACTGAAGAATGTATTTTAATGTAGAACCATTGAGTTAATGTTTTAAGGGAAGACAATTAAAACACTAGTCAACGATGTTGTATTTATATATTACATTTTATAGCCACTTTACATCTTAATAAACTAAATCAAATGACATTTTCCTCCTTAACAGAGATTTTAGGAAAACTGAAGATCATACATAGCCTCATCTATAGCTTCTTTCATTCTCAAGGCATTGCACTAGATTTTCAAATCAGAGCAACAGATGCAAGCGATGCATTGGTCCACCAGGCAAGGAGTTTGCATAAAGGGTCTAGAACTCACTTTTGCTCATCAGCCCTAAATCTTGATTAAATATGGAGCAGAATGATTCTTCAAAGGTTTGCCAAAGGATGAAAAATGTTTGGAAATAATAAAAAGCAGACTAAAGTTAATTTAAAAATAAAGATGTTAACATAAATTCAGTGGTGTGTATCCATTGAAGACGATGTTGTCGGTGATAAAGGTATGATCATGGGGAAGTGCCAAAGCAAATTACAAAAGCCAATATGTACATTATAATGTAACTTTTCTAAAATTTCATGGACTTTTAGAACTAAATGTGGAAGGAGCTACACAAAGATTTTAACAATATTTTATTTCTCAGATTTAAATTATAATTACCTTTTGCATGCTACATTTTCTTGTTCTATAACAAGAAGAGTAGGCTTGTTTCAGTATTAAGTGATAATAAGTTGCTTTGAAATTTTGAAGCACATATTAATTTTAGGATCTTTTTTTCACAGATAAGTATCAGAGAGATTTTCCCAATTATCAATATTACAGCAAAGTGATTATTTACTAGGAGCAAATTTTAATGTATTCATTTGTTTAGTCATCAATTCATTTATTCTGCAATGCATGTCAGTCTCTGCCTGGCAGCAGAGGTGTAGTTTTGAAACAAATAGACATAAGTCATGCTTTCTTGGAGCTTCAAGTCTGACTCTGGTTAGGATGTTATTGTCTGCTTTAATTCTGTAGACACCACCATGTTGTTAACCTTGTAGATTCCACTGCCAGATTTTTAGCTAGCATAGTATGAAAAACAACATTAAACTTTTCAGTGTAGTATATACTATCCTTGAGACCCACATAGTGTTAAAGGACAATATGTGTGTATGAGTGTGTGTGTGTGTGTGTGTGTGTGTGTGTGTGTACTTTATACATTCTTAAAGAAAAACATCAGAGCTATAACAAAGAATTGCATAGAAAGAGTTCACAGATAAAGAAACTTTAAAAAGTATTTTACCTTGACCTAGTATTGAGATATTAGTCCAAAATCCATGAAGAGAAAGATAAACCATGAGAAATGACATGAAAAAAAATGACAAGACAGAACAAATATTTGTATGTTTTAATACTTAATTCATTCTCCAACCAAAGATATTAGAATTCCTTCATAGAGATTTTGTGAAAAAGTGTAAGAAACCTTCTAGAGTAGCTTGAACTGGGTATTTTAAGGTGATTACATAAACAAAATACACCATGTCATAAGTGCTTAATAGAGAGGGAAGACTGTGAGTTTTATTTTTTCCTCTAAATAATTTAACTTTAATAATTAGCTGACATTTCTGTTATTACAACAAAGGACACATAGAACTGAATATCTGAAAACCTTGTGATTTTTAAGTACTCTACTATAATATCTTCCAATTAAGAGCTCTCTGGAAGATTCCCCTGGGTTTTGTTGAGACATGCTGTGCTGAATAAACTTGGATCCAGAACCAAGGATGAGAGTCATCCTGAGTAGAAGCAGAAGGGCAGCTTGTCTGAGGATGCAACGTGTAAGTCAGTGGTCTGCTGCAGAAAGCTATCATCTGTCCAGAATGTTTAGTTTGGTAGTGTTCAAAAAGAGTTTAGAGCTGTGTTTGTTTGTTGTTGATTTTTTTTTTCCTTTTTGGAGAAAAGATATGTTGTTCACTTAATAAATATTTATACATGTTGATAAATAATAAAATATACCTCAGACTAAGAGAGCCTCTTAAACAGGTACAAATAATTTACCAGATCCTTTTTTTTTTCCTTTTGGTCCCCAGGACCATCAGGTTGGCTGGGTTGGAATTTAAGGGAGAAAAAAGAAGAACAATCTGTGTTGCTGGAAGGAGGAATCATGTGAAAAAACATGAACTTCTCCTGGTATCTTGGGAATGGATGTTATGGCTCCTGGGATGACTTAAGTATGGAGCTTCCCATCCACCATTTGTAATTTTCTTGTTAGTGAGACATCCCAGAGTCAACCCTCCGGCTCTTGTGTTTCTAATTTGAGAAGATCTCCTAGTTAACATGTAGTCAGTAGGCTGATATGAGCTACCATCTTCAGTCCACAACTAAAGCACTGGTTATCATACCAATCTCCACATTTATGAGGTACATAAGCAGATTATTGGCTAAAACCACCAACTTCTCAATGGTACTCTTAAGGTTGGCAGGACAAATCTTAAACTTCATATGCCAATAGAAAGAATGATTCTGTCTAGACAGAGAGATACTCTCTTTGCTGTCCCATGTTCACATCAAAGAAAACATTTACTTGAGCTAGAAAGAAGTTCCAGTTGCTTACTGGTTCAATGTCATGAAATGATGGACTTTCTTCTCAGGTTCTCTGTCTTAGGCATTCTGCTATTTGTTAAAATATTATCAGGTATATGATTCCTTTAGTGAACTCTGGATATAAAGAAAATTAAAACAACTTTTCAAAATGTTCCTGTCATTCTTTTTTCACCAGAACCAAATATCTAATATTGACCTGTGTCCTGAAATTCTTGTGATCTCCTGGCACTTGAGTCTACCTACAAAGTATTTAAACAAGGCATCTAACTCAAAATCCTAATTAGAGCTGAACTCCAGTGAACCATCTCCATCTGACACAGAAGGGACATAGAAAAGTCACTTCCACTTTTGCCTGACTTCTCCTTATTCTCTTTCACTTAAGAGCAGGAAAGAAATGTTGGAATTAAGAGATGGAATCTGAAGGGTAAGCAGACTATAGGAATTTCTTCTGACAATCCTGTATTTCACTTCTCAATCATATAAATCATATAAAATAAATCATATAAAATAATAGGTTTCCTCTTGTTTATGTATAATCTAAACATCTCTTTAAGCAATAAAAATTTGATATTAGGACTATTCTTTGTTTAATAAAAAGAACTGATTTTTTTTCCATTGTTAACCTATACGTTATTTTCAAAATGTTACCATACCTTCAGATTCTCCTTGTTAGGGGAAGAAAGAGTGAACTTTTACCCATGAATAAAGAAAGAAATGGGATACATAAAAAAAACTTCCAATCTGTATGAAAAGGCCATGTTTTGAAAAGAGTTACTAATCTTACCATCAAATGAGAGATTGGGCACTTTATTAAAATAATGGAAACATCTCAAATATAGGGCATTTGTTCTGATTTTACAAAGTTCTCAGTATTGAAAAACAAACTCTTACTTTGTGATCTTGGGAAAACAAAACATGGCATGGACTCATGAGCATATTTGGAGCCAACTGTCTGGGATAAAACACCAACCCCTGGTTGGATTCTGATTGGACTGGAATGGAAAGTTAGGGCTGAGGTGGGGTAGTGGTGAGCCGTGGGGGTCATGTCCACCCACGTGGGCTGTACTACGAGGACAGTTCAGTGGTTTCAGCCAGAGAGGAGCTCCAGAGCAACTGGTGAGATGAAAGAACCCTAGATGTTGAGATGATGGAACATGAGGATTCTGTTAAGAGTCATAAACTGATATTCTGTGAGAGAAACAGAGATGCAAATTCTTTAAATACTTCTGACTGCGGAACCAGGTATCTCTCAGTTCTTTGAGCAGTTGTGTCTTGTCAGTTCCTTTGGTGCAGAGGGCTGGCTAAAGGGCCAGACCTCTGCCAGAACACAAGAGACCTGTCTTCCATCTGATGAACATGATATTGATTTTGGAATGGAAATTACATCCATTCTTGCTCAATTTTACTAGTTGGAGTTGACCAGGTTTTTAATCTATCCATAACTCATATCATTTTAAAATTATTATTGGAAAGGTAATACTATTTGTTGCCTAAAGTCTAGAAAATATTGGAAAATAAAATGGAAAAACATTAACCCAAATCCCACCGCTCAGAGAGAGCATTTGAAGTGATAGTACATTTCCATCCAGCCTTTTATCCCCCTAGGCGACACACACACACTCACACACAATACACATACACATAGTTTCACCCCCTTTAAAAAGAAAACTATCTTATGGCATCAATCTTCAAAAACATGATTTTAGTGGTAATGTAGCATTTGATCCGCAAAGCTGAGTCAAAGAAGAAATGTTGAGGAAAACAACCAGAAATGGAATTTTTCTTTCTGATTCTTATCAATCAACTAATCAAGTCTTGGTGGTGTTTATTTAAATACCCTTGTATCACGCAGTTAGCATTTATCTGTCATGTCCAAGAGAAAAGCCTGAGAGTCATTGTTTTTCCTAAATGCCTGACTGAAATCAAGTTAGACTCTGTCAATGGCATTCCCCTCATCTACCACTCGTTAACCATATCAAAAATGGAAATGAGTTTAGTTTGGCATAACTCAGAATGTCATTTGGGAAGAAGGCGAAGGAGCTGTGCCAACATTAATGTGCAGTGTGAATAATTTACTTTAATTTCCATTAAAGCACCAGGAGGAGATGTAGGAAACCTTTCCTGTGGCTGCTCTAAGCTCTGGGATTTAACTTGGTTAGCAGAACAATTTAGGTAGCTTAGGGACTTAAATTTGGAGCCAAGATGTTATGGGTAAGGACACAAAATAAATAGCAACCTATGGTGTTTGCAGGCTCCACAATAGGAGAATTAAAAGCAGGAGGAAAACAACAGGGCAATTTGTATGACTGGAGGCTGTAAATTAGTAACCTCAGTGAAAGGCAAGTAGAAAGTGAAGAATGAAAGGGGTCAAGGGTCTCTCTGGAGACGTGGAGAAGTGAGAAGGGCCCTTACATTCCTAGGAGACGCGGTGGGCAGAGAAGCACAAGAGAATGCACATCTTGACTGTATCTCAAAGGCTCGGGGCTGTCTCTGCTCCAGAATTTTACCCTTGCTAATCATCTAAAACTTTTGGCCAGTTTTACTCAAAATCTCCCAGAATGTTAACCACCATCTTCTGAGATAACTAAGCTGATGGTATCATATTTCTACTTTTTATAATCTCTGTGGTTATTCTTGTGTTCTTCTGCCGTCTTTGTCTTTCCTCTCAGAAATACGCAGATGCTGACGTTAATGCTTTACCCACACATTCCCGTGGTCTAGACAGACCCAACCTGATATTGACCAAGGTACTTTCTCTTGCACTACCTGCAACTCCTTCTATTTAGGGCACCTTTAAATCTAAAATGTGCTACTGACCACTTTCTTACCTCTTCAAGATTGGTTTTAAAATCACGGGCAATGCAAAGACACCTAGTATGCGAACATGTGATCAGGGACAATGTGGATGGTGTTGCATCCATTTCCAAAGATTGCAGTGCAGAAATATTCTGTGATTTGCCCAAGATATTATAGTCATTAGAAAATGAACTGGAAATAAAAGTCACGACCCCCAGTTTTCCCGACTACTTTTAGCCTCGTCAACCAGTCTCAACTATGCTACTGAATGAGGTAAGACATGAATGATACAAACTACACAGAGATGCCATTTTTTACACTCAGGGTATAATTTATGCACAATGAATGCTATGATCTACTTTTGAAAGCAAGGTCAATACACTTGCAAAATATTTAGAAGACTGGTTAATGTAAATGTTAATTGAAGTATAGGTGCTGTATATATATACTTTATAAATACATAATATATAAATTTTATATATTGAAAAAGCAGCCTCACATCTAGTCATCTATTACAGGACTTGGCAAACTCCAGCTGTCGGGCCAAGTCTGGCCCATCACTTGTTTTTGCAAATAAAATTTTATTAGAACATAGCAATACGCACTTCTTTACGTATTTTCTATGACTGCTTTTGTGCTAAAACAGCAGAGTTGTGTGATTGCAACAGAGGCTATATGTCCCTCAAAGCCTGAAATATTTACAATCTACTCCTTTCCAGAAAAAGCTGGCCACCCCCTGGTCTTCCACTTTGGACTACACACAGAAATTCAAGTGAGGGTTAAATTCAGTAACTTACTAAAATCACTAAGTCGTCTTCCAACATTTGGTCAGTCAAATATCACAGAGCGCCTGTTCTCAATACTAGGATTAGGAAAGTGATAGAGCCCAAATTCCCAGTCTCTTAGAATGGGACCAATTAAACATGAAATTATCAGGAGGCACTTTAATAAGAATAAACAAGGAGAGCAGAGTGTTTGCCTTGCATGGTCAAGGGAGGCATAAAACAAGACCCCAAAAGACAAGAAGACAGTAGTTGATCTAGACAGAGGAAAGCAGCTAATGCTGAAACTCTATTGTGACTATTTCTTTTGCAAAAGGACTAAGCAAGGGGAGGGTGGGGAGTGGAACACTTTTGGACAGAGACTCTGGTTGTGAGGCTGGCACTGTCCTCAGTCAGCCAGGAGAGGAGGGTCGGATCTTGGCTTTCTGCTCTGCACATCTCAGGCTGATCCAGGAAGCCTCTGCTGCCTTACTAACATTCCTTCTCTCTTACTCTCAGGTCTAGGATTGTATGATTCCACCTCACTGTTCAGGCAGAAATGGCTGAGGCTTAAAATAAGAGTGCCAGGGCTCCGTGTTTCAAATGGTGAAGCATTCCATAAAATTTTAGAATCTCCAAAGACCCCATGGCCAGGTTTCTTTGCACAGATGATGAATCATGGATTTTTACAGCCCGTTGTTCTTGATGTACTTGTGTGACTTATTTTCATGGAATGCTTTTGTCTAAAGATGTGCATAAATCATCCAGTTATTTTCGAGTGACAAATACATGCACGGTTTACTCATATACGCTCTTAAGTTGTTGTTTTTTTTAAAATTAATTGATTTATTTATTTTTGGCTGTGTTGGGTCTTCGTTTCTGTGCGAGGGCTTTCTCTAGTTGCGGCGAGCTGGGGCCACTCTCCATCGCGGTGCGCGGGCCTCTCACTGTCGCAGCCTCTCTTGCTGCGGAGCACAGGCTCCAGACGCGCAGGCTCAGTAGTTGTGGCTCACGGGCTCAGTTGCTCCGCGGCATGTGGGATCTTCCCAGAGCAGGGCTCGAACCCGTGTCCCCTGAATTGGCAGGCGGATTCTCAACCACTGTACCACCAAGGAAGCTCTGCTCTTAAGTTTAAATATTCAAAGGTTTCAAGTAAAAAATCTTGAAAGAATCCATTTCACTTCTATTCACTACTTTGACTATAGCTTCCCACAACACTTGCCCCATGAAAATAGATGTATACATAGTGATGGTCGTGGCGTCATATGGAATCGTCACCTGGTTTCATCTGCTCATGCACATACTCAAGAAACACATCTTAAACCGCCTCCGAAACAATCCTCTCTTCCTCCAATAATGATTTTTGCAACTTACCATTGAGAGAGATTAATTCATCCAAGAATGTCTGCTTCATTTGCTCTCCTTTTAAAATGCAATTATTCCTGGGCAAAGAAATATAATCATGTAAGTGGTTATCAAGTCTCTCAATTGGCTGGTAAAATCACGCCCAGTGGTTTCAGAGCTGGACAAAGGGAACTTAGGGAACTCAAAGTGAAAGTGTATAAGAAGGGCAAGTGGATCGCTAAGCAGATTTTGTGGCTTAGGTTAAAAGCTTAGGAGCAGTAAGCAAGAGATCTTAGAAATCAGTGGCCTAAAGACAAACGTTATTTCACTCTCATGTAATACTCCAGGGTGAGAATGTGGGTCACTTTGCCCTGAGCAGTCGTTCAGGACTCAGGTTTCTTCCATTCTGTTTCTTACACCAGTTGCATTTTGGAGAAGTGTGGTTGCCCAGGTAAAAAGTGGTTGAATTAAAGATGTGTTTCATCACCCAAGGTTTCTACACTCTGACATTATTATTTTTCCCTTTCCTTACTCTATTCTTTGGAAGTGATTCCACACTCAAGGGGAGAGAAATGAAGCTCCAACTCCTGGAAGGGTATATCTCCATTTTTTGGTATTTGGGATTCTTCTGTAAGGGCGATTTGCCTTTTATCCCCATTTATTTATTTATCCAGTCATTTGTTTATGTCAACATTGACTTGTGAATATTTACTTTATTCTTTGGGCTATCATCCAATCTTAGCATTATTTATTTTGTTGCTCAGATTGGTCCAGTCTTGGACACAGATAGTTCTTTCTGGCTGATTCCTGGGTCCCTTTGACACTCATGTGTAAATATATACACTTCTGCCCTTTTGGGCACTGCAACATGCCCCAGCCTCATTTTGTTTTCTCTTTAAACTGGCCCCAGGACCAATCATTTCTCCAAGAAGCCCTGGTTCCTTTTTCTGGAGGACAACAACATTGTTAATTAACTATGCTCCAATACAAAATAAAACTTTTAAAAAAGATATGTCACTGTAAAAAAAATTAAGAGTGGTAAAAAACAAACAACAACAACAACAACAGAAAACACCACCAACAACAAGATCTGGGCACTATTGTTGCCTAGCAAACACAGAAAATAATTTTACATTAACATTTAACTGCATAATCCATTCTGAGTCAATTTTTATATTAGATGTGAGATTTAGCCCAAAGTTCATTTATTTTTCCTATAGACATTCAGTTGGTCCAGTACCACTTGTTCTAAAAGCTATCCTTCCTCCACTGAATTCCTTTTGCATCTTTCTCAAAAAATCAGGGGAACATTTTTGTGTGGGTCACTTTCTGGCTCTCTGTTTGATTACATTGCTCTATATGTCTCTCTCCAATACTACACTGTCTTGATTATTATGGTTACACAATAAGCCTTAATATAAAGTAGAGCGATTGCTTGAACTTTATGTTTGTCAAAGTGGTTTTAGCTATTCTAGGGTCAGTGCCTTGCCGTATAAATTTTGGAGCAAGCTTTTCTATGTCTACATAAAATCTTGATGGGATTTTACACATATATATATATCGAGAGAATTAAGATCTTTACTATGTTGACCCTACAATCCATGAACAAAATACATCTCTCTTTATTCAGGTCTTCTCTGATTTCTTTCATCAGCAATTTGTAACTTTCAGCATATAAATTCTGGGCTTGTTTTAAGTGCATCCTTTAGTATTTCATTTTCTTTGGAATAATTATAAATGGTATTGGGTTTGTAATTTTGTTTTTTGAAGATTCATTCATTATATATAAAAACACAGTTGATTTGTATATGTTGTACATGTGTCTCATAACCTTGTTGAACTCACTTATCAGTTCTAGGAGTTTTTGTAGTAAGTTCCTTGGGATTTTCCATGTAGACAATCATGTCATCTGAAGATACAGATAGTATTATTTCTTCATATTCAGTCTAAATTCTTTTTATTTATTTGACTTACTGCAATAGCTAGAACTTTCCAGTGATATGTTGAATGAAAAAGGTTAGAGCAGACATCCTTACCTTGTTCTTGATCCTATAAAGACAGAACTATCTTTTTTACATTTATTATGATGTTAGCTGTTGAAGAAATAATGACTGTAAAGAGAGATTTGTTTTATTTTATTTTTTAATTGTTTATTTTATATTGTAGTGTAGTGGATTAACTATGTTGTGTTAGTTTCAGGTATACAGCAGAATGATTCAGTTATACCTATACATATATCTATTCTTTTTCAAATTCTTTTCCCATTTAGGTTATTACAGCACATTGAGCAGAGTTCCCTGTGCTATACAGTAGGTCCTTGTTGGTTATCTATTTTGAATATAGCAGGGTATACATGTCAGTCTTAATAAATCAACTCACACAGTTATGGAGGCTGTGAAGTCCAAAATGCGTCAGGAGGCTTGAGATCCAGTAGAGCCCATATGGTACAGATGAAGTTTGAAGGCTCAGCTTCTGAAGAAGTTTCTCTTTCTCATGGAAGTCAGTCTTTACTCAGGCCTTCAACTTACTGGATGAGGCTGCTCACACTGTTGAGGGAAAACTGCTTACTCGGTGTCCACTGATTTAAATGTCAATCTCATCCCAAAACACCCTCTGCACTGATGCATAAAATTAGCCATCAGAGTTGTATGAGTTTCTTCCTTAGTACTCCATTAGCAGCATCCTACATACTTTGATATGCATATTTGCAGTTTTATTTTCATTCAATTCATTGTATTTTTAGTTTCTTAGAGACTTACTTTTTTACCTACGGGTTACTTACAAGTATGTTGTTTACTTTCTAATTATTTAGACGTTACTCTTTTTTCCTTCTGTTATTGGTTTCTAGTTTGAGTTCATTATGGTCAGAGAACACACGCTATATGATTTTAATTCATTTAAATTTGTTAAGGTGTGTTTTATGGCCTAGGATATGATCTACCTTGATAAATGTTCCACATGTACTTGAAAAAGTGTGTTTGTTATTACCATAGAGTACTGTGTTATTTCTTTCTGGCCTCCAGAGTTTCAAATGAGAAATTTGCTGTCATTAAAATTGGTTTCATAAAGGTAATTTATCATTTCTCTTTGGCTACCATTAAGATTATTTTCTTTGCCTTTAGTTTCTTGAAATGTACTTATTATGTATCTTGGTGTGAATTTGTTTGAGTTTATTCTTTGGGGGACTTTGCTTACCTTTTCTCAAATTGTGTTTTCCATCAAATTTGAGAAGTTTTCAGTCATTATTTCTTTAAATATTTTTTCAGCCCTATTCTCTTTCTCCTTTCCTTCTGAGATTTCAAGGGGGCAATTGTTATCTCACAGGTTTCTGAGGCTTTGTTTGTTTGTTTTTCTTTTGTTTATTGTTTTCTCTCTGTTGTTTCGATAGGGTGAATTCTGTTGATCTGTCCTCAAGTTCTCAAGTTCATTGATTTTACTCTCTGTCATCTCCAATCTAATCTTAAGCACATCACAGAGGTTTTGTTTTAAACTTTGTGTTATTACATAGTTCATGTCCATAATTCTTACTTGCTTTTGTTTTAATAACTTCTATTTCTTTCCTGAGATTTTCTATTTTTATTTGTTTCAAGAGAGTTTGAAATTGCTAGTTGAGGCATCTTTATGATGGCTGGTTTCAGAATTTTGTCAGATAATCCCAACACTGGATTCATCTTGGGATTGGCATCCTATCACTGTCTTCTCTCATTCAGTTTGCAATTTTCTTATTTCAGTTGTATGTGATGAGTGAATTTCAGTTGTACCTGTACATGTTATGATTTTCTGTGCCTTATTTAAATCTTTTATTTTACTAGGGAATCACTGTGATGTTTAATGCCTGGTGTTCCCAAGACAATTTAATCTTCAGTGCCTTTGTGCTGTTATTTTGGTCTGCTTGGTTTATCTGGTGCTGCTGGGACTCTACTGGTCCTCACTGGTTCTGCAGAAGGGGCAGAAGGGGTTCCCTTGCTGGGTGTGCTAGGTGTCTTTCAGTGCTAGAGGGAGTCAGGCTTGCCTGCTTTCCAAAACAGGCAGCTCATGTGGTTGCATCTGTTAGCCCTGGTGTTTCCTGGTGGGGAGTGAAGGCTCTGACCCAGTGAAAACAAGGAGACTTCCCTGAGAGGGGACTTGTTAAGGCAGGATCCTCCTGCCTGTTAGGACAGAGGGGCCTGCCTATCAAGGTCTTGTTGACATGGTGGTCCCCATGCCCCTGCTGTCTCTAGGTAAGTGCAAGAGTCTCAGGTCCCTGGCCACCAAGGGGCTTTCCTGGCTGGTCCTCTCTTTGCAGCTGATTCCCTAAGGCTGATTCCTTCCAAACTCATATCTCTCTGTAAGGAAGGGAGTCTCTGGCCACATGGCAAAGAAGAGCACTTTCCCCTGCTGTCAGGGTGTTAGCTCACCTGATGTTGTCAGAGGGACCTCCGTTCAATCCAGGAGCAGAAGGAGCCAACCTGTACTGCCCTCTTTTGCTACATCAGGGGTCAGGAAACTCTGGGTCTGAGTCATCTTCTCTGTTGGGTAGGGGAACCACATTCCCTCCATTCCTGGGCTCCCAGACCAGTTCTTCTTCTCATTCCTTTTAGAAATTTTATTTGTCTCTTATGTCTTTAAGGTGTTTACAGTTATGCTTAGTAAGGAGGACCAGAGAGAAACAGGTGTAAGTCATGTTGTCTGGACCAGAACTCAGTTTTCTTTATTTTTTCCTTACTATGGGATTTGGGGAAACTATGTGGGCTATTCTGTCAACAGAATCTTGCCCTAACCGAAAGTTTAGATTGCAGATATATTGTGAAGGTGAGTCAGTGAGGATTTACTCAATGATTAAATATGGAGTTTGAGGAAAAAAGAGTAATCAGACAGGATTCAATTTGGGATCTGAAGAACTAGAGGAAGAATGACCCGTTAATTGAGATGGTGAAAATTGAGGGAAGCCAGGTAGGCTAGAGGTGTATTCAGGATTTTATTCATACATGTTAAGTTTAAGTATTTGGCAGTCAACACATTTGGAAACAGTCAAGTAAGAAATTTATTGTATGAACCTAGAGTTCATGGTAGTGGTCTTTTTTGAATTAATAAAGTTGCCAGCTTGTACATGGTAGCTATAACATTAAAGCAGAAAATGTTTCAATATTTTAGTGTATGTAGTAGCACTAAGCCAAGTTATTTGATCTCGGAATCCCACATTTAGAAGCCTATCCAATCACTTGCTATTGCTTTTAAGAGTCTAGTAACCTTTCCAAGGATGAAATTGATTGTATCTAATTTTGGAAACTGAATATAATTGTGTCACTAAGCAATTCTATGAAATCCAGGGAGAGGAGATTAACTTGTTTAGAACTTTATCACTCCAGAATTTCACCCCTATTCTTAGTCAAAGTGACAGTGGGTGTCTATTCAAAATGCTGAGAAGAGCAAATGAGAAATCAGAAACAGGCTTGCAAAATTACCATTTTATTGGAGAAGACAGAAAATATAGAAGATGCCTTCTGTAAACAAGAGGGTGACATTGAGCGGTGTTGGTTCAGGCAAAGGATGAGACAGACAATTATCTCATACAGTCAGAAAAGAGTAGGGTAGCCCCTAGTCTAGACAACCCCCAGACTCTGTGTATCCCCAAGGTACACACATACTTTTATTTGCCATTGAAGTACAACATCTGTTAAAAAACAGAAATATAACTTAAGTGCTTTTTTCTTCTTAGGGCAAGAACTAGCCTTTGGGAACCTGAGCCTATCCGATTTTAGGCAAATATTATTAAAGGTTTTTTGTAAGAAAGTTATGATGAAAGACAACTGGTAATTTCAGGGCAGGCCAACAGAGCAGCAGAAATTAATTACTGAATAGTCATTGTAAATAGGTATTTTTAAATGACCCTGCATTTCAAAAAGGATACACCTATGAAAGCCAGCATGAGAGGAAATTTTCATGAGACATATGAAAAAAGATAGTGATCAGAGGAATTGGGAGCCTATAACATTTTCATTTTTCTTTGATATACTGCCTTAAAACACACAAGAGTTTTTTGTTGTTGTTTTTTGTTTGTTTTGTTTTGTTTGTTTGTTTTAGTCTACTAAAATGTCAAAAAAGAAAATCTCACTTAAGTTAATGGAAAGCTCTGGTTGTGATATTGCAAGACTATCTTAAAACATGCCTCTTATTTGCACAACCATTTTTTTAGTTTTTTTGAATTGTACACAATAACCTTTTAAGATAAGTTTCCTCAATCTGTTTGGTTATTCCTAAATTTCTTTGTGGCATCAACAAGACACTAAGAATCTTAACTTTCCTCCTTCTCAACCTCCCGTTCTTTTTGCTCTTCTCGACTTAAAATATGCAGACTGGATCACTTTTCAGCCCTATCCCACTCTGTGTTTTGCTAACTAATATTTTATTTCTAAGCTGCCTTTGCTGTACTATAAAAAGAAAACAAAATGTAATGCTATAGCTGCAGGTGAAAATAACTATATGTGTCCAGATCTCCTGTGATCACAAAGCATGATAAACTTCTTAGAGGCAAAGTTTAAAACATCCAGTGGGTTTAGATTTCATGATTAAATTTTGAAGCCAAATATTTTTATTTCCTGTGAAATTTTAGTGTCCTTTAGAGTTGGAGCATGTTTGTTTTGCTTAAAGCAACTTTCTCTTTGATTGTTGAAGCATTTCATTCACTCTATAACATGTTATACCAAATCTACATACTTTATGTTTTCCTTTTTTTTTTTTTTTTTTCTGAGAACAGTCACCAGAAATTGTGTTCTCAAGTGCCAGGCGAACAAGGGCATTGATCTCTCCAGTTGGAGTTTTAGGCCACCTTCTCCTTGTCACTCTCAGCTGTAATTTAAGATATCAGCTTTAAATTATTTAGCGGTTTATAAGTATAAATAATTTATCAGTCAACCACTAAGGCGACAGCCCATTAATCAGCCCATGAACATGTGCACTGGTGTCATGCTGCTGTGGTCTGCATTGCGCTGAGTCCTGTTGAGGTCCACGTGCTCAGAGCCACTCTACCCCCCCACCCCCGCTCAGATGTGACCTGTTTTGCTTGTGGATTGAATTAATGGGGGCTCAAATTGAGAGGTGCACCCAAGAACTCCAACCTTCAGAGGTGGAACCAAACTTTGTTGCGGGGGCAGTTGCAGTCGTGGCTTTTCTGATGCTGACTTCTTATAACCGTTCTGTGACATCACCCAAGGAGATATGTGGAGAAAATAGATGAAGGAATAACATCTTACAAGATAGGTGTGATTTTTGAAATAAAGGGTGTGTGGTAATGTTGAATGTTTATTTTTATCTTCTTGTCTAGGTAGTTGGTTTTGAAGTCGTGACTGGATAGTTTTTCAGGAGCTACATCTCCTTTCTTCATCCAGATGTTCTAACAACAACGTGGTAGTTTCTTTCATAACCTTTGGGCATTTTGTTTATAATTCAAGTTATTGATGGGCTTTCTTTTTTTTTTTTACCATAAGGTTAGTACTATCCTAAGTCTCATTAGCCTTCTAAGGACGTACATCACCTTCCTATAAAAATAACGACATGTTAATTTTAAATGCATTCAAAAATTGTACAACAGAATGATGAGGCTATTCTTTTGGTAAAACTGTAGACTCTCTACATAAGGGTAACTGGTAACCCAAGCTACTGTGTGGTTATGCAGACCCGCCTTTGGGGTGGGTATTAGGACACAGAGGAGAAAAGTATGGGCAGCGCCGGTACCACCCTGATTGTCTCTAACTGCTCCGTGTTTCCAGTTTCTGCCTCCTTCTCTCTGAAGGCACAAGGTAAGACCCAAAGTTCTGCTCTGCCCTCCCCCATAACGGTGCACATCAACCCTGCCTCAGCTCTGGGTATCCCCAAGAGAAGGTGTCCCCTGGCACAGCCCGACCCCTCTCTGCCATGCTGCGTCCTTGCGAGTCCGAGTTTCACTCTGGCCTGAGAAGGACATTCCTTCCCCAGCTCCAAGTTTCATTTAACAACCTGGACCAGAGATTGCATAGTTTCTGTCCAAACTCTGTCAACGCTGTCATGAATTCAGCCCCTTTAGCTTTTGCTGAGACAGTTACAGAGGCTAGTTTCAAGGTGGTGTCCAAAGTTCATAGTGAAATTTTATTGGGACTATTTTCCAAGCAGGAACATGAACCCTCTACTTGGGGCATCTCTCCCCGGACTTCATGTTACATTCAGCCTTGCCCTGGCTCATGTAATCCTCGCTAAACAGAAGCTCTTGACCCAAGCTCGCCACAGACCTAAATCCTAATCTACAGAGTTCATCTGCCTTTTTTCAACCAGTATCCAGACTTAATAACCTGCCCTTTGTCTAACACAGATCCACGTAACTGTCATTTGATGAGGGTGTATTATGTGCCAAGCGCTGAGGAAATTGTTTTGCAGACATTTTACCACTTAATTCCCCTCATAACACAAACGTGTTAGCCGGGATGCTGTAGATTACTGAACCAAGCAGTAAGAGAGTGAGGGTCCAATTTAGGCCTGTCTGACTCCAAAGCTCACGCCCTGTGCATACTCTACTTCGTGATCTCTAATCCAGTCTAAACACCGACAAACCTCGCTGGCTGACTTCTATCTGGAATGAATCCCCATCGCTCCCACTTTACTCTGAATGTCTCTCTATTCCATTCTCCAATGGAACCACTCCTTTTAGTCAAAAGTGACAACACTAGCCTTAAAATGCCCTGCTGTCTGAAATCTGGTAATAATTATTGCATTAATCTATTAGTCACCTATTTTATTTACATGAGTCCTGATATGGAAGAAGTCAGGTGATGTTCTGCTCCCCCTCTGCTTCAATCTAGTATAATTTGGAGAAAGAATATGCGTTTCCCATCGAATTCTAAATTAGACCATACAGCAAATTGCTTTCCTGGGTTCTTTAACTCCAAAATGCAGTTCGTGGCTCCTGCAGCCTATAACCAAGAGCCTCAGGTACTTGTTTCCCTGGTGTGGGCACTGCCCCTTAAGATGTTACCTTGTGTCAAACTTCTCCCCAAACTTTTCAAGTAAAGGGGGGAAATGAGAACCACGTGTGAAAACACCCTAAGGATCCTTGGCCTCTCCAACAGAAGGATTTCTTATGGCCCATTTTTCACGTTAACTTCTTCAACCCCTTCTGTCTCCTGATACTCCTTGTATTTTTCTTCTCACTGAACTTTTCTGTGAGTCCCTCCTCTCTCTCCATCCCTGGCTGCCTCTGGAAACCATGCCCGTCTTCTACTTTATTCAGCATTGCATGTCCCATGTCTCTTTGTATTGACTTTTCCTATGCCCTCTCTGCACAGAGCCCAGGTTTCTCAGGCAAACCACTGCCAAACCACTGCCACCCACCGTTCATGGGTTTTCCTGTATAAAATCAAGCATACATATAAGAGAGAAATTACGTTGTTCCTCTAAAAGACACTTCTTCACACATAATGGTCAATCAATTATTTGCTGAACGAAGAAACACCTTTTCTTGTACTTGCCATTAACTTGGGCATGTAATTAAAAATAATCTGGATTGTATGTAAGGATATCCAATCCCTCCAACTAGCCTATACCGCCCCTAAATAAGCCACTTTACACTCACTTTGAAACTTCCATAACATAGCAGACGCAGGGCCAAGCAAAGTAAGTTATTTAGATATTTACCGAATTAATTGTACTCAGCATACAGTTCCAATCACCTACTACAATGAGGGAGTCCAGAGAATTAGCACAGAAAACGTAAATATGCACAAGGCACACTCATGCTGTACCTTTCTGTTTGGGAGGCTCACCCACTCCCCATGTCTACGACCTGGGGAAGTTCTGGCTCTATTAAAGATTAATCTTAAACTTCAGTCCACCAGCAAATCTTTCTCTAGACTTAACTCCAAGCCAATGACTCTACCACCTTCATTTCTCTGAATCCAGTGCCCACACAGCATCTGGCACAGAATTGCCACTCAGGAGGTATTTGTTCAATTCATTTAAGTAACAATTCTGCACTTAAGTTCACTGTAGTAAATAAAAGCACAACAGTCTTATCCAAAGGAAAAACAATAATGATCAGTTGTTTATTTCTTAGGAGGAAATGATAGCAAAGCAATCATTACCCTTGGTCAAAGCAGACATTAAATATTTTTTTAAAAAATATTTTGTTTTGTTCTTTCATTATGATATGTCTCAGGTTTTTTCTAATTAATCATTGGCATAGTATTACATATTCAGCAAATGTGGGACACTCATCCTGAATAGTAGTAAGAAAACATGACTTATCAATAAAATAAATGTTTTCCTGTCTGGATGACATATTGCTATGTAATAGAGTAGCCAGGGACAAAACTCTTGGCATGTAAGGAAAATTATGAGGAGGGTTATAATACATAAAAATGACAAAACAGGCAGTTACAGGACCAAGACTGGATGTGCGCTCAATGTGAGGTAAAAAGTTACACCCAACAAAAAGACAAATATCTTAGGAATGTCTTCATTTTTAGTATTTGTGACTTTCATTCAAACAAATGAAGAATTACCTCTGGAAAATGCATTTGATAGAGGAGCATTATTGTCACTAATTGCTAAAAAAGCCTGGACCTTTCAATATCAAACTTTACTGTGCAGTGCTCAGGAATATATCATTTTACTGGGAGAGGATTCATACGACTCAGAGAAAGTGTATGTTTGAAATGGTGTTTCCAGCAGCCTGAGTTCTCCTACAGCTGTCAGGCTCCTTGTGTACATCTTGTTGGCTGTGGAATAACAATTTCTAAATGGTCAACTCTCAGAACTGTTCTAACAGGGGTGCACAAGACCCCAAGAATACCCACTTTAGTCCTGGGCACAGTGCTTTAAACGCAGCTCTATGTGAAGACATGTAATTTTTTTACGGAAATTTTTCTCTTAATGGACAGTCATAGTCTAAATATCCAGTTGGAATATTTTCTAGACAGTTTTTCTCCTCATTCTTTAGAATATTTTCACTAGCTCTTAGCAGCAGTGAAGGTAAAGGGGATGAACCTAAAACGTCAACTTTGTTCACCATTAGGAGATTTCATAAAACTTGCAGACATTTTTAAAATGTGGAAATTTGATATGTGAGGTTTATTAATGATCATAAATATAGGTAATTGAAAATTGGTAATTTTGTATAATGGATATCACATAGCCTCATTAATCTTGGAAATCAGTTTGAAATCGTGAGAACTATGGATTACAGGGTCTTGGAATAGAAAGTAATCTCAATGTAAAGAGGACACCGAAATCAGAAACCTCAGGAGATCTAGAGCTAGAACCTAAATTTCCATTTTTTAGTACAGAGTTATTTAAACTACTAAGAACACATTCAATTCATTTTGGGAAAAGCATAGGAATATTTAGAAAGATATTTAATTTTGTTCAAAAGTGATCTCTTCACAAAAAGTCAGTCCAGTACTTGCAATTACATTTATGCCCATTAATTCCCCTCACAATCATGTTTATAAAAATACTCTGATGGGTGAACATCACCAGAGACAGGCAGAGTTGTCACAAATTCCATGTCACTGGCATCAAACTAATGAGATTTTGACAGAACCATGAACACATGATTCCTCATGCCATTCAGCAATGATACAATATGTGTAAATTACCTTTATTCTTTGGCAAAACTAAGCAGTCAACAAAAAGTGTCCCATGCAATGTACTGAATGAACCCGTCCCCCAAGCTAACAGTAATTCTAACAGTTCTTTCAATTTTATTGAACAAGTTTAATGAATTTCTCATTGTTTCAGTGAGCAAGATTGGATGGTATTTCAATAGTATAGCTTCAGATTTTAATAATGCAGTGCAAAGGTTATGATACCAAAATATTAGCATATGAAACCCAGAAACTATGGAAAATAGCAGAATGTGCAGTGACTGATTTTACTTTGAAAAACAGGGAGTCAAAAATATTTTCCCTGCACTTTTAGAACCTAACTCTTTTACAAAATTCATAAGCTTTACAAACCTACTATTATTTTAAAATATTTCCATCTTCCAGTAGGCATTACCCATATTTTATGAATGGTAAAAGGCATGCAAAGTTAAACCATTTACATAAGGACCTCAAATTCTACTTTGAACAAGGTGAAGAGGAAGATACAGCTATCTGTCTACACATATACGCATATCACATGCATGTATATATAAGCAAATAAATAAAAATTATATTAGAAATTTCCAAAATATAAAAAGTGAATTAAAGGATATGTTTGCCAAAGATTGATGAAGCATATACATCTAGAGAATATACTAATTTTTCATTGGATTTGAATTTCTGTAAAAAAATTATATCATTTATTTTCCTTAGGGCACATGAATAAGTAAATTATATAACTTGAAAGTGAAAACACTCCTTCAAAACAGGAAAGCATTTTGTTTTACACTTTAGCAGAATGTGTTGGGTTTGGAGGCCTGGGGAGAAAAAGCACAAACTAGACTACAATGAATACATGTCAAAGTGTATACGCAACATATGAAAATGAGCAGATATATATAAACAAAAAATAGTGTTTTAAATGAAGTTATATTCTCTTGGGCATTTTGAAACCTATAGGGACCATGTTCATAACAGAAATGTTAACCTACCTGGAAGGTAAAATCAGAAAAGAATTTAGGAGAAAATGTAAAGTTGAAATGGAGGCAAATACTATCAAGTGTGTTTCCTGTTGTTGTAAAGATACATGTTGACATTGAAGAGCCAGGATGAATGTAACCATGAAAGAAAACCAAAATAGAAAACTGTTCCCTGTGTGTCTGCCGTGAATCTAGAGACTGGCAAAGGATAAGGATAAACTGTCCTTAATTTAAATAAGATATCCGTATCTTCCATGAGGGAATTAAGTTCCTTAGGTGTGTAGTGCATTAAAAAAAATACTCAGGGACTTCCCTGGCAGTCCAGTGGTGAGAACTCCATGCTTTTACTGCCGAGGGCCCAGGTTCGATCCCTGGTTGGGGAACTAGGATCCCAAAACCCGCACGGGGTGGCAAAAATAAATAAATAAAGTAAGTAAATTTTAAGAATATTCAAATTTTAATGAGGTTCTAACATTATTCAGAGACAGAGTGAAAGTGAGTGAGCAAGCTGAACAGAGAGAGAGGGAGGAAAGAAGGAAGGAAGGAAGGAAGGAAGGAAGGTAGGAAGGAGGGAAGGAAGGAAGGAAGGAAAGAAGGAAGGAAGGAGGGAAGGAAGGAAGGAGGGAAGGAAGGAAGGGAGGGAGGAGGAAGGAAGGAAGGAAGAAAGGAAAGAAGGAAGGAAGGAAGGAAAGAAGGAAGGAAGGAAGGAAGGAAAGAAGGAAGGAAGGAAGGAGGGAAGGAAGGAAGGGAGGGAGGAGGAAGGAAGGAAGGAAGGAAAGAAGGAAGGAAGGAGGGAAGGAAGGAAGGAAGGAAAGAAGGAAGGAAGGAGGGAAGGAAGGAAGGAAGGAAGGAGGGAGGGAGGAGGAAGGAAGGAAGGAAGAAAGGAAAGAAGGAAGGAAGGAAGGAAAGAAGGAAGGAAGGAAGGAAGGAAAGAAGGAAGGAAGGAAGGAGGGAAGGAAGGAAGGGAGGGAGGAGGAAGGAAGGAAGGAAGGAAAGAAGGAAGGAAGGAGGGAAGGAAGGAAGGAAGGAAAGAAGGAAGGAAGGAGGGAAGGAAGGAAGGAAGGAAGGAGGGAGGGAGGAGGAAGGAAGGAAGGAAGGAGGGAAGGAAGGAAGGGAGGGAGGAGGAAGGAAGGAAGGAAGGAAAGAAGGAAGGAAGGAAGGAAGGAAAGAAGGAAGGAAGGAAGGAAGGAAGGAAGGAAGGAAGGAAGGAAGGAAATGGCTTCATAAAGCTTACAATTAATTTTTAAAATTCAAGAATCAGGCTTTTGAGAAAAAGATATTGTTAGAAATCAGAGGTTTGGGAACATATTATTTGAGGAAAAAAAATTAGGGAATTTTAAAAACCTGATAGCAAAAGCTGAAAAAATGAAAACATCCTAATTTTCACCTTTGAGCTTAGACTGGTCCTCTGGATAGAGGGGAAATGGTCTTAATACTGAACTTAGAGTTTTTTCTCTTTCTCAATAAAGGATGAAATTTTTGTCATACTTAGGTCGGCTTGTGGCCTTTATTGGCTAAGCTTTTCTTAGAATACACATTCTCCAGCCTACCTTTGTGACCTCCAGGCAGAGTCAATGCATCAGGGTGAAGCTGCATCATTCATAAGGATGAAGCTACATCATTCAGAGAACATACAAATGGAGAATGGCCCAAAGTGCATGTTATTCATCGCAGTAGTGTGTGACAAGAAGTAGCAGTCAAGTTCATGTTAGGAAATATTTATAAACAGAGTAAATTCTCTTCACCAAGAACTCATATGTATTAGTGAGCAATTACAAGAAATTTTTGAGCATCCCTAGAAAATAATATGTGTGTATAAGAAGTAATAAGGATTTTGAAAGAAATGAATATTTATAACTGTTATCTGTTGTTCTTCAAGAGATTGATAGCATAAATTCAGAATGACACACATGATCTGTTTGCCTTTCATAAAATTGCGGTCTCTTTTTAGATATATAATATTAACTAAATGTAATAAAAATCCCTTTCAATCTTAGAATCAGCTCCTTGCTGACCTACAGAGGGAACAAGGAATTCAGCCTCAGAGTCACTAGGCCCTTAGACCTTGCTCGGTCAGGGCTGATGGATGGAGATTCTTTGTGTGGTTCACAGCAGGACTCAACTGGCTAAGACTAACCAGCCCTATCCCAGAGTCTGATGCAGGCAGTAAAGTCCTTCATACAGAGACAGGCTTCCTAATGTACCCCCAAAAAGAATTATCTCAAAAGAGTGTGAAATGGTGGGAAGAGTAGAGATAATCATCGCTGACTTCATTTTCATCTTGTACCAGATGAGAAAAGGTCCTTGTGGATTTAGCCTTCGAATGGACATGGCCCCAGAGGGAACCTTCCATTCTTGCAGACCTGGCCTAATTGCAAAACCTCTGTGTCTGCCAGTGCCCAGCAGAAACAGCTGGCTTAGAGAGTGTAACCCAACGGGTGCTTACAAAAGCCATTTTGCAAAGGTGTGGGCAAAGCTGAGGGAACTGGAATGGTGAAGCATCTGGGACCAACATTAGCCAATAGACATGACCATGCTTGGGCCTGGAGGCTCAAGGGGAGGATGCAATTTACTTGGAACCCAGAGAAAACTGACCCAAGAAAGAGCCATGAGATTCAACTGCAGTCACTGCCAGTCCCTGCTGAGCTAGATAGGGGCAGGAATAATTCCCCAGACCACTCTCTATACTCCTGCTGCTGCCTCCCACTGGTCAAACACAAAGTATTATGTCACTCTCCCCCAGGGCTTTTTCATTATTCTTGTAATAAAATCTAAAAATACAAATCTCTTTCAAGGCTCTACATAAACAAGTGTCTACTTTTCCAACCTCACTTAATACAACCCATCCCTCTTGTTCACTGTATTGTAACTGCATTTAACTTTCTTGAAGTTTCTGGAACAGGCCAAACTACTGTTTGGGGGTCTTGGCTGGATATGCTGTTTTGTGTGCCTGAAGCACAGCTCCCCCAGAATCTAGTGTAGTTGGCTTCTTTTCTTCCAAACATCCTCTTGGGGAAGCCAGATCCCAACTGCAATCTAAATGGATGTGCCCTACTTGGGTCCAACCACTCCCGCTGAGTTAGTGTCTTCTTGCACTGGAATTCTCTCATTTGTCTGTTATTTATTGTCTTCACTAGAATATTAGCTCCCTAAGAGCAGAGACTTTGCCTGTATTGTCTACCAATATTTCTCCAGAGTTTAGAACATGATAGGAGCTCAACAAACAACTGTTGAGTGAATGAATGTGTATAAAACTGAAGAAAGGTATATTCTAACTAATTTGCCTAATGAGAAATGCCTACAAGCACTCAAAATCCAAGGCTTTAAAAAAAATTCTATCAGATATAACCTTTAAATTGTTACCTCACTTTACTTACTAGGTTTGAAATAAAAGCCTAGACTCTTGAGAGGATTAAAAGTATGTAAATTTAGTTCTTGTACTTAAAATATTTAAACTCAGTAGAGGAATGAGTAATTTACATATAACACCAGACCGAATACACGTGCAATAACAGGTATTGTGTAAGAAAGTGTTAAATAGCTTTTAAAAATGCAAATATGTCATTTGAATAGAAATTTGGAGGAAGTTTATTTGAGGTAGACATTGAAAATAGTAAAGATTTTAACAAGTGGGAATGGAGGGCGGGAGGCATAAAAACACAAGTGTGAGCTGAGATGAAATATGAAAAGTCATGGTCCATATTTGGGAAGAATGAGTAATACAGTTTTACTGGACAATAATAAAGATTAATATATTTGTGGGCTGGTTATCATGAACCACAAATTACATAATTTAATCTCAATTCTTTAACAAGAATTATTATTATAACCATTTTATAGATGAGGAATCTTTAGAACAGAGATTAATTTACCCACCCAAAGCCATATAATTATGAAGTTGTAGAACTAGGGATTTGAACTAATGCAGTTTGAATGCAGAGCATTATTTAAAAATAAACCAGAGAAGTAGACAGAGGCATAAGAAAGAAAATTCTTGAAAGCAAAACTGCAGATTTGACGCTTAATCTAGAAAGTGATAGAGAATCGAGCATGTTTTTGAGTAACATTTATATGGAAACAATATAAAATAACATCATATTATACGTTATATATACATATAATT
Source organism: Grampus griseus (assembly GCF_964374135.1). NCBI lineage: Eukaryota > Metazoa > Chordata > Mammalia > Artiodactyla > Delphinidae > Grampus > Grampus griseus. The sequence continues at coordinate 85,323,016 of NC_139009.1, forward strand.
TATATATGTAATAGGTATGCATATATGCCATATATACATATAATTTATACACATATGTATGAAATACATGAAGAGACAAAGGAAATGCAGCTAAAAGTTAACATTATTTATCTATTAGTATAAATTAGTATATAAATTGGGAAATTTTTAATCTTCTTTTACTACCTGAATTCACTGGAATTTTTACAATTTCAACATACATAATTTTAATGATCAGAAAAATAAAATTTATAGTTTACCATTAATGTCTAGAACTGCATCTATAAAGGTCTAAGGTAGGTTAGTCTTCAAGGTAGTGGGAACAATGTGATGGACTACAGAGCAATCATGGAATTCAAATAAGAAAAAGTGGATGGGATATCCTTCAAAAAGAGAGTCAACGTGTAAAGGCAAATGGCCTCCTTTACTAAGTGAACAGACACATGGCTCTGATACCCTAAGAAAACAAGTTGATAATTCACAGCTTATTTTATTTTGCCAGAGCTTCAGTTCTTCTTTACATAGAAACACACTTCTATTTTTGTAGAGAAAGTTGGAGGAGAATTAGGAATCCATATACAATTTTTACACATAATAACTTTTCTTTTTTAAAAAGGTAGAATTGTTTTCTTTATTCCACACAATTGACTTGCATATACTGTATTTTATTTTTTTTAAATGTGGTAAGAACACTGAAGATCTACCTTTGTAACAAAACTTTAAGTGTACAACACAGTTTTGTTAACTATAGGCATGATATACAGCAGATATCTGGACCTGATTCATCTTGTATAACTGAAACTTTATAAACTTCTCAAGAATTGATTTATCACATATATGAAGGCATCAATTTTAAAGCTTAATTGAACCAAACACCAAACAATCATTAGGTATATAGCATGTTTCTCTTTACCATCACCATTCAGTCATGATCAGAGTCATTTTAACCAGAAGGATTAATGATATAAGTAGGATGAAAACCTTCCCTTCCTGCAAGTGTGAAGCATATTTTCCTTGCTGTTGATGGATAAGTCTACTTTTTTATTATTGATAAAGTTGTTTGTTGCTTTTTTTTTTTACATTGTCAGGACGCTTTTATTACAGGGGCAAACATACCTTATTAAGAATAGCTGCTACTGAACATTTACTATGTGCCAAACACTGTTTTAAGCACTTTGTAGGTATTACATAATTCAATTTTTACAAAATAATCCTATTATTATCCTGGTTCCACAGATGAGGAAACTGAGGCACAGATAGGTTAAGTAACTTGCTGAAGGTCACGCAGGCAGTGAGTGGTAAAGCTGAGATTCAGAGCCAGGCAGCCTGCCTAAAACTGAAAAATCGATCATAGAAATATAAGTACGTCATTTAGAGACAAGGAATATAAGGACCAGTAAGAGTCAACTCATTGCAAGAATTGAAAGCAGTTGGCTCTGGGGAGCAGGAATTGATAAAGTTTTGAAAAGATCACAATGGTGAAAATTTCTCTGTGTGAAACAATTTAAAATACTGCAACAAACTAGAAGGAAGAAATTAAATATTTTCAATATAACCACGTGGACAATCACTGAAAATTTTATAGTATGTCCTTCCTGTCTTTTGCTAAAAAAAGTATGTATTTGCTATCATAAAATATATATAATTTTCCTGTCTGACTTTTAATTTAACATTATAAAATAAAATTTTCCCATATTATAACTAAAGCAATAGCTAGCTCACATTCTACCATATGGAAGTACCATAATTTATTTAACTATGTCCCTATTATTCAACACCTAATTGTAATCTTCAATCATATCTTTATGAATAAATTTATTTTCCCATTTGTCTCTAGTGATATTTGTGAGATATTTAGTAAATTTTATTTTTTGATTATGAAGGCCATGCATTCTTCATTATATAAAAATTAGATAGCATGTAAACATTTTTGAAATCACAAATACTTATGCCAATATGTATTGAACAAATGCCAACTATTGTCCACATTTTGCTCCATTGCTCTTTTTATTATTACAAACATGGCATATTTTGCATTCAACAGCATATTTTAAATATCAATAAGTGTGTCCATGTTATTGTTCTTAATAGTTCATCATATGGATTCATCATAATTTAATCAGTCCAGTGTTGGTGGGCCAGTACATATAGCAATTCTGTGTAGATATCCTTGCCCTACATTGTTGTGCCTTTCTCACATTTTCTTGTAAAAGTGAAATTCCAGAGTATGTACTGTAAATGATTTATCATACACATTGTCAAATTGCCCTGCAATAGCCTCATTAGGGTACTGGCATGCTACTTTTCCCATACTCTTTCCTAGTATCACCAATTTTTTAAAATCTTCATTCGTCTGAAAGATAGAAAAGTTATGTATATGTGTTTCATTTCATTTGCATATAATTAGGGCTAAATTTTTTATTATTTATTATCTTCACGTTATTTCTAAATTAATTATTCATGTATGTTGATATTGTCAATTTCTATAGAGATGCTTACTGTTATTCTTATGGACTTGAAATTAGTTTTTGTATTTCAAGGACATTAAACCTTTTTAATATATTTTTGTGTGTGAGAAAGAATATATTCCACACACGTACTTTTTGCCTTTTAACTTTAATAACCCAAAACTTTAATTTTTATGTACTCAAGTTAATACTTTCATTTATAGATTCACCTTGGTTGTGTGCTTAGGAAGGCCTAAGCATGTAATTAAATTACATTAACATTCACATATTTTTTTTAGTTTTTATGATTTATCCTTACACTTAAATACTTATTCCATTTGCTATCATTTTTTGCTTTAATATAGGTGCTTCAACATTTGTTTATTTGCTTGTTTAGTCTTGAAATGATAGACTCATCTACCAGCTTGTAATTCTTCTTCCATTCGATATCTAACATTTCCCAAATCTCTAGGAGTATCTTTGTTATGGTAAAGCTAAGGCCAGAGATAATGAGTTGACAGCCTACTTTTAAGAAGTAACCAATTTATGAACAGTTTGCGGGGAGCACAGATTCGTCATAACAATTATACTGTAAACATGGCTTTATCTCAGCAATTGCGTTTGAACAGGATCTTAATTACACATAATGTTCTGATAGGAATAAATGAAGTTGTAGGCATTTCAGGTAGAAGAAAGAGATTGTCTTTTATAGTCTCCTTCTGTTTCAATTTTAAGGCACACCAGTATTTCTAATGTAATTTAATTTATTGACATCAAGAATGGAAGTTTTCTGGTTTTAGAATCATGGCACTATAATATGCTATCTCTGCCTCAAGATATTCCATCTGTGTTTATATTCACATATATATTCATTACATAAATGCTAAAGGAATGGGAACTTGTCCAGTCTCATATTTTTTAAACATAGATCATTGTGCCTTAAAAAAAGTTATCCCAAGAATTCTGAGAACGTATTTGGCTGTTTCTTTTCATTTGTCTTTCATTGTTATAAAGTTTGACTTTCATTTAGTCCCCAAAACTTTCTTATTTCCTTAGTATATAGGGTTCAAAATGAGAAATTCAGAGTAAGGACTATCTTGGGCCACTAACCCTAAGTTGGCTATAAAATCTTCTGAGTCTTCTTCATGATTAAAATGTACTGGCTGTAAAATTACAAGGCGACGAAGAAGCTATGCTGACAACTGCAGAAAGTATTTCATGAGGGGGAAAAAAAAAAAACTCATCATTTTTCACAAGCTGATTCTCTTTTGCTCAGACTTATATTGTAAGCTTGCATTGTCCTCATACCCAATGATGAATGTATGTTGATGCCTCTTTCTCCTTTAAAAAATACATTTCCCTCTGAGTTCTGTTTGTCACAAGTGTTGAGACACGCAGCTGTCTATCTGCAGTGGTTCTGCATACTTGTATGTTGAAGAACGCGTTCCAGTAAATGTTTTTATAAACCAACAGTACTGTCTGTTCCTTTGTTCCTGACTCAATTCCTGAGTCTTCTTAACTTTTAAGGAATTATTACTTCTGCTTATGACTAATGAAAAACAGCAATCCAAACATGGCTTGGAAATTAGAACGTAAAGCTAAGGAATATTGTCATTTTAATACTCTAAAATTTGAAATACTCTGTCACTAGTTGTTGCAAGGACAGTATTTCTAAAATGAATAATACTGGGGTTGGCGGGGGGAGGGCAACAAGGCACAGATGTTCTGTAACAAAGCGTGAGGGGAAATAAAAGTGCATGACTGTGCACACTTTCAAGGAATGAGGAAAATCAGCAAGCCAAATCCAAACTGTGCTAAATATCAATATCTTGTCCTGTTGAGACTCAGTAAGCAGAGTTTCAGTTAAAATGTGTGGCAAAGGCTTGCATGCATAGACTGCAATGAGGGAGAGTGTTGTAATTTAAACTTGGTGAAATGTAATATGATGCCCGCGGAGGTAACAAGAAAGCATTTTAGGATTCTTGTTTGTAGGTCACAGAAATCAACCTTGGGTCATGGTTGTCTTAAGCAAAATGGGAAACCAGTTGAAGGGATACAGGGGACTTGGATAATGCACAGGAAACTGGATCCAGACTTGGGTAACAGACAGAATACATGTGGAGTACAGGCAATGTGAATCCAGAAAAGTTGAGTGGCAAGAGCAGTGGTCTGCACTGGTGCTGCAGGGTCCATGCCACCCAACTGTCCCCTCCCACTCATCCCTTACCCCAGGGCCTCAAGTGCCCATCAACCCCCATCTCCTTCCCTGCTCAGCTCATGCTCACATTCTTGACAGTAGTTACTTCACATCTTCTCTATTCTCCTGAGCTCAACGATGCTGCAAGAGTTTTAACCAACTGTACAGTCTGAAGGAACACAGTCCACACAAAACCAATCTCAATTCTGGCACCAATTGCAAGTTCAAGGAGTTTCCAAGATACCTTGATTTTTGATAATTCTCTAGAAAAACTCACGGAACTCACTTAAAGCAGATATACTCATGGTTATGTTTTATTACAGGGAAAAGAAAGAGATTAAACTCAGCCAACAGAAGAATCACATAGGGCAGAGTCTAGGGAAATACCAAATGCAGAGCTTCCATTTTCCTCTCATGTGGATTCAGGGCACTACTTCCCCAGCTCTGATGTGAGGAGATTTGCATGGAGTGTTGCCAACCAGGGAAACTCACCTGACCCTCTATGTCAAGAGCTTTTATAAGGGTTCCATCACATAGGCATGAATGATCGATCACTTGATTGCCCATAGGGTTGATCTCACTTTCCAGGATAACCCACAGTCCTCATCTTAATCAAATTGGTGGTCTTTCTGGTGTTGCCAGCCCCTTCCCTAAATCATATTGTTAGACTATCGAGTGTGACCCAAGGTCTCAAGGCAAATAAAGACATGCCTCTCAGGCATGACATTTCAAGGGTTTAGAGATCACCACCCAAAAGCCAACAGCAAAGGTCAGACCTCTTTTGGGGCAAGGCTAAATTCTTTATTGCACAGATGTTGTCTTTGAACTTAGTTTCAGCAGTTGTCCTCATTTTCTATTTCACAGAGATGACAGAAGCAATAAGAGAGTAGGGTTTTCACACTTGATCTCACCAAATAGACCCCATTACCTGCATCTGCACACACCCTGCTTTTGTTACCTCCTGTTACGATGGGTGAGGATCTTTCCTCTTGCCGAAAATTAATCTCTGTCCCTGTGCTTTGAACTTTACCCCCCTTCCAAAAATCCTCCAGGCACATCATTCTTATCAGAAATGCTTTCTCTTCCTTGAAGTTCAGCCTTTCTCTCTGTACAAATACTTTTCATTGACATGTAAATATGCTCAAGAGTCTTTCAACATAAAAAAACATTTCTCCAATACTCACTCCCATCTTCATCTCGCACCTTCAGCTGCTGACTGTTTCCACTTAGGCTGCTTTCCCAAAAGTCACTGAGACTTCCTTATCCTAAATCTAGTGGCACTTCCCAGTTTTATCAATGCAATCTCTTAAAAACATCTGAAACAATTTTCAAATTCTAGAAATACTGTCTTACCTGGTTTTCTAGAAAATGCTCTCTCTTAATTCCCTGACTCTTTCTTTTCAGATCTGTGGTCCTCCTCTCTCTGAGCATCCCTCAGATGCTGGAGTTCCTCTAGCAACTACTCTGGACACTCCACTGCCCCTCTCTGCCCTGGGCATTCTCCTTGTCTGGACAGCTTCTATTCACCTCTAACCTCCAGCTCTTCAAAATCTCCCAAGCTCAGGTAGCTACTTTCTTCTTGAACCTCTCTTCTTGAAGGACAGATAAGCTCCTCAAACTCAACTTACTGTCCCTGTTCTCTCCTCTGACATGCACGCCAAGTCTGTTGCTCTTTTAATGCACCTCCCTTAAATATTGGTTCCTGAACTTAGTTGCCCACAGCAGAAACATAAGAATCCTAGTTGCTTATGCCCTCTCCCTACACAGAAAAGTTTTCATCTCATCCTGGAGAATCTGAGCCTTTGAAATATGTTGCAGACTCATCTTCATCCCTCAGCCCATCATCCTAGTTCAGTTCTGCATTTGGTATCTGGTACTACAACAGCAATCTCTTGTAGTTACCTGCTACCTGCCATCTATCTTACCTTCTCAGTTCTTTTTCCCATCAGCCATGGTTACTTCTCTAAAATACAAAACTACTCATATAATCTTCTCCTTTTTCTTCTTTTGATGAGTCTGCCTAAAGGTTTATCAGTTTTGTTTATCTTTTCAAAGAACCAGCTTTTAATTTCATTGATCTTTTGTATTGTTTTCTTCGTCTCTATTTAATTTATTTCTGCTCTGATCATTATGAATTTTTTCCTTCTACTAAATTTGAGTTTTGTTTGTTCTTCTTTCTCTAGTTGCTTTAGTTGTAAGGTTAAGCTGTTTACTTGAGATTTTTTCTTGTTTCCTGAGGCAGGATTGTATTGCTATTAACTTCCCTCTTAGAACTGCTTTTGCTGCATCCCAGAGGTTTTGGGTCGTCGTGTTTTCATTGTCATTTGTCTCTAGGTATTTTTTGATTTCCTCTTTGGTTTCTTCAGTGATCCACTACTTATATAGTCTTGCTGCTTTATTTCTTCAATGATTTCAGTGACATTTCCTTTAGGATAAATTCCAAACTCCTTAGTGTGTCCTAAAACACCTTTGTTCCTCCTCAGTGTCTTCCATCCCACCTTGAGCTTCTTGCTGTGTTTACCCACCACCTCCCAAGCCTTCGAATAGCCCATGCTCTCTCTCCAGGCCTTTCCATGTGCCTGCCTATCACCATTCAACCTTCAGGGCTAGACTTTGACGTCAGTTCTTCTGGAAGCAGCGTCCACTTTCTGAGACTGGTTTAAGCTATGTGCTCACAAAGCTCTAAATTATTCTGTCAGTCTTTATTTTCTCTCTGGTAGTTGACAGTTGAATTGCCTGTCTAGTCTTCTAGATTGGATGCTTTGAGGTGATAGAGCCTCTGTCTCTCTTGATCACTGTTGTATTTCCATCACCTAGTAGGTGCTTGACAACATAGTAGGTTGATGAGGAGGTGAATGGCCAGAAATTTGAGACTGGAAATAAATGTTGAGGATTAGCTGTGAAGGAATCTGTATGCCAGGCTACTGGCTTGTCCATGAAGCTTTTAAAAAGGAAAATAACATAATGAGAACTTACATTTTCAAAATGGCCACAATGTCAGATCTAAACAGCACATATATCCATTTTTTTCATCTCTCTTCTGCCGTTTTTGCTGGATTACTTATTAAAAAGTGCCTTTTACTTTTATTCCTTTAGTTACAGAGATTCCAGTTACAGTCCATGCACGTATGCTTTCCTTTGGCAGGATTTATGTAGGAATAGCTTATATTAGTCTTTGCATTAATAACTGGAGCTTTATCTTACATCAGAGTTTACAAAGCACTTTCACTTGAAAATTTCATTACATAATTGAGGCAGTTCTGTGAATACCCATTTTGTGGGTGAAGGAAGCGAGGATCAGAGAGTTTAGAGGGATGCTAGCCATAGCAAAAATGCTAATGGAAATGAATTTTGTTCAGACACACACTTTATTAAGTTGACCTGTATGAAAATGGTTGAATATTGACAATTCCATATGGTTCAGCCTAATACATCTTGAAATAGTTAAGTGACAACACAAGACAGGATACACATAATCAATTGTCAAACTGAGTGACAAATATAATAAATGCTATGGACTGACAATAATTACATCAAGTCAGGATGAGTATAGAAAAGACTGAGTTATCAATCTTTCCTCCATGACTATCTCCTTTATCTACTCTCCGCCTTAGGGCAGTGCCAACATTTCCTTCGTGTCAGGTGTATGTCTCCACTTGACAATGCTGTGGTAATCCCGAGACTTGATACAATACATGGAAGCCTGTATCTCCCCATCCATACCTTTACCATGGTCTTTCTCCCATTGTTCCTATATTAGCATCTCTACATTTCTCTGGACCACATCCTTCTCTTTCTTTTCCTGGGCCAGCTGTGAGACCAAGACCAATGGAAGCTCCCTTGAAGTCATTAATGCAACAGTTTCCCTTTTGAAAATGCCTACAACTTTTATAATTCAAGCATAACATATCAACCAACAGTAGAATCATGGTATATATATATATATATATATATATATATATATATATATATATATATATATATACCTCTTCATTGTAGTACAATGCATGGAGAAATGCACACAGTATAAATCTACAACTCAATAAATTTCACAAAGTTGGCATACCCATGTAAACATACTCAGAGAAGGAAACAAAATATGGGCAATAATCCAGAAATTCCTTCATGCCTCCTCCCAGCCATCTACCTGAGAGAGATCTATCACCATCATGGAATTTTGCCTTTTTTGGACCTTATATAGATGGGATCATACGGTATGTACTCTACTGTGCAGGATTTTTTTTTTTTCTCAACAGTTTGTGAGATTTATTCTCCCTATTATGCATTACAGTGGTTCACTCGTTTTTATTGTTTTAGGGTATTCCATTAAATAAAACAACTGTCTTGTTTTCAGTTTACGGCTGTTAGGAATCTTGATGTTGTTAATATCCTTGTACATGTATTCTGCTGCACAAAGTGTGTGCATTTCTGTTCGGTGTATAACTAGCAGTGGTGGGCATAATTTCTGCTTCAACAGTTAATGCCAACAATTCTTCCAAAGCATTTAAAATAATTTATATTCTTCTTCCCCAACAGTTAGTATTGCTGTCTTATTAATATAGAGAAATTCCCATGAAAGTGTAATACTATCTCATTGTGTTTTTAGTTTGTAATTTGCTAAAATGAATGAAGGAGAGCAACTTCAAATGTTTATTAACTATTTTGATACCATCTTTCAAAAATTCCAACTTAAGCCTTTTCTTTTAACAAAAATATCTTTTTCCTGTCAATTTTTAGGAGTCATATATTCTGAACACAAGTCCTTTGTCAGATATATGTATTGTTAGTGTTTTCAGTCACTCCATATTTTTTCACTCTCTTATTGGTATATTTTGAAGAATTGAATTTATTATTATGATTATTATTATTTTATTATTATTTTTTTTTGCGGTACGCGGGCCTCTCACTGTTGTGGCCTCTCCCGTTGCGGAGCACAGGCTCCGGACACGAAGGCTCAGTGGCCATGGCTCACGGGGCCAGCCACTCCGCGGCCTGTGGGATATTCCTGGACCGGGGCACGAACCCATGTCCCCTGCATCGGCAGGCGGACTCTCAACCACTGCACCACCAGGGAAGCCCTATTATTTTTAATATAGCCTGGCTTACCCAGCTTTTCCTTATGGTTAGTAGTAATTGTATCTTGCATAGGAAATTTTTGTCTATCCTCAAGACTTTCTCATGTTATTTTCTATAAGCTTTTTAAATTTTTAACTTTCATAATTAGATCCATGTCCATTTAGAGTTAATTTGTGTATGTGGTGTGAGACAAGGTCAGTATTCATTTTTCCTACATGAATAGCAAATGGACTTACTAACATTTATTGAGAAGACTGTCAGAGCTTTACCCACTATTCTGGAAAGTCAAATTTTCATAAAATATATGTCCATATACATTGATAGATATGTTTCTGAATCTTTATTCTATTCTATTGGTCTATTTATACATATTTAAGCTAATATCATACTGTCTTAACTATCGCTTATTTATATATGGAAGTGAAATCTTTAAACTTTGTTCTTTCTCATGACTGCCTTAGGTGTTCTTGGCCATGTGCATGTCCATATAAATTTTAAAATCATCTTTAGCAAAAAAACCCCACTAAAACCCTTGCCAGGATTTCCTTTGGGATTTTACTAAACCAAATGACTATGGAAAGTATTAACATTTTTATAATATTGACTCTTTCAATCCATGCACAATAATTTTCTCAATATTCTATAGGATTTTTGTGCCATACTTAAATTTTGATAGATTCATTTTTAGACATTTGGTGTTTCTTAGTATTAAGGTAAATAACATCATTTTAAAAAATATTTCAACTGGCTGATTTCTGGTATAGAGAAATGCAACCGATTTTTATACACTGGCCATATACCCAGTGACTTTACCAAATGCACATGATAAGACATATGGGTTGTAGATTTTAAAATTTTCTGTAAACATGATCATGCCATCTGCAAATATTCATTTTTATTTTATTTTTCAAATCTATGCCTTTCTCTTGCCAATTGCTCTGCATAGAACCTCCAACACAATGTTGAATAGAGGTGGTGATAATAAGCATTTCTGTCTCTTCCCCAACTTAATTTGGGGAAAGCAGTTAATATTCTAACATTAAGTGTAATATTTGTTTTTTCACATACCCTGTATGGGATTAGGTTTTCCCTCTTTCAGTTTTGTTACATTGTCAGTTTTGTTAAATTGTTATTTTCTAAGAATATGTCTGGTTCATGTGCATAATCAAACATACTGGCATATGGTTGTTGATGATATTTTACATTATCACTTTAATACCTGCAAGATCTTTAGTGATAGCCTTTTTTTTCATTCTGATATTGGTAGTTTGTGCCCTCTATTTTTTAAATTTAATAATCTCAATACGATTTTGTCAACTTATTAGTTTTCAAAAATCTAAGTGTGGCTCTATTAAGTTTCCTTAATACTGTTTTAGAATTTCTCCATTTGTACTCTTACCTTATTTTGCCTTCTAAATTCTTTGCATTCAATTTATCATTCTTTGGCTAATTTCTTAAATGACTATTCATATACTTGATTTTTACCTTTCTTCTTTTCTAGCATATGTATTTAGGATAAATATTTTTCTTGTAGGTATGGCTTTATTTGTATCTCACAAGTTTAATATGTTTCTCCTCCTTTTTCTTTTTCTACTCCTCCTCCCCTCCTTCTTCTTCTCCTTCTTCTTCCTCTTCTTCTTCTTCTTATTGTTGTTATTATCCAGTTAAAAGCATCTTCAAATTTTCATTTTGATTATTTCCTAGACCTATGTTCTATTTAAAAGTTGACAAATATTTTTAGAATTCTTTACGTAGTTTTATTTTTTTATTGAGTTCTAGTTAATTCTACTATTGTCAGAGAATATACCACCATATAATTTTAATCCTTGTGTATTTATCGAGTCTTTGCTTATGGTCAATTATAGAAAAGATTCTATGTTCAATTGCAAACTATCTCTAGAAGTTGTTATTCTCAGTGTTCTAAGTATGTTGATTAGGTGCATTTCATCAATCATATTATTTATGTCCTCCATTTCCTTACCAAATTGCGTGAGTGGTTCTGCCAGTTAATGAGAATAGTGTGTAAAAACTTTCCACAATATTATAGATGATATATTTGTCCTTTTAGTTCTTTCATTTATTCTTTCATATATTTTAAACCCTCATTATCAGTGCACACAAAGTTAGAATTACTATCTCCTGGTGAATTAAACCATGAGTCAGGAATAATGTTTCTTTCACTAACGTCTAATCAATCTCATGTCAGTACATCTAATTAGTCTCATATCAGGCTTTTTATGGATAACGGTTTCAGAGTACATATTTTTGTACATTTAAAGTGTAAATCTTGCAGGCAGCATTTAGTTGCTTTTAATCCAGTTTGGCAATATTTAATTTTAATTTCGAATTGTTTAGTTTAGTTATGCTTAATTTAATTATTTACATATTCCAGTGTAAGTCTGTTATTCTCTGTTAGTTTTTTATTTGTCCCATCTGTTGTGTTCTGTTTTCTCTATTTCCTCCTTTAAAAAAAATTAGTCATGCATTTAGTTATTTATTTTAATATACTTTATTTTTTTGAACAGTTTTATGTTCACAGCAAAATTGAGAGGAATGTACAGAGTCCCCCATATACCCTCTGCCCCACACATGCATCACCTCCCCCTTTATCAACACCCCACCAGTGTGGTGCATGTGTTACAATTAATAAACTATCAACACCCAAAGACTACCATTTACATTGGGGTTCGCTCTTGGTGATGTACATTCTATGGGTTTGGACACGTATCCATCATTATGGTTTTATGCAGAATAGTTCATGGCCTTAAAAATCCTCTGTTCCCTGCATACTCAACCCCCATTCCCCACTAACTCGCAGCAGCCATTGATCTTTTTATTGTCTCTATAGCTACCTCTTCCAGAATTTCATATAGGTTGAATCGCAGTACTTACCCCTTCCATATTGTCTTCTTTCACTTAGTGAAAGTGCCCTTAAATTTCCTTTATGCCTTCTTATGACTTGATATTCATTTCTTTTTAGCACTGAATAATATTTCATTGTCTAGATGTACAAATGTTTACTTATTCGTTCACCTACTGAAGAACATCTTGGTTCCTTCCAAGTTTTAGCATTTATGAGTAAAGCCACTGTAAACATCAGTATGCAGGGCTTTTCAACTCATTTGGCTAACTATCAAGGAGCAGCACTGCTGGATCATATGGCAAGAGTGTGTTATTTTTGTTAGAAACTGCCAAACAATCTTCCAAAGTAGGTGTACCATTTTGTATTCTCTCCATCAGTGAATGAGAATTCCTTTTGCTCTACATTCTCACCAACATTTGGTGTTATCAGTATTTTTGATTATGGCCATTCTACTAGGTATATGGTGGTATCTAATTATTGTTTGAATTTGCAATTCCCTAATGACTTATGATGTTAAATGTCTTTTCGTACATTACTTGCCATCTCTATATGTTCTACAGTGAGGTGTCTGTTATGCCTTTGGTCCATTTTTTTAATTGAGTTCTTCATTTTCCTACTCTTGAATTTTAAGAATTCTTTGAATATTTTAGGTAACAATCCTTTATGAGATGTGTTATTTGCAAATATTTTCCCCTAGTCTGTTGCTTTTCTTCTTTCTTTTGTCCTTCACAGAGCTGAAGTCTTTAATTTTAATGAAGTCCAGCTTGTAAATTATTTTTTTCATGAATTATACCTTTTGTATTGTATCTAAAAAATCATCACTGTACCCAAAGTCCTCCAAGTTTTATTCTCTAGAAGTTTTATAGTTATATATTTTACATTTAGGTCTGTTATTCATTTTGAGTTAACTTTGGTAAGGGTGTAAAGTCCATGTCTAGATTCTTTTTTTCTTTTCTTTTCTTTTTTCTTTTTTTTTGCATGTGGACCTTTAGTTATTCCACACCCTTTGCTGAAAAGACTATCTTATCTCCACTGTATTGCCTTTGCTTCTTTGTTTAAGATCAGTTGACCAAATTTATGTAGGTCTATTTTTTGGCTCTCTATTATGTTCCATTGATCTATTTGTCTAGTCTTTTCCTTCAATATTGAGTGGGATTTTTAGGGTCTTTTGCCTTCCCATGTAGATATTAGAATATATTTATTCTTATCCACAAAATCATTTGCTGGAATTTTGATTGGTATTGCATTAAATCTATAAATCAATTTGGGAATAGCCAACATTGAACAATATTGAGTCTTCCTATGAGCATGGACTATCTCTTCATTTATTTAGTTCTACTTTGATTCCTTTCATCAGAGTTTTGTAGCTTTTCTCATATAGTTCTTTACATATTTTGTTAGATATATACCTAAGTATTTCATTTTTTCAATGTAATGTGCTAATATAAATGGTAATGTATTTTAACTTTAAATTCCACTTGGTCATTGCCAATATAGAGGAAAATGATTGACTTTTCTATATTAATCTTGTATCCTGCAAACATGCTGAAATCACTTATTAGTTACAGAATTTTTTTGTTGAGTATTTCAATTTTTCTAAAATAAAAGGCAGTTTTATTTCCTCCATCCGATCAATATATCTTTTATTGCCTTTTCTTGTCTTATTGCATCAGCTAATGATGTATTTATTTTTAAGCATTCCTCTGTCTCTTTCTATAAGGTATTAATTATAAGCTCCTTACCATGTTTTCTTATTGTTCTAAATACATGAAAAATTGTCTTTGAAATATTGCAGTCTATCTTGAATTAGAGTTTTTCCAACTTAGGATAGTGTAGACTTTCCACATGTTAATGCAATTCATCCCTTCCTACCATTTGTGTTTTTAAATTATTTATTATAATTGTAACTGTATATTAAACCAGAGAAACTGTTATTGTTATTTTTCTCAGAAAACATTTATTTAGACTTACCACAAGTTTTACCTTTAATTTCTTCTTGTATTTCCATGTCTCCATCTGAGATTGTTTTTGTTCTGCATAAAGACATTTTTTAATTAATTTTTTTGGAGTGTAGTTGCTTTACAATGTTGTGTTAGTTGCTACTGTACAGCAAAATGAATCAGCTATACATATACATATATCCCCTCTTTTTTTGGATTTCCTTCCCATTTAGGTCACCACAGTGCATTACGTAGAGTTCCCTCTACTATAAAATATATTCTCATTGGTTATCTATTTTATACATAGTATCAATAGTGTATATGTGTCAATCCTAATCTCCCAATTCCTCCCACCCCAATCCTTTCCCCCTGGTATCCATACATTTGTTATCTACCTCTGTGTCTCTGTGCTTTGCCAATAAGATCATCTATACCATTTTTCTAGTTTCCACATATATGCGTTAATATGTGATATTTGTTTTTCTCTTTCTGACTTACTTCACTCAGTATGAGAGTCTCTAGAGCTATCCACATCTCTACAAATGACCCAGTTTTATTCCTTTTTATAACTGAGAAATATTCCATTGTATATATGTACCACATCTTCTTTATCCATTCCTCTTTTGATGGACATTTAGGTTGCTTCCATATCCTGGCTATTGTAAATAGTGCTGCTGTGAAATTTGGGGTGCATGTGTCTTTTTGGATTATGGTTTTCTCTGGATATATGCCCAGTCATGGGATTGCTGGGTCATATGGTAGCTCTATTTTTAGTTTTTTAAGGAACTTCCATACTGTTTTCCATAGTGGCTGCATCAATTTACATTCCCATCAACAGTGCATGAGGGTTCCCTTTTCTCCACACCCTCTCCAGCATTCATGGTTTGTAGAGTTTTTGACAATGGCCATTCTGACTGGTGTGAGGTGATACCGTAGTTTTGATTTGCATTTCTCTAATTAGTGATGTTGAGCATCTTTTCATGTGCTTGTTGGTCATCTGTGTGTCTTCTTTGAAGAAATGTCTATCTAGGTCTTCCACCCATTTTTTGATTGGGTTGTCTGTTTTTTTGGTATTGAGCTGCATGAGCTGTTCTTATATTTTTGAGATTAATCCTTTGTCAGTTGCTTTGTTTGCAAACATTTTCTCCCATTCTGAGGGTTGTCTTTTCATCTTATTTATGGTTTCCTTTGCTAGGCAAAAGTTTTAAGTTTAATTAGGTCCCATTTGTTTATTTTTATTTTCATTACTCTAGGAGGTGGGTCATAAAAGATCATAAAGATTTTTTTATCATTTTTTGTCATTTTGTTCAGATCTACTGGTTTAAAAAAATCTGTTTTTCTTCTTCTGAAAATGGTTTAATTTCACCTTTATTTTATTATTATTATTTTTAGTACAGGGCCTCTCACTGTTATGGCCTCTCCTGTTGTGGAGCACAGTCTCCGGATGCACAGGCCCAGTGGCCATGGCTCACGGGCCCAGCCACTCTGCAGCATGTGGGATCTTCCCGGACCAGGTCACGAACCCATGTCCCTGGCATCGATAGGCGGACTCTCAACCACTGTGCCACCAGGGAAGCTCCACCTTTATTTTTGAAGTAGATTTTGTCCAGTTATAGAATTTTAGATTAAATTGTATTTTTAAAATTTTTGAAAATTATCATTTAATTGTCTTCTAGATTTAGCCTTTAAGTTGAGAAGCTAGCTTTTAGTTTTATTGTTTCTCTTTTGAAGGTTATCTTTCTTTTCCTTCATTTGGATACTTTTAAAGTTTATTTGGCTCTCAACAGCTTTACTATGATTTTTATTTTTTTTTAATAATCTGGTTTAGGCTTTGAACTGCTTTTATATTCTATTCTTAAATCATTTAATTGATTTTTAAAATTTCCCCAAAATCATCCCTTAAATGTTACTCTGTCAAATTTTGTCTCTCCTTTTTTCTGGGACTCCAATTACATAAGCATTTTCATGTTCCTTAAATTTCTTATCCTAATTTAAATATTTTCATAGGCTTTTTTCTCAGTTGTCTTATAGTCCAATCTTCTCTACTAACTATTTCAATTAATTAATCTTCATTTCAGCAGTGTTTTGTCTGTTATTAAGATCATTTCTTAAGTTTTAATTTCATTCTTCCTTTTTTAGAGTTTACTTTTGATTCTTTGTAAAGGTCCCATTTTCCTTTTGAAATTTTCCATCTAGCCATGCATTTTTATTATATTAAGTATAGTATTTTATCATCTGTGTCTAATAACACCAATATCTAGATTATCTGTGGATATTAGCCAGGATCTAGCACATCTTTGCCAGAAGTGGTTTCTAAATCTTAGAGTCACAAGAGAGCTTAGATATCATCACCTTCTGTGCCCTTCATGAACTTCTAACCTATATCTTTTCAATACCTATCAGTCTTGGAATGAATATTTTATGATAGAAAGCATACCTAGCTTCAAATACTGGCTCATCATTTCCTAACTATGTGACCTCTTACATGTTACCTAAATTAAGATTCAGTTTCCTCATCTTTAAGTTAGGGATGATAATACAAAGGGAGTACCACATAGTTCTGTTTTAAAATTAAATCTGATAATGTACATGAATTGATTTAAAAATTCTCTCAATAGGCTTTCTAATATGAACTTCTATTCTCAGCTTTTCTGATTTTGTTTGGGTATTATAGAGTTGTAAATGTCATAAAAAATCATCAGTATATTTTAATATATAATAATCATGTAATATTTGAGATATACTCACCAAAATTATTTTTATATAAAATTATCATTTAAATGAGCATCCTATATTTTATCTGGCCAACTTATACTAATTTAGACTGGAATTGACTTTTTCATTTCCATATTTGTGTCTAACCCCAACCCCTGCCCATCTTCCCAAGTTTCTACTGAAATCTTTCTTTTCTTGTGATTCTTTCCCAACTTTCTGAATTTTATGTAATGGCATATTAATTGTTACTATCTAATTAACATTTTGTCCCTGATCTTAACTATTGTCCAAACTGCCCATCTAACTGTATTGTGAACTTTTGTATATAGACACCAAAACATATTTCTATTTCATTTCCCATGATCTTTCTGGGACAGTGTAGATGCTTAATTTATGTTTGGTTTTTAGCCAAATTTAGCTTTTTAAACTTTTCATGTCAGTCTTTTACCACTACTAAACACACACACACACACACACACACACACACACACACACACACACACAAACACACCTACTCTCCTTAGTGGCCCAAAAGGTGAAATTAAAAATCCTTGGTAAGAGTAGCCTTTCAGAATCAATACTTCCTACTGAGACTCAAAATTAAGCTTCGCTCTCACCTGCTCTCTTGCCTCTGTCTAGAAATATGTTGTCTGATACAGTAGCCGCTGGTCACCTGTGACTATTGAGCCCTTGAGACACAGCTAGTCTGAACTGAGATGTATGTAAGTGTAGAATACACATGGGATTTCAAAGACTTTGTATCATCCTCCCCCAAAAAAGATGTAAAAAGGTCATTAATATTGTTTTATATGGATTACATCCCAAAATAATGAAATTAATTTCAGCTCTGTTTTTTATATGACTAAATAAAAATACATCATTACACACATGGCTTACATTGTATTTCTGTCAGTGTTTTGGAGATGGTCTTGGGCTCTTTCTCATAGGCCAGAGAGCATAAATTCACTGCCAGCTCATCTCCTGCCCATTTATGGATACAAAGATGAAAGTGGTGTGTCTATGAAGCAGTCCCTGAAACCCCATGGAGGATTCTTGTCTCCCGCTCTGTGTTCCTGGAGAATGTTATAAAGAAGTCTAACAAATACAGTGTTATAGGTGAGGAAGTCATGGGTGCCTATTTGCTTACACAGCTAGGCTGAGGTTTTCAGTAGATGAATAAATGGTTTAATAATTCTGATTGATTAATTAATTGTTACTTAGTTGTTTGTTACTGTTTTTAAAAAAAAATTATATTGGAGTATAGTTGATTCACAATGTTGTGTTAGTTTCAGGTGTACAACAAAGTGATTCAGTTTTATATATATATATATATGTATATATATATATATATATGTGTATATCTATTCTTTTTTCAGATTCTTTTCTCATACAGGTTATTACAGAATATTGAGTGGAGTTCCCTGTGCTATACAGTAGGTCATTTTTGATTATCTATTTATATATATATAGTAGTGTGTATATGTTAATCCCAAACTCTTAATTTATCCCCCCAACCTTTCCCCTTTGGTAACCATACATTTGTTTTCTATGTCTGTGAGTCTAATTCTATTTTGTAAATAAGTTCATTTGTATCTTTTCTTTTAGATTCCACATATAAGTGTTATATGATACTTGTCTTTGTCTGGCTTACTTCACTTAGTATGATAATCTCTAGGTCCATCCATGTTGCTGCAAATAGCATTATTTCATTCTTTTATATGGCTGAGTAATAATATTCCATTGTGTGTGTGTGTGTATATATATATATCACATCTTCTTTATCCATTCCTCTGTTGATGGGTATTTAGGTTGCTTCCATGTCTTGGCTATTGTAAATAGTATTGAAACAGTTCCCTGCTGTGTTCCCCTTCCCTGGAATTAGTGTACTTTGCTTTCAGTGTTAGCTTCTTCACTTTATGTTGGCTTCCAGCCTGAACTATGAAGGGTGTTTTCCTGCACCTGTGCCTAAAAACCTGCGGCACATCCCATAGCCTCTGCTCAATCAAGTTCCTCAGTATAAAATGCTCCATTGCATGTAGCCCCTCCTAACACTTAGATGGTCTAAATTACAAGGACAGCACTTGTTGCCCTTCTATATTAGTATCTCCTGGGCTGCAGCTCCTGGGCCATATTCTTTCATTCTTCATGCTTCTAACTTCTGCATCAACACATTTATCCCCTCCTCCCTCACACACAGACATACACATATTACATTCCAATCTATGAGACACAGCCATATTAGTGATCGATTACAGGGTCATTCAACTTTCAATTATTTCATAGAAAATTTTAACTTGGTCCTTTGGAAATTTAACCTATTTATTTGTTTATTTATTTAGTTGTTTATTTATTTTCTCTTACTCTGGACATTTGTCTAATAGACGTGCTTTAAAAATCAAGTGAGATAATAAAGAATGTATTTTTATTAGTGAAGCAAATGAATAAGTATTGTGAATAAAGCATTCAAAATTCCAACTAGTTGTTTATATGTACATTAACCGTTTGCTTTGTTTTTCATCTTGAAATGAGCTTATTTCATGTCCTCACTATATAGGTCCAGGGAAGGAATAAGGATGCAAGTACATGTAAAATGAGACTTAGCCCTTGCTTTCTGTAAGGTAAAGATTAATTGTAAAGATTATGATTTAACTGGGGAGAGAGGGCAGTGATAAATGAAAACAATAAATGTCAGTAGCTGGAATGGACTGGGTGTTCCAGAAAAAAGTGCTCAGAGCACAAACAGGGTAGAAGAGGAAGCCTCTTCCAGCTGGAATTTTTCCTAAAGGCTTGGTGAAGGATTGGGGTTTGAGTGGGGTGTTAATGTACAATTGAAGAAGGCATCCTAGGGAGGGGAGTGGTAGGCAAAAGAGGTGTGGAAGCGGAAGATCACCAAAGACGTCCAATTAAGAGCACAGTATGACTGGGATGGAATGAGTGTACAGAGATGCAAAAGGACTTAGGGATGGAGGGATCAGATTATGAACTTCCTTGGAATGTAAGATTTAGGAGTTGAATCACCCTGTGAGCAGGCAATGGAGAATGACTGAACAGTGTTGATCAAGAATGTGATATAAAGGAGAGAATGGGTAGGATGGATTGACAGGAGCAAGGCAGGAGTTGTAGGAAGCTGTTAGACCTGGAGGTCAGCTGGTTCTATCCAGTGTGGCAAGAGAAACAGGGAATGTATACAGTGAGCACAGGATTGCATCTGGGACACAGTGGGAACTTAGTAATTCAGTCACACTTCCTTTCAAGATTCATTGCGTCAATATTTGTGGAACAGACACAAATTGAATTAATAATCAGTAAAAAATCTTTGAAAAATCAACAGTTGAATGAAGAATATTCAAGTACAATATTCTGTGTGTAACAGAAACTCCCAAACTGCTTTTAGAACAAATGAATGAAAGAATGCCTGAGTGGCTCTCCAGGAATCTATGGTGTCTGAAACTTCAAGGATGATTTTGTACAAAGACAATATTCAGTGTACAGATTCATTCCGATTTGAGGACATTTTTTCTTCCCCCCTGAGTGCAAATTGAAGGTGGCCAGATCTGTAGGCATAAACGGGATGTTTTATCCAGGGAGACTGCATTCATACCTTTAACCTTTCTATCTCAAATGAAAGTATGCAAAGAATCGAATCTTTAAAAGAATTCCTGGTTTGTAAATCCAGTCTGCTGATTTCACAAGTTTCAAAAAATCAATGGGACCAAAGGGCTCCTGTCCAGATCAAAACTCAAGTCAGTTCCAGCTTCCCTGGGAACCACAGAGAGGGATGTCCTCCTGCCTGTTTGGTATTCCACACGTGCTGATCAACCAGGAAGCAGTTAGAGGTGCTGTCCACTAGCTTACAGTTCGTATGGATACTTTATCACCCTTTTGGACCTTTCTTCCCACTGTGAAAAAGGCATATGGCATTTCATTATGGTAATGGAGCATGAGAGACACAAATAAAGCACTTGGATCATACTGGATACCTGTGAGAAGAGAATATTTTTAAATATCGGTAGGTGGTTCCCTAACATAGGTAATTGAGTTTCAACATGTTTCTCCTTTGAGCCTTTCCATGGAGTGTTCTGTCATACAATTAAGGAAGGTGGGGAGTAAGTGAAACCTTTTAAGGAAGTATTGTCTTCCTGAGCTTGATCCTTTAAAAAAGTACTTTCTTAACTTGATTAATGCTCCCTTTTATAGCAATCTTTTTTTTTAACTCACAAAGAAGCAAACCCCATTTTTAGAGAAGTAGCAAAGTTGTTAACGCTCCCACTTAAAGTAAGTGACATAGATATTTCACAAAAGAGCAGAGGACTTGTTCAAGGTGGTGTGCACAGGGATGACATGGGCGCCCCTCCGTGTGCATTAGGACAAATCGCTCTCTTGGTAATTCTAAACATGTGCCAGTTATAACCTCTCTCCTGAAAAAGGATTTTCTTCCCTCTCTTTATTGTACTCATATGCCTTTCAGTGCAGGCTTACTTTACCTTTCATCTACATTAAGAATAGTTGGTGCTAAGGGATGCATTTAAAATGGGGGATTTTTTTTTTCCTCTTGCTTTCCCTGAGTTAATAAATCTGTACATGAAGTTCTAAAAAAAAGTTGAATATGGGACTACGGGCCCCAGGCACTGCCACAGTCTCTTGTTTTGCTTTTCTAGTACTTGTTTTCTCTCAGACCTCCCAGTGAACAGGGGAGCTACCAAAGGTGAGCCCTATATGATACTAATGCACCAGAAGACATTGTTCACCGTAGCATGGGATTAGACATGAGGCCAGGTCCATTCTTATTTTTAGCTTGATGGAGATATAATTGTCATATAACTTTGTGCAAGTTTAAGGTGTACAACGTGTTGATTTGATGTACTCATATATTGTAAGATGGTCCCCAGGATCCGTTCTTGACCTATCTCATTCAGGGAGCTAAAGAAATACCGAGAGTTTGTAACAGTAGCTGTAGAGCTAGCATGGACATCAATTCAGTGCACAATTCCTGCAGATGATGACATCCAAGCGCTGAGGGCTCGCCTGAGCCTCCAAAGGTCGGACAGCTTGTTCGGAACAGGCAGAGACAAGAATGTGGCTCTAGGCTTGGCCACACAGTCTGTAGCACCCGGGTCTCTGTGCCACTTTGCTGGGTCTCACAGTGGCCGTCCATTTCACTGACTCAGAAGACGGCAGTCAGGCTCCTACACCAGGCTGTCCAAGTTCCACAAGGAAAGCATTTTCCCAAGTGGACAAAGGGCTAATTTCCATCCAAGGTTTAACAACAGTAGTGCCTTAGGAAACATGCTTAAAAATATGCACTTTACTCTGTACATTTGGAAGAAAATAATTCTATTTGTCCCAAAATGTTTGGAAAGACATCTTTTCAATAAATTCATGGCAAAATGTTCCATGTACTTCCATGGGATGGCAAGGAGGTATTTTAAATAATCCAGCCCTTCATTCATTTATTGATGTATTTATTCATTTATCCATTCAATCAATAAATGTTTACAGAGTTCTCGTAATGTGGAGAGTATAATAAAACAGTCAAAAATCTCTGCACTCGTGAACTCATATTGCAGTGAAGTGAATACAGACAATAAATTTAAAAAAAAAGGGAATTATAGAGCATATTCAAGGGTGAAAAATATTCTAAAGAAAGAAAAGCAAGGAAGGGGAAGAGAACCTGTCTTAAGAGTGAGGGGGGGGCTTAGGCAATGAAGATGTCATAATTTCACCAAAGATATAAATGGGATAATACTACCAGTCATTGTAAGAAGCACTGTATATATTTTATCTCATTTATACCTCCCCAAACCTAGGAAGTAGGTTCTATTTTACCTCATTTTGGGGCTATGAGGTTCAGAGAGGTTTGGTGACTTGCTCAAGGTCACACAGCTAAAATATAGAGGCACCAGAAATGTGCACCCAGGTTGATCACTAGGCAGCCTTCTTGTTAACACAGTATCATAATTTTATATTCAGCAAGACATCGTTTATTACCAGACAATATGTTGTGTGTATGTGTGTGTGTCTAAGAGTTTGAGGTAGAATTAGAAATTCATTCTAATATGTTAAGAAAAGAAAGGTATAAGGGATCATCCAAAGATATTTTAATAAGAAAAATAAAATAAGCTAAATTTGCTTTATCTGATTCCTATGAGAAATAGTATCAAAGGTAAGGCTGATATTGTCTCTTGCCACTGAGACATTAAGTAATCAAACAAGGAGCACACACACTCCTGTTCAGCATCTCGGCATGTGGAAAATCACCATGTTTCGTCCCTCTAAAACAGAAGGTAGCAGCCAGGATGTCTGTGCAAGGGATGCAAGGAACAAAAAGGCATCTCCTGGAGAGGAACACAATGAGGAAATAGTTCAAGAGCTACTCTACTATCTTTTGCGTTGTGAGGAATGTTCACATAAAATTGCTTGCCAGGTAGTTCTCAAAAAAAAAATTCTTAAGTCCCGATGGGTGAATATCAATTCTGTGTGACTGAGTTTGGGGAGCCCTATCCTTCTACATTCCATATGCTGAAAAATCACACTTGCATGAAGACGACATCAGAGAAAATAGTGCACTTTGGGATCTTTGAAGCAGCAACATCCAATTTCTACACCAACCATCTTTCCTCACTGAAACTTGCCTCTCTCCCTGTGATTATTTCATATGTACATCCTCTCAATTAGATCATTAAAGGCATTAATTTATTCTTTAATCCGTGTATGTTTGATTGCTTGGCTTTTCTTTTCTTTTCTTCTTTTTTCCCCAAAAAAATCAAGCTAAAAGCTAGGGTCTGCATCCCAAATGCAAATTAAGTGTCCTGGAGGAGACACTGCAGTCAGATGTCTATGAAGGTAGAGGGTTTGATTGCCTGTGTCCGGGTAGCAGGGTTTATGATGCACAGTGAGGGATGGTCTTCTGCAAGCTGATTGTGCTTCAGACCCTGGGTTGAAACGGCAGCTGTGCTGGGCCCTCTGTGGGGATGCCAGTGACCCCCCAGCACACACTGAGGGTGCTGCTGCATCTGCTGTCACTATTCAAGTCACTTCCTACAACATTTGGCAGGCAGCGCCCGGGCAGCGGGGAATGACGGAGGTGGGGGGAACGACCCCGTCGGCCATGGTGCAATTGACATCTGATTGATGAATGCAGCACATTGTGGAAACGACCCATTAGTAGTGGAGCTCGGACAGTGAAAGAGTTGAGAAGCACTTGTCTGTGAATAAAAAGCTTGGAAACACTCTGCTTTTTAAGAGGAGGAGAAAACTATTTTCTATGTATTTCTCTGTTAAAAATAAAAATGCAAAGACAATATTTTCATATCGAGAAAACTAAACAAAAGGAAAACGGCTTTAAGTTATTCAGAGGGGAAATGAATCGAGAGTTCCCAATTAGACTGAAATACTTAAAGCATTAGCATTGTTGGTCCTTACTTCTTCATGCACAGTAAAATAAAATTAAATAAAAATTGCTATGAGATCAAGGCTGACTTAGAAAAAGAACAAATTCTTTTAGTTGGAAAGTTAAATAAACTTAATTATTTTTCACCTGGAGAAAGGTTGTTTTTTTTAAAATACAAGGTTAAAAAATCATCACAGTAATTTTGACTTGTGTTTATTGTTATTCCTTATTTAAATATAGTAATGAATATCCCCTTACCACATGGTCTTACACCCTCATTTATTCCTTTTTTTTTTTTTTTGGCTGATATTGAATCAAACAATTGAAATCTTCCAAATTTGCTTTTCCCATAGAATGTGTGTTATCATTCACTGCTGGAAAGGAGAATCCATTCTGATATTGATTATGTTGTGCTAGGTTTTAGATTTTTCCATAAATGTGTAAAGGCTGTAAACACCAGGAATTCCCAATGGTTTAACAGAATCATTCCTCCTCTGACCACATAATTGCTAAATTGTGCATGTCAAATGGCTTCAGGATATTCTGTCCCCTTTCCAGCAGGTTATCAAGGAAAAGTTGCTGGAGAATGGTGTTGTTTGTGTGTCCTTTAAGTCAGGAACTCAAAGGTCAGTAGTTGCCAAAAGCATTTTCACTGAGTAACTGCTTCTTTTCCCAAGCTCCGTAACATGCTGTCTCACCAGTGATCCTTAGCAGTTATTTCTAAATGTATGCATTTGGTTTCCAAGCCAAAGCCAACTTTTACACCCAAGCTTTATTACTATTCATCATACGATTGTTGATATCATACATGTTTACTACATGCCTATACGCCACACTGACATGATAATATTGTGTTGTTCTTCTCGTGATTATCTTTGAAGACATTTAGAAAATCAATGTGTTTTTTCTCAATGATTTGAATTCCAGTACAAGCAATAATTAACTATGTAGTGGACAATAGTGTTCGGTAGGGTCTCAGAGCCCTTATTTGTAGTGGGATAGAAAGTTCTCTTCTGAATGAGCGTGTTTTTGTCTGATTTCAGTGCTAACTTAGGAGTAAAATGATTCTAGTAATACTTTGTGAGCAATGCTAGAACCGAGCCATTACATCCGTGCAGTGCACAGTTCAGGATCTCTGCTCTTCCTAAGTGTTTTCTCTGAGTCATATGCCTGAGCAGTTGCCATTGGTTGTTATCCTGGTTGAACTGCTATTGCAGGATTAATCTTTAGTTTTGACAGTTAAAACAGTTGCAGCAATTAATTACTAGGGAATAATTTCCCATCCCGAAAGTACAGACGATAAAAACATGTTCATAAATATGCTACGGTTCTTCACTGTTTTCCTCAAAGTACAGCCGAAGACATCTTTGCAACGACAATTCCTAAAACTCACAAACTGCATATTCCTATAAATAAAATAATTGGGGGTGGGGAGGGCAATTTGATTTTTTTTTCCAGAGGGATGTGAAAACATATTTGACATTCGCTTTTGATCAGAAGTCCGTGATCACATTGTAGAGGTAAACCTCACTACAATCTCAGTAAAGTCTTTTTTTCCTTCTTCTTTGCTTAATTGTGGTGATATCATTTCAAGAAATGTAGTTTATGAATGTAAAAGCTGAAAGCACAAAAGAAAACAGTGATGAACATGACGGGACACTATATTTAAAATACAGACAAAGAATTTAAGCATCAGATGAAATCTCACACAGCATCTGAAACAAATGAAAGGAAAACAGCTTGTCATCAAATCTTCATTTTTTTTCCAAAAGTTTGATACATATTTCTTTGGGGAATAGTTTGCAAATGATATATAGAATATGTGAAATACAATTGTAAACAGACATGCAATTTACCTAGGTTACAATCTGTTCCATGATCTTTGTTCATTCTTAAGAAAAAAGACAGGGTACACTACTGGAAACAGGACTGTACCAAAAGAAAGCTGAGATTGAATTATTAGAACTGACATTATTAATATTTTTTTAATATTCCATGGCTTTCTCATGATTCTTTGCATGCCACATCTTTAGCAAACCCCAGTGCCTTAATCATTTTAAGATTTGCTGTGTTCTCAAGAGCTGTTTGCTGGTATGCAAGCATCGTCTCTTTGAATGGCAATAAATATGCATGGCTCAAAAGAAAACCGGAGTCGGAAAAACGTCTGTCTAAAGTATTAACTGGTATATTCAGTGTTTCTTACACTCTTGTTCGCTGAACACATGTTGCCCTCGGGTCTGAAACTGAGCTGGCCTTGGCCTTTTGTGGCACTTTGGTCTCTTTCTTGCACCAAAGGCAGGGCGCGGTGGGAGAGAGGAGAGGGGGAGGGGCAGGGGCCCGAAAGGGCAGGAGGGGATGGTGGATGCGCAGGACCCGGAGAAGCTGGACGCGGGCCGCTGGTCCTCGGAGCCTGGGAAAACCCAAGGTAGCGCCCCAGCCTGCGTCCTTCCACCCCGCTTCATCCACACACCGCCCAGAACGGCTACCAGCCACTGACCAGGGCCTGGGCTCGTTTTCTTTCACCCTTTGAGGCTGCACAAGTGCCAGAGCGCTGATTGACACCGCATTTTGAAACTGATTGCACGACATTGTCCGGCACAAGCCATGCAGAAACCGCAGCCCGCTGGTTGTGCACGGGGCCAGGGTCCCAGCAGAGCACATTTCTTTCTAGGTGGTCAGCCGTGGAGCACAGATTCTGACCATTGTTATTGTGTGTGTATCTTGCTACAGAATCGCTGCAGTAGAAATGCAGGATGCGAGGTATGCAGAGGAATGAAAAGGCGAAAGATCAGCTAGATAGATATTTTTGTCATGGATCTTGGGCTGGCATGGTTTTTAGCATGTAGGGAGACCTCAATTTCAGGAGCACAGTTTAGCAGCCCTTCTCTGTACCTGTGCTGTGTAAGGGTCCAACAAGTCAGTCCTTTTTTATGGAGTTATTACAAGGTATAGTTTGGAGAAGCCATATGCTGATCTTACTTAAATGGAGAAGATTTTTCAAGAAAAAGAAGCGATTGCAGCTGGTAGCTACCGTAGTTTACTATTTTTGAACGGCTCTTTAGTATATGGTATTTTAATTCATCCCACAGCTTCAAATTGGACTTTGACTGTGTACACTGGGATATACTGTATGGTGTTCTGAGTAATGCTGTTTTGCTAAAATTGCAATGTAGATTGATGCTAAAGAGGCAGCTTTGCCATTTCTAAAATCTCAGGCATTTTGTGCAGAATGAAAATGCTGACTGGCCAGCTACCTCTGCAAACATGGGTGCTGTAGATGCATAGAGCCCCCAAACTTCTACTTTTTAAGTGCAGAATGAGTAATTAGTCCCGTTCAGGATGTGATAAAGATACACAGTATTCCCATTATACCAAGAATGCTGATTTTCAGGGGTTTAAAATCAGGCTGGAAAAAGACAGTAGAAAAAAAAAACTGGTTACCCGATTTTCAGGGATGGACAATCTTATTTTTCTATAAGAAAATTTGAAGTAAAATAATCAAGGCTATTTCCAGGCTAAAGAAATCTGGTGAGTGGACAACATCTACATTCTCTGGATTTCTGGCTGATAAGCTGCCTGCGTTTTCTTTTCCATTTTGCACTTGAAGCACAACTTTTTGTGCACCGTTTGTCTGAATCTCACACTCTTCAGGAAGAGGTCTTTGTTGCTCCACGCTAGTAGACCAAGTCAGGCTAAAATTCTTCTGTGCTCTGCATATCAGATGGAAACCCAGCGTTGGAGCTTTCCCACTGGCTCTTTGCTGCGTTAGCTGGTCAGAGTGCCGTTCCCGATATTGGTGGTCACGTTGCGTTGGGTTTCCTTATTCATACTCGGCTAAGCCTAGGAAAACCTGATGCAGCCTAGTCCACCACTGAAAGCAATTAACCTGTAACATGAGCTCTAACATCGCCCCACACTGCAGAGAACCAGCAAAGATTTGTTATTTGGCATAATGACAAGTTTTAATCCTCTCCCAGTAGAGCTCTCTGGGGGATTTTTAGCACATGGACATTACTGAACAGACATGTTCCAACTGCCCTGGTACGATGCACTGGATTTGTTCCAAACATGGAAATTCTACCAAAAATCTAGTGCATAATACAAACAATTGACCATAAAAGATCTATTATAAATTGCATTTTACTCAAAATCTCTACTAAGTAAAGACTGAGCAGGTCCTAATAATAATATAGACAACCTTTGGATGAAAACGTACCATGACTGTTTGTTGAGCTACAAAAACTGTCAATGTTTAGAGCATTCTCTGAAAACACTTTATTTTTTTTTTTTTTTTTTTTTTTTTTAAACCAGGGGTCCAGTCCATAACCAGGCCATGGACCATGGCTATATCTCTACCTGCTTTTTAAGTACTCCCTGGCTTTAGCATCTTTCATTCATTCATTCATTCATTCACTGAGCCATGCCGCTAGTACTGATTGTGTACCTGCTCTGTTTAGAGTTTTGCACTGCATTGCATTTTTAAAATATATTTAAGTATATTAACATTTATTTCCTTCTCCTTTCCCCCCACTCCTGCATTTCATGTGCATTTTCTTCCTCCGCTCCCTACTCAGCATGATCAAGCCAATCTTGCCCCCAAAAGCCACGATTTATTTCTGGTAGCTTTCCTTCTTCTGCCAGGTATCAGTTCTTCCAAGTGCTTCCTAATTTAACGTTTATATACGTTAGTCAACCTAGTCAAATTAACGTAGCAAAAACCAACCACGGTATAATCAAAGTATTTCACCTATCAGCCCGTTTGCCCCATCACTACCTAAAAAGAGAAGTATCCTTCCTTCTTCCTTTACCTCTTCCTAATTTCTCCACCTTACACCTCTCCAAAAAGACAAAACAAAAGTATGTTGACAGTGAAGTAACTCCTCTAACAGAAGAGGAGCTATGGGTTTAATTTGACTTCTGTTTAACTTCTCAGCCAATGAAATATCTGATCAGGTTATTCTGAAGGCTGTTTTCTTAAATGATATATTTTGTTTCTAACTAAATTGTTTTCCTTAGCAATTTGTGTTTCAACTGAAGCACTGACTTGACGTTTCCGCTTTCAAGGGCTAAGACCAAGCACCCCACATCACAGCATTTTATCAAGAATGAGAACTTGTCAGTCATGTATCTGTAGCGCGACAGTTTAAACTTCATGGAATATTGAAATTAGCAAGAAACCTAGCAAATCTTGATTCACTGACTTTTAAATGAGGGCTGCAGGAACTTATCACCAGCCTAAGCCCTACATCCACCGACCAGCGAAAGAAGGATTAGCACTCAAAGATTCTAGCCTAATCACTGACTCTCCCGTCACAGTGTGCAATAAAAAGGAAAACACAGAAAGGCAAAAATCCACAGTCACTATCCTGTAAAGGAAGAGTACTTTGAAGAAAGGAAGCACAAAGAGATGACAAGGAAACCAACAGGTAAAATCCTAATGGCACTGAGTGAGATGAAGCCTGAAAGAGCCATGGTATCAGACAAAACTGAGCAAAGCAGGATTTCATGCACATGAATTCTGTACCTTACTCACTGCTTAAACGAACACATGAGACAAACGTCATTGCTAACAAGTGCTTCCCCAAGAGAGTTTTTTGAGATGGCCAACACCTATTTGTACTTAGTTAATGTAAGTGGCATTCAAATGTCAGGTTGAGGTCTTTAACTTTATCCATCTTGGATTTAAGTATGATCACGTAGTTGATTAGCACTCTTTTCCATTCATTCAAAAATATATACAATGAAGAAGTTTGCTTACACTGTCAATAATTGGGCTGTCGAACTCCAAACACTGGAGATTTTAAAAAGGTAGCAAAGAAAGAACAAGGTTTGTCTTCCTCTGCCCAGGAAGGTGATACTGTCTAATCCCCTCACCCCAACGAGAGCATGCTGTTTTATTTTCTCTGTGATCGCAAGGATACCGTCCTGGACTCGAGCTGGAATATTTATCCACTTCTCCAAAGGCAACCAGACAGAAAAGTTTCACATCTCCCATGCTTTGAGCCACAGTTGCCAAGGCTGCTGTAACAAGCATGAATTGAGAAGAACAGGCATGCCTGAGTCCTGAAACCCCAGTTTCCTGATCCCTCTGGCATATTTTGCCAGGCTACAGGCAGAATCAGGTCTTGTACCAACAGTAGCTTCAGAAAGAGAAACGATTCAGCCATTTATAACTTTGACAGAAGCATTGTCTACAGTATGATTTATTTTAGGCATTAGAAAAAATATTTTACAAATTAAAGCTATTTTCAAAATGGAGAAGAAGCAAAAGCATACGGAAATATTTACTCCATATTGAATATTAGAAAGAAAATTAACCAGATGGAGAATTTTCTGGGGTGAAAGTAGGAGGAGTTTAATGATGTTGTAAACAATAGAACATTCTTAATTTAACTCTTTTACTTGGGGAAACTATTTTGCCACAATCCATCAAGTCTGGCCATTTAGTCAGCAGAAAGTAGTCCTGACACACAAAGCCATTGTAGATCATGGTGACTGATCACGATTACTTTCTGTTCTCTTCTTCCATGAACCCCCAAAAGCTGTGCATGAACATTCAAGAGCATGTCAGTGGCCACGCCTCTTCCTGTTTGGCTGTTGGTGGAAGGAACTGCTCTATCATCAATTCCAAGGACTAAATGCACCTTTTCTATGCATGCATATATGTGCATGAATATCTAAATTTCTACTCTGTTTTAGATGATCTTTATAATAAGAAGAAGAAGGAGAGGAAGAGATATTCCAACCCCATTGAAATTACTGAAAATACCACTCTAAAGTGAAAATGTACAGACTTATATTTCTAAAGGGTCTAAGACACAATTAAATCGTAACCTTGTGGGCCAAGGTACATCTGAGTTACAAATTTAGCCGTCTGATTATTCAGTGTTTGACCTGAAGTTGTGTTTGTTTTCTTTACAAGGAAATGTTTGAAGTAGTGCTTCGACCGAAGCATAATCATTGGATGCCTTGAATTTTTTTTTAATTTTTTTTATATTGGAGTACAGCTGATTAACAATGTTGGGTTAGTTTCAGAGGTATAGCAAAATGATTCAGTTAAATATGTACATATATCTATTCTTTTTCAAATTCTCCTTCCATGTAGGTTGAATTTTGTTGTGAAAACTAAGACTATCCTTTCCAACTTGCTTTTTAAAACTAAGGGCTTCTCCTCATGAACCAGACCTTCATGCCTTTTAAAACTCTTTAAAGCTCAATGTCTAATGCTTTAGTAATCTGAAGAGTTCAGTTGGAAAAAAAAAAGAGTTCAGTTGGGGTTTTAATTTTCTCATTGTTGGTCTTAAAGGAGGAGGCTACAGCAAACTATTTTTTTCACTTTCCTTAACTTATTTTATAATCTCAATGCTTTAGGGTCTTGCTTTTCCTTATTCTTACATTTTGATAGCCACTTTCAAAAGAACCTTAGACACTGATTAGCCAATTACAGATCACATTTCCAAAGGTGAGATTTTAAAAAGTCTTTTACTGTTCCTTTTTCATGTGGGCTAGAAACTGAATCATCCTGCACAAATTTAATTCCAACTTTCTAAATAAAATAAAATGATCTCTCTTTTATGTTTGCTTATACATTTTGTATATGTGTATTTAATTTTTAACGCTGTAATCTCCTTGAATTATGAGCAACAC
Source organism: Grampus griseus (assembly GCF_964374135.1). Classification (NCBI taxonomy): domain Eukaryota; kingdom Metazoa; phylum Chordata; class Mammalia; order Artiodactyla; family Delphinidae; genus Grampus; species Grampus griseus. Next base: position 85,355,270 of record NC_139009.1, read on the forward strand.
ATATTCTGCAACATATTTGTAAATAAGATCTTTATTCATTTGGCAAGGCAACATATCTTCTTTTAGTCTGAGAAGGAATGTAAATTGTCTACAGATGATTTCTGTTATAGGTTATAAGCAAAAATACCATAGAGCAACATTTACTTTAAAGAGCAAAAGGCGACCAACTTTTACTCATTTCAATACAATAAACAGTTACATTTCTTGGTTTAAATATTTGGAAAGGAGATCTATAACATATGTGTTATGCCTTCTTTTGTTCAAAATTCCAAAAAATGGTAGTTTTGCTTAAATTTTTGTTTGCTATTATTCTATGAAATCTGTGTTCCAGAAAGCAGCAGATGTATAACATGCTCTATTAAAATATAATAAAATAGCACCCAGGGCACTTTATTAAAAGTAGCATTAAAATAATAATTTTGATGCCAAAGAACTGTATTCTTGGAAGTTATTTAGTAAAAGTAATTGGAATCAATGGGTTAATTGTTTCCAAAGCACTTATAAGTAAATATTATTAGCAAAATATTTTAATTACTGTACTTTATGTGGCCTAAATGTAAGCATTTATTAATACAAACCAAGCACTCATTACAAATTTGCACAGAAAATGATAAAATATTATGTATGAAATGAAGCATTAGCATGGACCATTAAGTCCTCTATTTTCATTTAATTGAATTTGTCAGTAGTACCCTCTTTAACTAAAAACCAGTCATAACCACAAAATTAAGTAATAATTAAAGAAACAACTATTGAAAGAGTTGCTGGGAAGCTAAGGTGCCATTTAACCAAAACATAGCAATTTAATGTAAATTGCCGACCATGTAGACACTGCTCTGAAAATCATGCATCTTGTGGTTCCATATGTGTTGGATTTAGCAAGCACTTTCAGCATTTCAGACCAGATATTCTAGTTGAAGGACCAGTCTATAATTCAGAAAGGCAGGGAACGGTCAAAAGTTCCTATAAACTTACTTATGCCTATAAGACAATAAAGGTTCTGCATAACAGTTCAATATCTTGCTGCATAATCAATGGTTTTGGCCTACTAAAATATGAATCAGCATACAGAACTATGAGTATCTGTCTTCTTAGTATTTCTGGTAAGCCGTGTGCAAGTCGTGTATGTGACAATATAACTAAATCTATGGCTAGATTAAAGTACACTTCACTATTCTAGTATATATGGATGAAGGATGTATCTTGGGTGTCTTTCATGTTAAAAATATGATATTACCGTTTCAAATAAAATTTATTTTTCATTGCCTAAAAACTTCTAAGATTTGGTTTAGTTTACCAAAAGGTCTAGTTTCCTGGTGTGTATGTGTACACGTGTGTGCATGTAGTTGTATACGCATGTATGAAGGTATTTATTTTTACTAGTGGCCCTTCTGAAAGGTCTCCAACATTTGCAATCTATTTTTCAGTCTACCTAGACACGTTCCATGATGCACAGCCAGCAGGGGGAGGTAAGATTTAAGGAAATAGCAAAATGAAGTTGATGGAAGCAACTACTTTGCAGGCAAACAAACAAACAAACAAACAAGACTTGTCAATGAGCAGAATGGAGGGGTCTCTAATGCATGTGGATTAGATTTAGCATCTTAGTTACAATGCTGGCTGTCAATTAGAATTTTGATAAACATCCGCCAGTGTACTTTAAGGATCTAGATTTTAAATATGGTACACAGACGAATTCTAGTTATTGAAAACGCTTTGTTATTTTCCAGTGTGCAAACTGTAGCTGAATTGATGTGTGTGGATCTCAGAGTCAATTTAAAAATACAAAAGTACAGGCTCATCTAAATATTCTCATGAGCTTGGAGAAAATGTTGATTTTGTTTAAAAATTTTACAGCATCATGTCTGCTCACATAATTGACTCCTTGTATGCAGCAATTAATAAAATATAACCACAGAGAAACTGAAGAATTCTAATTTTTTTAAAAATGTAATTACAATTACATTTTCATATTTGTATCCAAGTGGTCAGTGAAATGTGTGATAAATTGGATGCGGTGTGTGTTCTTGAAAAAACCGATAATCAAGTTTGGGTTTTGGAATAAAGTAGTTCGATTTTCATATCTACAAACCTCATTTTGCTAAACTCAGGTTAGCCGGGATAAGGGTTAACTCAGCTTGCCTGGTACAACTTGACAAGTCCAAACCCTGAATGTGTCTGTAGTTAATATGAAGAAGTACATTCCTTACATAAAAGAGGCAGATTGATGAGGAAAACATATTGAATTACATTAAAATTGTCAGCAAGGAAAATAGAAAATTAAAACCATATCTTATATTCAGTCGTAAATTGATTTCTCATTGCAAAATAATCTACAAATTTTATTTCATCTGAACCTCATCCACCTTTAAGAGGAACTTATTATACCCACTTTACAGATTGAAAAGTATATCTGTTTATAATGATACTTTAAAATAAACCTTGGTTTCACAAATTGTACAGTTTGTTTCCTATTTTTTTTAAAAATGATAATTAACTGATTTTAAAAATATGTTGTAAGACTGAAAAATTTATCTTTTCCATTGATTTAGCTCCTTTCCTATAACTGAAAACAGTCATATATATAAATATATTGTTTCACCTTTTAGTTTTCTCATTGCTCATATTAATATTGAGACTTTCAAGGTTATTTTTTCAAAAATTTCATTTCAGATCACCATGTAAGGGAAAAACTGAATTTCAACAAATCTGAATTCACGTTGAAACCATTTAAAAATCTTTGCTAATCATACACACACACACACACACACACACACACAAACACAGGCACACATATGCCACTGAAGTTCTAATGCAATTTTATTGCATTTTCCAATATTCCAATTTTTGGATTTTAGATATGCTGATTTTGTTCTATAATATCAATATACTTTCTTCTAAATCATGTACAAGAGTTGGCTTTTCTCACGTGATACTTCACTTCTCATGCTTTTCCAGAATCTCTATTTTGAACAAGTCACTACAATGCTTAACTGCTACAACAAGTTAAAAAATTGGAGGAAAAAAATATGCCATTAACCCTCAATATTTGTGGATCTGTGGATACAACATTGTTATGTAAATATGGCTATATCCCAATAGTCTTGAAAGATTTTTACTTTGGGGCTGTAGCTTACCAGAGCATCTGAGGGGATTGTATCAGTATTTTATATATTCACCTCAAAGACCAAGGTCATCTGTTAGGTGTTGGCATTTAGAATATGGATTTAAAAGACTTTGAGAAAGTCCAGAGTCAGAGTGATGGTTGGATAAACAGTCATTTGGTAGAGCAATTATTTTTCCAGTCAGATGTCCTGGATTATGCTGAAATAACCCCACAATCTGAAAAATCTACATAGCTTAAAGCAACAAGCTAATTTTCAGTCTGGCTAAAGGTCAGTGCCAGATTGATCTTAGAGAGGGAAGAAGAAAACTGCTGTGTTCCACCAAGTCACTCAGGGATCCAGGCTGGGAGAGACTCCAGCCTCTGATGTTGCTGGCATCTAAATACAGGAATCTGCTGAGACAGTGTGAGTGAGAACAGGGGTTATGCTTTGCCTTTGAAATGCTTTACCCAGAAAAGACACCTTATTTTCTCCTATGTATCATTGCCCAAAACTGGTTATATAACCACACCCCACTTCAAGGGAGTGGAGAAGTGTAACTTCCAGGGACCTGCATAAAGAGGAGTATAGGACAGGCTGGTGAATTTGTAATGTCTTCCACAAAAACCAGTACCAATTAATTGAGTGTTAAGTGTATTGGGAATTTTACAAAAAGTGGAAAAGGAATATAAAAAAAATTATAGGCTCTTTTTTTTAGTGTTTATTTATTTTATTTATTTATTTTTGGCTGCGTTGGGTCTTTGTTGCTGCACGTGGGCTTTCTCTAGTTATGGCGAGCGGGGGCTACTCTTCATTGTGATGTGGGTGCTTCTCATCACGGTGGCTTCTCTTGTTGCGGAGCACGGGCTCTAGGCATGCGGGCTTCAGTACTTGTGGCACAAGGGCTCAGTAGTTGTGGCTCATGGTCTCTGGAGCACAGATTCAGTAGATGTGGCACACAGGCTTAGTTGCTCCACGGCATGTGGGATCTTTCCGGACCAGGACTCGAACCCATGTCCCCTGCATTGACAGGCGCATTCTTAATCACTGCGCCACCAAGGAAGTCCCATACAGGCTTTTTTTTAAAATCAAATATTAAACTAGAATTTTAATATCTCACAAAAACTTGGAATAATTAACCGAGAACTTTAAAAATCTACAGCAGAGACATAGTGAGTGCTCTTCCCCTTCAAAGGCCCTCCATTCCATTGTAATGGGATCCCAAATGCCCATATGTGCACCATAGTGTAACAATGGTGAAGGTTAGTCCTCACTGTTCTTATTTTTTATAATTAAACTTCCATTACATATGGCAGATTTGATCTTCCTATACTTGTGTGACCCCTGAGTCATGTAAAATCATTGCATCATTTAATCACTGAGTGCTTTCCACAGATTTTTACCCTGATTCTTCATTTAAGCTGCCCCAGCATCTGAAGACCAAGCCTTGTTAGTGTTAAAAGTGCATTTGGATCCTTCAATATAGGGTCCCCACTTTATGTGTGAAGTCCGGCATCTAGGGCATCTCTAAACATCAACTCACCTATTTTCTCATTAGAACCATGTTGCATACATTAAGTTGAACAAAAAAGCAACTAAGTACCATTTGTAGTCATTGTTATAGAGTATGAGGGGAAAAGAGATACTAGAAAAGAGAAAAGACGAAACGAGATTTTTCTTAAAGATACTCTATATGGAACTAGAATTCAGAACAGTGTGAAAAAAAGAGAAAACTGTGGTCAGGGATTAGAAGACATTTCTGAGTAAGAAATGTATAGGGTCCCGAATCCCCTGTTTCGAGTTCCAAAATCCCAGGGAAAGTGTTCTGTTTCTGTCAGTTTGGCAATAAACTCATTAGAAACAGAACCCAAACTGAACTGATAAGAGGTTTTCAATTTTCAGTTTATCCCACTTAGTGTAAATACCTATGTGTTTCATTGCAGAAATGTTAACATTTATTTATGGAATATTAGCTCAGATCCTAGTAGGGATGCTATGAAGTCGAGAATATGCACAGCTTATGCTCAACTCTGAGACATTAAGAATCCAAAGCATTTGGCCCCAACGGTTTCCAATAAGAAATTGAATACCTCTAGACAAAAGCCCATTTGGGTGAAAATTAAGAGGTCTGGGTTTAAGCCCTGGGTGTAGTGATTGCTGCCCACTATTTAATTGTAATTTTGCCTCTCTGTGCTCCATCTCCTGGATTTGCAATGTCAAAAGTGTGCGGGGGTCACAGATTTCCAAGGTGTTTTCCTCTGCCAGTGCTCTCTGACTTTACTAATTTTCACATTAGATCCTCTAAATTCTCCACATTTACTAACTTCTAATACCACATATTATGTCCTTTGAAGCAAAATCGTTTTCTAGGGGATAGGCACAGTCCTGAGGTCCCCAGGACCGCACAGCTTCCTTCATGTCAAATAAGGTGTGATGAGTTTATTTAGGGGATTTATTTTCTTAATCCCAGAGTGTCCACAAAGAAAAAATATTGAAATGTTAAAGCGATTGAAAATTGATTTAGACATAAAATGAAGAGAAGAACTTTAACTTTGTATTTGCAAATTAGCTCATGGTTCGCCCAAATCATTTGGTTTTTATTTTGGCTTTTTAATATACAGCATAAAACCTTTTAGACCTCTACAAGAATTGTGGTTTAGACTAAAAGAAATACTTTATGATGTTGTCTGTGTAAAGATGGAAAATAATACTTTATTACAGATGTTGTGGTTGTGTCCCAAATTCCCAAATCAATGTCATTTTTGTTAGAAGTGGTCGATCTTATTCACACAATAAAATAACTCATTTGATTATTCCCGGTAATGTTCTTATATACATATTATGAGCCAGACTCTGCTCTTTTATAGGCAGGAATTCCTCCTGACTTCAATACTTTAAATTGAATCTGACTGATTTCTAATTGACTTTATGGGAGGGGGTGTGTGTGTGTGTCTGTGTGTGTGTACACACCTGTGTATGTGATGTGTTTCCATGTGTTCAAAGCCTGGCTTTAGACATTTATATCAATTTATTTTAGAATTTAAAAAAAAAATAAGATCTTTTTACAGAGATTTTCATTGTTAAGACATATTTTTTAACCAAAAATCTGGAACAGCTTTTATTTCACTTGTGAAAATAAAACAACTTCATTTATTTCCTTGGGAGGGACTATCACTTTAAATAAAAATATACCTAAAATTTTAGAGGATGTCTTACAAGTTGACAGTGTATCAGTTCGTTATTTCAGCTTTGCAAGCCATCACAAATCTTAGTGACTTAATACAACAATGAATTATAAGTCTTCATGATTTGGCGGGTGGGCAATTGTGACGTTTCCCTGCCTTCAGTTGGACGTCAGCTTGGCTTAAAGGTTCAGGATGGCCTCACTCAATGCCTGACAACTGGTGCAGGCTGTTCTGTTCTCCATGTGCCCGTCAGTCACCCATAAGCTCACTAACCCTGTATGGCATGCTGAACTCACGTTCCCAGGAGTGTCCAAGGAGAATCTGCAAGGCCTCTCAAAGTCTCGACCCCAGAACTCACACAATGTTAGTTTAATGACTTTCTATTGTTTAAACAAGGGAAAAGGACAGCCAGCATTCAATGGGAGAGCAAGTAGCAACATGGTGGGGGGGGGGGGTGTACACAGGGAGAGGTAATTCGATGGAGACCTTATTTTATGGATATATTACCAGGAGTCTTAGAATTTGCAAGAGACTCTAAAGGCCTTCTTCAAATTATTTTCTTTTCTAATTTCCTCCATTCTTTTCCTTAAGATGACATGCTTTTGCCACAACCAATCTTCCCTCGCTTTACAAAATCAAGCATACTTCTTGCCCAGCCATCATTGCACTGTAGCTCATTATTCTGAGATGCTAAACAAAGGGAGCATACAAAATATTGTTGTCAGTGAAGTGGACTCCTTGGTATTCTTGAATTTGGGCATATTACAGAATGGAGAAAAAGTCATTTTTTAAAGGATTAAAAAAAGTAATTTTTTAAAGGATTTTTCTTGCATTTTTACCTGTGCTACTGTCAAAAAGTACATCACTTTAAGGGGAGGGTCCTACAAGAGCTACGCAAATAGGCCTCTGAAGGAAATACTCCAGGGTGAGCCGCCCATTTTAACTCATTGCAAAGCTGCATGCTTTGGCTGTCAGTCTTGTAATATGTTTATATCATTTTCATCAACTGTGTACTAAATAGATTTATAATGATAACTTCATCCAGAGAGACAATTATAAATTGTTGTGGTCACAGAATTCTACTTTTAGAATTTCAATTACATACATTCTTTTATTGCAAGATTCCATGATCAATAAAAGATTTCTAAGCCCCAAAATATATTACAGTAGGATAAACTTCTTTAATGGGAATGGAATGGAAATTGAGTTCAAGAAGAGAAAGAAACATTATAAAATTCCTGACTATTCAATAACATCCTGTGCATACTTTGTTTTGAATTTTGTTTCATTTATTTTTTTATACAGCAGGTTGTTATTAGTTATCCATTTTGTACCTATTAGTGTATATATGTCAATCCAGTCTCCCAATTCATCCCACCACCATCCCCGCATGTATTTTTTTAAATGGATGATGGTCCAAAGGAAATCCCTATGGTATTTACATTTCATTGGATACATTTTAAAGAGTGGCACAGCACTTTCATTTTTAAATGTCAGTATTTACAATAGACCAGAAATTACATGCTTTGAAAATATTTAGATTGATGAGAAAATATTCTGCATACCTACTTGTTATATGCTAGAGGGTACACAGATAGTTCAAAATTTTAGGTGTTATGTGAATATCAAAAAAAAAAGGAAAATCACTAATTTATAGCACAGTCTAACTCGCTGTCCTAGACTTCAGGGCAAAACAAACATCTTCTTGGTTGTCTGAAGGAAGTTGAACAGGCAGTGAGATGCAGCTCAGGTTATCACTAACTTCACAGAGCTTAAGCCAGGCTTAATACGAGTAATCACTAAGGATGCTGGGCTGCATAAGAACCCCCATATCTAAGACTATTCAGCATAGTAACATCACAATGAAAAGCAGGTTCAGATTCATACTTGGGCTTTTCGTAGCTACCATTTAGATGTGATCCAAGGAGATCAATGGCTAACTTTTTTATAGTCACAGAATACTTTGAGGATCTAACAAAAAATGTGGATATTCTCATAATTTACACTACTCGTGCTCCACACCCACATAAAAGTGCATATGCACTCACACACCTAAGTTTGCATAATAATTTCAGGGGTTTCTGGATGTGATGATCAGGTTTTCATGGATCAAATTTAAGCACACCAGCTTTAAGGGGAAAGAACCACATCTTCCCCCTGCTTTGAAAGCCCCCCACACTGTACATTATGGATGTTCAGTATTCAGCAAATATTTGTTAATGATGGTATCAGATATTTGTCTTCCTTCACATTGCCTTTTGATGGTCATTTTCAAACAACCTAAACTCAGCATGAAAATATCATTTTGGAAGGGGATGAAAATTCCCACTTTCAACATACTTCTGAAAGCTTTTTGTAATAGACCAGACTGACTGAGAAACACCTATCAGGCTGAGCCCCGTTCCATTCTGAACACACCATGAACAGATTTTTGCTTTCATACCCCAAATTTTCTTATCTCAACTCAGGATCAAACTTTCCATGAAGAATTTATTGTATGCAATTTAGTATTTCACATATTCTACTTTGAAATAATTTAACATCATAACAATCAAAAATAGGACAATAAAGAAAATCACCTGTGTGGTTCTATTAACTTTCCTTCTCCCTTGCTTAGTTTCAGAGGTTGCCTCTGTCTAGAGTTTTATTCATTAAAACGCAAATCTTAATTTTGACTATGGGAGGTGCTAGCTAGTTAAGCTTATCCCTATTCCTTGAGGAAAGAAAAGTGTCATATGAGTTATAGATTTGTTAATATTAGTACTTAAATGTCCAAAAGTATAAAGATACAGATTACTTTAAACACTATATTTTTCTTAATTTTAATATCCTGAGGACCACTAGGTATACAGTTAATATAAAAGCAGTGTATTTTCTGCAATAAATACAAAATGATTTTTTAAAATATTTTATGGTTTTGTTTTCACATACAGACCTCCAGATAGTCAAATTCACACAAAATAGTATTTTTGAAGCAGATTGAACAAATCTTTTTTTTTTTTTTTTTTTTTTTTGCGCGATACGCGGGCCTCTCACTGTTGTGGCCTCTCCCGTTGTGGAGCACAGGCTCTGGATGCGCAGGCTCAGTGGCCATGGCTCATGGGCCCAGCCGCTCCGCGGCATGTGGGATCTTCCCGGACCGGGGCACGAACCCGTGTCTCCTGCATTGGTAGGCGGACTCTCAATCACTGCGCCACCAGGGAAGCCCTGAACAAATCTTTTAAACATACGTTGCTATTTCCACCTGACAGGCTGATGGTCTGTCATTTATACCCTTTTACCAGAGAAAGCTCAAGGATTCCTCACTTACTTATGTGATAAGTAAAGGCTGAATCCCAACCCATTGGTTGGTTTAGCTACAATTATATTCCATTTATCTTAGGTGACGACCTAAGAAAATCATAGCTAAGCTGGGCTGACTGCTGTGAAATGCAAAATACAAACCTATATGATATTAATAGCTAACATTTATTGAGTGCCTAACACACGCTGGGCCCTGTTTTAAGGACTGGCATCTTACTTAATCCTCGTAACAAACCTATGTGGTAGGTATTATTATCCCATTTCACAGATATATGGACTGGGGCTCAGGGAATGCAACTTCTTCCAATCACACAGCAACAGATGGAATCAGGTTTCAAATGCATGGGGTCTGGCTCTAGACCAGTTGGTATTTAAATATAAATAGAGAGTAATTAAAATTAAAGAAAATTTAAAATTTGGTTTCTCAGTTTCACAAGCCAAATCTGCTCTAGATTACTCTGCTTTACCAACCACTAGAAAAAATTAAATTGCAGTTTTATTTTAATCACAAGCGACTTTATAAATGGTAACCACATTATTAAATTTGCTGATTATTCTCTCTTGTTGACAACAATTAATATTTCTCATCACATCACCATTACACAGGCAAAATATTTTCATTGACAAAACCTAAGTGACGACTCTACCACATTCTACACACAGACACTAAGTAATGCCTGAAGTATCATGGAAATGTGCCGAAACAATAACCAGATTAAAAGCGCTGCCAACTCCTGTCTCACCAAGGAAAGATGGCTCGTAAGAGAGTGTGAAGGGATTACAAAATTACAATGAAGAAATTTTTAAAACACTAAAATTTCTGCTTACATTTTAATGCTTAAATAGCAGTTGGAACATTGGGACTTCAGCTTATAAATACAATAATGTCATGACAGTTTTTTAAAAACCCACTTGACATTACATATATTTAAGTTAAAACTGAAAATTAGAGGATACATTTCAAAGCTTGGGAGATAGAAATAAAAAATTGTATAGCAAATTAGGAATTAACAAGCATTTCAATATTTCAACTATTTCAAATATTTCAATAAATATTTCAAATGATTTCAATATTCTTTATTTTATTAAAGATTGAACAGTGAAATTCACTTAAATTACAAAATCTCCAGAGGAGTTAGAAGGCTGTTTAGTTGAAATGCAACGTTGAGGGCAAAAATGGCAATTTTATTTACCCATAACTGTGCTAAAATACATTTCAAAATAGAGTGAGCTAAAATTTTAAATGGCGATATAATCCCTATGTGAGGATGTCATGCAGTAATTTATACTGTTAGGGAAACTTACTATCTGTGCTAGTTGCCTAAGGTTAATCTCCCCTCAGAATTCTAGTTTTAAATCTAAATTAACCGCTTCACAGGTTGTATTTGAATCTCCATTATGACATGCAACGTACAACATTTTTCCTAACGATGTTGGTCCACTATACCTGGTAGGTCTGCTTATATTTGGGTCAGAGGATTTCCGAATGGGTATTAATGTCAGAGCTCTCCACACAGGGCTTTCCTTCCTTCCTGTCTTGTTAACAATAATGAGAACTCTGTGGGCCTCTGGCTAGTTGGAGTATTTAGGAGAGGAAAATGTGTCCTATCGTCTCTGAGACATTTAATGAAGTTTCTTTACTAATACAGAAGAAAAGGTTAAGCAGTAAGTTCAGGATGCCAATTGTGAAGATCTCGTCTCTGCAGTCCTGTCTGACTTTTCCCCCGTCTTCCCTCTCCCAAGTGTCTGGACCTGCAGCTGTAGCCCTAGCTCTTCCTGAAGCCTCTGGCCAGCGTCTGGGAGCTCATGTAGCCACCCCTGCTTGACCTGGTCCAGGTGAGACAAGGGCTCGTGCTGAATGAGAACCTGAAAGTTGCTGCTACTACTGTGAGTCTTTGGGGTTTCATAAACGAGTGCCCTTTGTTGTTGCCGCTGTTTTATAAATGTCAAGAAAACACATTTTAACATGTTGAGTTTTATTATAACCCGAAATACATGATCAAGAGTAAAAATTCTGGCTGATCGTTCTGTCTCTGTTAACTTCCAAAGATAAATGTTTACAGGAAAGAAAAAACAATACGAGAATTATTGTATTATGAAATTTAAAACACAAAGTAAGGTGAGAGTTGACACAGACTAAGTGATTTTTCACATTATCTGAAAGCTTATACTTAAGGTCAGTTTTAGACAGGGTGATAGTGGTCTCCATTCCTTAAAACCTTAGCCTAAAACTCTTCTGTTTATCTGGAATTTTTGCCAAGTTTCTCCATAAAGTATAAATATATCAATGCATGGCCTCAAGGACTGATGGTATCCAGGTCTCCAATTAAAAACTCCACCTACCAGTAACAGACACTGAATCTGTTTAGGGTAAATTAATGATGAGTAAATTTTGGCTTTTGCATTTTTATATATTTATACAGAAACAACCTTAAAATTGGACTATGACTACAGCTCTGTAGTAAAAGACGACATTAGTCTGTCGAATATACAAAAAGTAAAGTAATATATTTTATTTTTCACATTTTCATTTCCTGTTGTTAGAAATAAGAATTTTTTTTTACTATTGAAGTATTATTGTTCCATTTATGGAACAATAATAGAGATTATTTAGTTTTTACCTCTGAATGTCCTGTCCTATGTTCATTTTTTTTAAATCATGTACTGATATACACCAAAATAGTAGGAAAACTAAAAAAAAATCTAAAATTATTTAATAATTTATGATGTCAATTTTAGCTTCAATATTGTTGGTATAGTGAAATTAAAATGATTACATAAACTGATAATTTCATCTCATTTATACCAAAGAATTAGTTCATTTGTAATTTTAAATTGTGTTTGAGGGAAATTAGGAAATATTTTAAAATTCACATTGACTCCAAAATTTTCAAGCTTATAAATTCAGACAGTCTCACTTGAATCCTCAAATATCTTAATTTGCTTTGAAGAGAAAGTATTTTTTCTTTCATTCATATAATTCAAAACAGCTAAACAGATTCTACTTCAACAATTTAAATGATTCACATGTGTGAACAAATATGGAAAATCTAAGCCCCAAACAAAATTGCAGACTTAAATTATAACGATAATTTAAAATGTGTGTAATATAATTATAGTATAGGGTCTGCTATAATGAGCTCGGCGATACTATATCTATATCAAATGTGTTAGGACGGTGATATTAGATATGGCTTTCTCTGAGCATTTTTTTACACATTTCTGAATTATGATACCTGTGCCAGAATCAGCCTACTGTATCAAGGATTTTTTGGATGGAGAAACGAATTTTTTAAATTGTCAAAACATGATAGAGCAAACTTCCATTTTCCACATAGGATGCACTAAAATATGAATATCAACTACATGTGAATTTTAAGTGTATAAAGATAGTCATGTATTCGTTTTGAAGTATCTCTAAAAGAAAGTTAAAGATATGTAAATTGATAATTCAGATTCAATAACTTTGCATAATCAAAGAAAATTGGAGACATATTAACTGAACTTTTTATACAAAAATATTTTCTTAAACATAGAAGAAATATATCAAATCACAATTCAGACCCTCTTTTGACAATCACAACTTTGTTAATTATTAAATTAATACTGTATTGTTAGCTTGACAAATATGCACCATTACATCACAAAAAAGTTTAGTGTGGTAACAGAAAACCACTATATAGGCAGTAATGTTTATAGTGAGTAGTTCTATGACAAAACACATGAGGAATTATTCTATTTGTTGTTTGATAGGTAAGTACAGCTTAAATTTAAAAGTCATTAATTCTAGATTGAAGCAGGAAAGTAATGCAGTTATTGTCTTGAACAGTGATGGACAGTGCACAGTGAACTCAAGGAACAAATATAGCATAATACAAATTGTTTATATCCAAATAGTCATCCACCCATCCATCCAGCCAACCATCTGTCCATCTATCCATCAACCAACCATTGAACAAACAGCTGTCGGAAATGAATAACTACAGCGCACAAAACCCTGGTGCCAGTAAGATATGGTGGGTATAGCTTATCCCCCTAGTGGTGAGATATGCAGGAAATTAAAATACAGACTCTGGTGAGATGGTGCTAAATAGGTAGAAGTTTTCGTGTGGTGGCCCTTAGAAAGAGGTGACAAATTCAGAATTTGTCAGCAGAGGAGGTTTCCCAGAGGAAAGCAGAAATGAGCCTTGGTGGGTCAAGTTCGGTACCATTAGTAACAGGCAGGCCCCAGAGGTCACCTTATTGTTCTATCAGTTCCTAGCACAGATTAAACACGCGGTTGGGTGTCTGTAAATATTTACACCATAACCAAAGAGAGAAGAGCTGTCCAGGCTGAGAGGAGGCACATGAGGCTGAGTCCGAGAAGGAGCTACAGGTGTGGCTGGGATGTGCAGAGCTGAGCGCTATAGTGGGAGGGACGCGGCACACACTAAGAGCCAGATGGTGAGTCATATGGAAATTATGAAAACTGATGAGATAACATCTCCTCTGCTTTGAACTCTACTGAAAAAGACAAGATTATGTTTAGACACTGAGATCTGAATCAATAAAAGAGCAGAAAGATCAGGTCAAAGACGGGAGCAGGAGGTCTTTAAATCAAGCATATTTCACAATAGCTTTTCTCCACAGTGCAAAGAAATCTTGGCTTTTCAGAAGTAACTGTTGTACAGAAATAAACTGCCCTCCTCGGAGCAAGGAGCATTTTCCTTGTAGTTAGCAGCCTTTTCTTAAGGACTAGATTCTGAATAAGCAAACAGCAGCCTAAGTTGATCTATATTATTTACTGCTCCGTTCTCTGTAGGAGGTTTCCCCCTGCTTCACTCGAAGCCTGCCGGGGTCCAGGGCCTGGCTGCCAGGTGTGGACCTTGACGGATGAGGGCACCGTAACCTGCTGACCCCACCTCCAGCCCTGGTTTCCGGGCTGCCTTTTTATCTCTGCTTTTTCCTTCTCTTTCACTCCTTCTCTCTAAAAAGCCTGAGGAGCCCTGGGCCCATGGCTTGCGGTCTACTGTCCCCATGCCCTGCCCCAGGTGGACTCCTTGGCTTGCCCCTTCATGTGCCTGTTGACCCTGACTTTGGATTCTGATTCAAGTTGAGGTAATGCCTCCTCTCTAGTTTCTGATTGTGGCTGGATTTTGGAACGACATGTCACCCTTCATTTACCTTTATCAAACATTCTGATTTGGGCTTTCTGACATTGCCTCCCCACCTGGGATGCTGACTCTTAATTCCAGATGCAAAAGGCTTCCAGGTTTTATGTATTTATTTATTTATTTAGATGTTGCACAACGGCTTTCATGCCTAAGAAAGGTAATCCCTGCTTTCTAGCAATTCACAGACAAAGACGTGCATGCTACACCTCTCTGCCTCACGGGACTTCACTGTACCTGCTGGGCTGGGTGGAAATTAGCACATTCAGCTTCTAAGGATGGCCCCATCTGTAGTGGGCAAGCAGGCCCTCCTCTACGTCCAAAAGAAGCTTGATCTGGTCCTTTAAAAAATGCATTTTACATCAAAGCAAGTGTGCTTAAAATCAGATTACCTTTTTTTTAAAAAAAAAAAACAATGATATTTCTTAAAATCCTTACAAAGAATCTTGAGCAAATAGTTTTTTTCCTAGTCTGTCTCCCTGCAATTTTGGATTGTACAGATTAGAGTGAAGTTATGTATAAACACAAGCTTAGACTACTTCCCAGCAGAAAATTCTTTCTAAAAGCCTGCTGCTGCTTGTGGTGAGAAATATGTGAAATAACTCTTTTACAAAGTAATAGAAGTTTTAAGTCAAATTATGCTAATTTTTATATAAATAGATACAAATTAAGGGGGGTAATAAGATGCAGTATGAATCATGCCCAATCTTCTTAGACTGCCCTTATGGATGAAAAAAAATTTTTTTCTAGTTAGGAGATAGAAAAAAATTATATGTTAAGCGATTTCTCAATTGCCAGTTGACTCATTAATACACATTTAAGAAATTCATACACTAACAAAATTACTTCTCTTCCATTTTTCCAAGAGTTTCAAACAAAAATTAATTTACCCTTCTATCAATAGTATAAGATCTTTTGTTGTAGTCACTATATTCTGTGGGCACAAAAGCCTCTCATGTAGAATAAACCGTATAGACCACAGTTATTGCATAGATAATCCAGAGTTTTGCAGGGATTTGGGGGTGTTTTAGCAGCATGAATACATTTTTTTTCTTTAATATCAGTTCTCCATAGTCAACTAGTTAACTCCTGCCATATCTTTAAATGGGTCTTAAAATGTTAAATGACTCTCATGGCTCTTCCGAAATATTTAAAGGAAGTTTTTCCACATCCAACTGTCCCTTCTATCTTAGAGACAGTTTTAAAGTTTCTAAATGCTGATCTATATCTTTTCACTACTATTACTACCAGCTCTATCACCATCATATTATGTGGAACTATAATTGACTTGCTTGAAGAATGGTAGTTAAATGCCAAACTAAATCAGAGGCAAATAAATTCTATGTGACAAAATGTATAGCAAGTGTTTATCAAATTGACTATAGTCTCCTTTTCCTTAATACTACATGTGTGCTGGGTTCCTCCCTTCCTTCCTTCCTTCCTTTCTTCTTTACTTTCTTTTGCTTTTTTTTCTGTTCTGTCTTTCATCCTTTCATTGTCCCTCTGCGTTTCTTTTTCTTTTATTTATTCTTTGCCTCTGCTGTCCTTAGTTTCAAGTCCAGGCTCCTTCTGCTTCTTCCAATACCAGTGCTGCCCATAAGCAGCACTGAATCTGCCTTCTTCCAACATGATTTGAGAGAACAGATAATAAATCTCAGAAAAGACAGGGGAAAAGATGGTTGAGATCGTTTATTTCCTCCTTAGGCTATTTTGTTGTAGTTGTTTTGTGCACTGAGAGTCTCATGGTGCTGCTAAAACTTACAGAGGGTCAGAGATGTAGAACTAGCCACTGAGTCGATTCCTGAAGCTGTTGACAACTAAAAATAAACGTTAAGAATTCTTTGGGGATCAATAGTTTCCTAATAGCTTCTTAGGCAGATTTCAAAGCCCTCAAGTGACAAAACTGAATGAGGTGACGTAGGAGGTCATCTTTCTGCATATTTTTATATTAAACCCTCCACTGGTACCAACCATCTGTCTTGTGCCTAGTTGGTTGAAGTTGGTGCCATAGTCCATTGCATAAGTGCTTCCAAGTTCTCTCCAGCCAGAGTCCTCCCACCTCTGAGAGCCCTTGACCTGCTTAACAGACATTGGGCCCCCTGCCATGGGTGCAACTGTGTGCCTGTACATGGCCAAACTAGCCTGGCTCTCAAATTTATGTAGACAAATTCACAGTGTTGTTTGGTTGTGATTTATGATTTGTTTTTGAAATTGCAAAATCACTTTGATGTGAACGGCTGTTCTCTGAACCCCCTCCAGACGTGTTTAAAACTCCAGATTTGTCAAGCAAAAAATTTTTTTAAATAATAGTAAAGGTTAATATTAAGGAAAGAGAGTTCATCAGCACTTTGGGTTTGGCAAACTATCTTGGACTGTCTTGCAAATTTTTTTGGTTTGGCAAGATTTGTTTGGCCAAGCATTTCTCTCTTAATTTTTAAACCCTTGAGTATTTCAGGGGAAACTTAATCCATATGTTTCTGGTTCATTGCCTCTTAAATCCTCAAAATGTTGTTTTCCAAAGGCTTTCTAGTGCTAAAAGAGGTTTATCAGACACTATACAAGTTCTCAAAAGTGTTTTTTACCTCAACTTGTGGATCCCACTGGACATGAACTCAAACTCCTAGAGTTTGGTTCTAAATTTAACATCAAGAAAGACTGACTGAGACCCAAAGCAGCCCAGCTGCAGTGAGTCCTTAGAAAAGCACTACATTATTGGAAGAACACATGTGTTGAATGGAACGTACAAATAAAAGCGCACCAAAAAAGCGAAGTTTGAGGGATTGATGGCAAGCCTTGCAAGGAATGACTGTTGTATACATTTCTATTTGACTAGCTTTCCTTTTCTTGTTAATTTCCCCAGCCACTCCTCCTTGGTCCCTCAGCCCCATTGGGTCCTGGGTACTCCATTTCATATATAAAAAAGGAAAAATATTAAAAAGCATTCTAATAATCACGAAAGCGAAAAGGATAAGGAAAAAGGCATAAGAACTTATTGTCTAGAATGCATCTTGTAATTTCCATAATTAACTAAAAAAATTCACTCCCTGCCAGTATATTTGATTTAACATCCTCCAGAGTGTAAGGTTACATGGAATAAATAGCTAATTGGGTTAATTTAATAGCAGGTTAAATCTTTCTTTTATTTTGTCTAAAAGGCACATGAAAATAGTGCAATTTTCAAGTGGTCTTGGAAGTCTAAAGTACAGTTTCTTGATAAAAAAAATATATAGCTTTCCCACTGCTGGGTTTATAGTGGGAGTTGCTGGCATGCTTCCAGTTCACCGCATGAAAATCTAAGCTCCCTGTATAAGTGCAGAATTTAGTGTTGGGTCTTAAGGTTTTGTTTGGCATCTTGCCAAAGATGTTATGCGTTTAGCTGGGAAAATTGCCTGGAAGTTAATTGAGAGGAAAACACTAATATACAACCTCCCCCCTCAAGAAAAAAAAAAAGCCATGGATAGGCATACAGTGCTGTTCATTGATAAGATTTGTATGTATATAATAGAGACTTATAGTAAAGTTGATCCCAAGATTGCTTAAGATGGATTTTCACTGATTATACACCCAACATCTATCTGTTCCTTTGTGAATGTCCAGAGTTTCCCTAGGATCAGGATTTCCCCACAACGCCTGCTCACTAGAGGTATGGGGGTCATTGAAGTCCCTTTAAAAATGTTACTAACGGATGGGTGATTATTCCAGCATTCAGGAGAGGATGTATATTAATTCCATCTCTTAATGAAATGTTTTAAAAGGGACATTTTAATGCAGGACCTCAGTCTCTTCCTTCCAGATGAGACGAGTGGAATTGGCTTTGGATCCCCTTCACTCCCCAGAGGACCACCAGTGCCTGTTTCACCCATCGGGTCTGGTCTCTTCAGGGCTAACGGAGCCCTTCTTAATCGAGACTTTATGACATTTATTTTGTCAACAGTCTCAGGACCTGAATTTTGCTACGCCCGGCAGCTAGCTTGTGCTTTCTCCCTAGTGTTTTTTAATTCACTGTTCCCTTTTAATCAGTGATCTTTTCCCATTTGTGGCATGCCCCGTAACTTGATTTTTTTTTTCTGATTAATAATTACGACAGAGAACTGCAGGAGTTTCCAGGGAGTTAACAGCCATATTTCCTTCTTTAAATGAAAGTACAGAGTGTTCGTTGTAGATGTCTGTTTATTGTTATTAGCAGATTAAATTTATCTGGGAGACCCCACTCATACCATCATGCCACGTAAGCAATTAAGTCACGGCTCCCAGCACCTCCCCATCATCCATACCTTCCTCCCTTTCAGGCTCCCTCTAAGCCTTGGATAGAAAAATGACACTTCTCAAAACCGGAGTCCAGCCTGAAGCTAGGAAACCCTGCTCTTCAATGACAGAGCTCGCAGTAAGTGGGCTTCTTGCTCACTTTCAGAGCATTTCTTGACGGTTCTCACCGTGGTCTTGGAGACAGAGCTTGAAGGGGAAGGGCAGGAAAGACAGAGGAACAAAGCTGAGAGGTGGGGTGCGCTTCAGGCTGGAGAGTGAGGGAAAAGTGATCCTTTAATTGAGTGTTCTTTTGTACCTGGACTGTATCTTTTTGATGTGTTAGGGACAGGAGCGAAGCAGAAACAATGCAAGTTTGCTACTGTATGAATTCCCTCTCCTTCCCCTTAATCCTGTCCTTATTGGGGCCTTGGGTGGAAAGCTGATAATTTTGGTGAGCCCTAAAAGAAAGGCCATGGCTTGAATTCCTGCCACCATCCCCTTGATAATGAACAGCCCTAATGAATGCGGGTAAGTGGTAGGAATCTGTGACCAGCTGCATCGGGGCAGGTAATACAGCTCAGATTTAATTGGGAGCAGGTATTGGAAGGCTGTATTACTTTAATTGGTGAGGGGTTTTCTAAATGGAAAGGACAAAGTATAATGGACAAATTGTGCAGTACAATAGCACTTAAGCTGGGATTGTATGCATTCGTTAATCTGCTGAGGAATGAGGCAATTCTAAACAATTTTCTCAGTGAAACCAACTTCAGAAAGCTTGTCCCTTTTGTTCTCCCTTGGGAAAATGTAAGATTGAAACAGAAAATACCTTTACCGAGGCAATCATTTGCCACGTGTGGAAAGCGGATACAGCTGTAAACTATGAAAAAGGGATCTTTGTAGTACAATAAAGGATAGAAAAAGAGATAAAGCTTGGGATAAGAGTGGGTCTGTCACTGCATCTAAAGGAGGAATAAAGTGATGGCATTTACAGTGACAGACGAGAATCTAAAGAGAACGCAGGACAGTTGAGAGAGGGAAATTTGATATTTAAAAGAAAGGGCTGTGATAATTAAAAGTAGCATTACATTAAACTGTTACGCATGTCATTAATGACAGAAGGAAACTGGTGCCTTTTAAAAAGTTAATGATTCCTATAAAACCATCCTTGAAACCTTACACTTTTAAAAGTCTATATGAACATAAACCTGGCCTCACAGGTTGTATTTCTGATATCTAACTTTCCTTAAAATTATAAAAAGCGATTTGATTGGAATTATACTCCAGTAATTGTGTGGCATTGTCCATGGACCAGTGCCCCAGTCCTGGGCAGCTAGGGGAAAGGATGGATGGAGACCAGCCAGGGAAACATTGCTATAAAAGGCTCTCGTATTGATACGTGGGTATAAAATGAGCCCAAGGGACGATCATTGCCAAGCACATGCTATTGCCTTGTTTTCCTTTGATAATTTACATTTGACAACATCCAAGAGCATATCTATGGAATGGCATTTATGAGGGAAAAAAATTTCTTCCTGATTTGTGGTTCAGCGACCAGCTCTGATGAGACTGTTTAACTGGGTTTTCAACTGGTTTAAACGTAATGGTTGAAGAGCCATTGTACTTGAGCTCTTTTAATGGGGCTCTTACACTTGTCTGTTTCATTACAGGTGGGGAACCTGGAAAGATTGTATGTCCTCTGGAGTTCACGGGGGTTTGGCAGCGGTAGAAGCAAAACAAAACGGAGCATAGAGGGAGTGTGGAACAGACTTTCCCAAGATCCCCAGGTGGGTTTCATGTACTGCTTACCTGAAGAGTGAGACTGGTTCAGCTTCCCACACTGGCTGTAAAGGTCGAATTATCTTACCTCGGCTATTGTTCCCTGCTAGAGCCAAATCTACAAAGCTACGGTTTATAGAAAGAATTCTTTGGAAGGGAAACTGTTTTGCTATCCTCACATCTAGATCCACATACTGGACAGCACATACTTGGCCTCAATCTCCTAAAGTACAGACTATGAAGAAAAAAGCCCCTTAGTGGGAAATCATATTTCTTCTAAAAGTAGAGTAAAAACCAGTAATGGGTGTTGGTGCATAATGGAAAAATCTGCCTGAAACTCAGTCAGAGATGCTATAAACTATAAGAGAAAACCAAAAATCAGTCACACCAAAACATGTTCACAAAGCACACCCAAGAGTCTCACCACCTTAGCACATTTTAAAAGATGTTTGTAATGGAGACTCAAATTATTACTGCGCTTCCACGTTAAAAAAATTAGTCTGTCAAACCCCTTGAGGGAAGAGAGGAAGGAAAAGTGGAGAATACAGAGTTAGGGTCCCAAGTTATTATTTTAAGAATTGTGACAATTGGGGCATCACAGTACTTATTTACACTGAAGAGGCACCACCTATGCTTTTAATTGTGTGTGTGCGTGTGGGTGTGTGTGCATGTGTGTGTGTCTGAGTATGATTGAAGTTGGTGAAGTGTGACTATGTTATATACAAGTGTGACAAAAAACTAAGTTAGAAAAATATGCAATTAGGACAAGTCAAGTTTGTGTGAAATCCCCCACCCCTGCCCCCAGTCCCCCAGAATTAAAATGAAGCATTCTTTCTGTCCTTTCTTTATCCCCAGGCCCATTTCTTCTTACTGGAAGCATAGGGAAAGAACGTCTCCCTTGGTAAAAGTCCTACACAAATTGTAGCTAAAAAACATTCGGCATTGGTAATACAACTTATACACAATTCCACTATCCTAGAGCTATTTACACTGGGCAAGTGAATAATAAAGAAAAATCTTGTTACACACATACACACACAACCACACAGAGAGACAGACAGACAGACACACGTTTATTAAATACCTTTTGGGAGTTAGTTCATTCAGCTAGTTGACCTTGTGTTCTTCTTACCGACAACAAATGCGGCAATTGTAGAATTGTTTTCCAAACATTCAATTAGAGGCTTAGCAACCATACCTATCAACAAAAAAGAGATTTCAATTAAATTTGGTGAGGGAAAATCTTACAGATGGAATTATATCCTTTTCTACCACTGAGCTATCCAAAGGTTTAGTCATCAAGTAGAGGATCAAAATAGAAGGCTGATAGGACTTGGGAGTTTCGTGAGATGAAATCCTTCCTATGCAGATGACATCATCTGGGACTTCTGCATCTGAACTTCTCCATCATCCTTCAATCTGCATCTTATGACAATTCTAATGACCCCAAAATACTCATCCCCTACTCTCTCATGTAAGGAGAAATATTCAATGTAGGACATTTAGGTCTAAATATGATGTTCAATATTTATCACCTATGGTACCCATCTATACAGAAAGAGAGATACGGACAGACACACACATACACAGTTAAAATAAATATTAAATGTTATATAATACCACAAGACAACAAATAGAAAAATACTACAGTGAAATTTCCAAGTTGTTTCAGTAAATGGAATACATGAAAAAGAGGTCCTAATTTTCGGAGCCATATTACCACTTTCAATGAGAATAAGGGATAAAAGCGTTTAGGAATCTTATTGAAGAAGCTTATGCTCTTAACTATTTCTGAGCATCCCGGTGTATAGGTATGCATTGGCCAGTAAAGTAAATTATAAAATAGTGATATTAAATATTACCCTTATTTGTGTATTAAGCTAAGAAGTATCTAGGTATAGAAAAATACAATACTTTGAATAATGCATATGTGTCTTCTGAAGCATTTAAAAAATGAATTGTATTCATTCATCAGCATTGGATAAAATCTAAAATCTCACAAAGTGAGTATTTACTGACTGTTCTATTTTGACATTATTCAACTATGTCTGGAGCATATACAAATTTTGTGCTTTTTATGAGATGTAATTAATCAATGAAATGAAAAGAACTTCCCATGGGAAATACCCTTCAACCATTTGGAATAGAAATTGAAACTTGAGAAATGAAGAGAAAACGAGAAAAAATATTAGAGCTTCTTTTAGGTTGAAAAATGTTGTAGGGATTTGCAACTGAGACCTCCTGCATAAAATTAGGAATCTAGAAGTTCTGCTCACTTCATTAAAAAGGCAAATAAAATATCCGCTCCACCATCCCACAGTACAAGAAAATATGCTTTCACTTTTCAAAGCTCCGTGTGGAAATATTTTCTATGAGAAATAGAAACACTAAATCTATGCCACACTCAGCTTGGGAGGCTGGAATTCATTTTAACTTGGGGTGCTTTGTATGTGTATATCTCAAGTTGGATACCCCAGCAGAAACAAAGACAAAACTGTCTATAAGATGATTCTACAACACAGGGCATCCAGTTCACTTAGGGAAAAAATGAAGGTGAGGTGAGCTCATGATTCAAAGATACAAACCAGGTAAGAAAATGTACCAGCATCAAGAGAACCAGCAGACACAATAAACTGGAAAATTGCCATTCTCAAATACCTAAGTTAATATTCTAAAATTAATACTCTAGAAGTGAGAATAAAATACTGGTATTTAAAATCATTAGAGAAACAGAAGTTGGTATGGAAATCACAATGAAATAATAGCATATTATGGGGGGAAAAATCAGAATTTTGAAAGAGCCGCATAAAAATCTCACTATTTTAGTACCTGAACTCAAGTAATGCACAGAGAAAGAATACTTATATCCTTAATTCCAAGAAATGTCCATTATATATGTGTTGATAGGAAGACAAACTAATGAATTTATTAAAGTTTTGTGTTTTATATTCATAGTTGTTGAAATTTTAAAAATGGCAACCTATATACAATATTAGGTAATCACTGAAAACATCTAGAACAATGAAAAGAAAAAGAAGTTGGTCATGAAATGTTGAACTTGATTATAAAGATTTTGGTCCTTTCCTAGAGGTCTTAGAAGATAATGAGAGAATAAATAAAAGGTTTCTAGACATAGCTAAATGAGAATCCTTGGGAGAGTGATGTCTACAAAATGGCTTACCAGGAAGCCCCACGCTTTCTTTTCCAAACAGAAACAACAACAACAAATAAAGAGAAATTATGTGAATCAACTTCATAGGTGCTCTGGAACACAATCAAAGGTTTACAACAATCAAGCAAATGCTCAATCAAGAAAAAGCCATCTTCAAAATGTTAAGCAGTTTCATAGTGTTTTTACCCTGCATTCCCTCATCCCCTCCACAGCACAGAGCATATTGATCATGAGCAAGGGAAGCCTAGTTACCAATCACCCTCCTTCAACTGGAGGGAGCAGAGCAGAGGTTATTTGCAAATTGCTGTGTATGTTTATTCTAAACTGACTGGGGATACATGAATAGTGACTTGCTCATCTCTGTCTCACATAATTTGGAACATAGATAGGAGATGTCACCAGTAAAAGCTACAAGGGACAACAGATCCACAGACACCTATGACAAGAGATTCTGGGCAGAGATATACAACAGACCATCTAAAGCCCATAGTTAAAACTAGGGTGGGACTCTTTGGGAAATTAGGACATTCAAAAGCAACTGCATACACTGGAGAATTTGGAAAGTCATATTCATGCCCAGGCAAGATGCACTCTCAGAAGTTCTGAGAAGACTTTAAACTTTCACCTCTGCTGATCTCTAGACTCCAGCAAACCTAGCTAATTGCTGAAGGAATACGTCCACAAAGAGCTAGTCTTTAAAGACTGAGAGAGGTGGTTGTCCTATTATTATTATTATTATTGGAGATCATTGTTTGCTTTTCTCTTTCAGCTCCTGGCTTTCAAGAAAATCTTTGTCAAAACATTTGCTGAGCACAAGCTTAAACCAACAACAACAACAACAACAACAACAAAACAGTGAGTAAATACACCAAGGAATAGTCTTTGAAAAAGTAGTTTGGAAAAGTCCTGAAATAAATGGAATATAACTGCCTTCAATGATCAAAACAGCTATAACAAAAAGCAAAATACAGAAAACCCTAGGGAATGGATAGAATCTGAGTTACAACATTATAAAAATCAAATACCAATTTTCAACACAACAAATCATAAGACATACAGAGAAATAGGTTTTGGTTTATTCAAAGGAACAAAATAATTAATTGGCAGAAACCATCACTGAGGTAGCCCAGATAGTGGACTTACCAAACAAAGACTTTGAAACAACTGTTTTAAATAGGCTTAGGGAACTAAGAAGAATTCAGAACATAATATATGAATAAAATAAGGATATCAACAAACAGATAAAAATTATAAAATGAGAACCAAACAGAAATTCTGGAGCTGAAAATTTCAATGACTAAAATGAAAACTTCACTAGAGGGGATCAATAGCAGATTTGCAGATGAACGGGTGAACTTGAAGATAGGACAATGGAAATGACTGAGTCTGTGGTGCAGAAACGAAATAAATAAGTGAACAGAGCATAGAGGACTTGTGGAACACCATCCAGCTGACTAACATACACAAAAGAGGAGTACCAGAAGAAGAAAGAAAGGGAAAGAAACATTATTTCTTAAAAAATGACCAAAATTCTGACCAAAGTCTTCTCAAATAAGAAGAAATCCATTAATTTACAAATCAAATTCCAAGTAGAATAAACTGAAAAAGACCCTAACCAAGACACATTATAATCAAACTGTTGAAAGCCAAAGGTAATACTGAATCTTAAATGCAGCAATAGAAAATTGATAAGACATGTATAAGTGACTCTCAATAAGATTTTTAGGCAATTTCTCATAAGAAACCTGGAGTTTCTGACAGTGGGATGATATATATATATATATATATATATATATATATATATATATATATATATATATATATATATGACTAAAAGAAAAAAAGAACTGTCAACTGAGAATTCTATATCTGGCAAAACTGTCCTTCAAAACTGAATGAGAAATTAAGACATTCCCAGATTAAAAAAAAAAAAGGTGATAAAGTTAATTACCACGAGACCTGCCCTATAAGAAATTGTAAATGGAATCCTTTAGGTTGCAGGGAAAAGACACCAGTCACTTGAAAAAGTATGGAGATGTAAAGTTCTCTGGTAAAGGTAAACACATGGGCAAATAAAAAAGCCACTACTATTATAACTTTGGTTTATAACCCACTTTTCATTTTCTACAGGGTTTAAAAGACACAAATATGAAATACATTATATATATGTAATCTCTGACATCAATAATATTTGGGAAGGTTGGAACTTTATAGGAGTCATGCATGCAGTTGAGGTTAAGTTGGTATTAATTACAATTAAATCATTACAATTTTAGAATGTTATATGTAACCCCCATGGTAACCACAAATAAAAAATCTGTAGAATATGCACAAAAGAAAATAAAAAGAGAAGCAAACATATCACTAAAAATCCACTAAATGTAAAAGAAAACAATAATGGAGGAAACAAAGAACCAAAAAGTTTAAAACATACAGAAAACATAGCAAATGGCAGAAGACCTTCCATATAAGTACTTACTTTAAATGTAAATGGACTGAACTCTCTGATCAAAAATCACAGATTAACAACATGATCTAAGTATATGCTGTATTCAAGAAACTCACTTGATATCTAAGAAACAAATAATTTGAAACTGAAAGAATGTTAAAAGAAATTCAATGCTAATACAAGAATAGCTACACTAATATCAGACAAAATAGTCTAAATCAAAAAGTGTTACAACAGATAAAGAAGGACATTATATAATGACAAGAATGTCAATTCACCAAGAAAATATGACAACTATAAACATATATACACCAAATAGCATAGCCAAAATATATATGCTGGAACATTGACAGGTTTGAAGAGAGAAATAGGCAATTTTATAATAGTAGAGCATCAGTACTTCCAATTTTAATAAAAAATAGAACAATGATACAAAAGATCAATAAGAAATTAGAGGACTGGAAAACATCTTAAACCAATTGGACCTAACAGATGCATACAATCATTCTACCCCAAAATAACAGTTTACACATTTTTCTCAAGTGCATATGAGACACCCTCCAGTATAGAACATAAGTTAGGCAACAGAAAAGACTTTATAAATTTTAAAAGATTGAAGCCATACAAAGTATCACTTCTGATCACAGTGGAATGAAGCTAGAAATCAATTTAAAAAGCAGCAAAATTCACAAATTTGTGGAAATTAGACATAGCACCTTTAAAGAACTAATTGGTCAAAGAAAAACAAGAAGGGAAATTAGAAAATACTTTGAGACAAGCAAACACACAACATACCAAACTGTATGGAATGCAGCAAAAGCAGTGTTAAGAGGAAAATTCATGACAGTAAATATGTGCATTAAAAAAGAAAAAATATCTCAAATCAATAACATAACTACACTTTAAGGAACTAGAAAAATAATTTAAAGAATGAATAAAAATACTTGATAATCTCTGTTAATGCAAAAAAAACATTTGATACAATTCAATATCCTTTCTTGATAAAAGTACTCACTAAACTAGGAATAGAAGAAAAAAATTCTCAACACAATAAAAGCTATATATAAAATCCCCACATCTAACATCATATTTAATGGTGAAAGACAATTCTTTTTCCTCTGAGATCAGAAATAAAACAAGAATGCCTGAATTTGTCACTTCTATTCAACTTTTTATTGAAAGTTCTAGTCAAAGTAGGCAAGAGAAATAAATATAAGGTACCCAAATTGGAAATTAAAAATAAAAATTATCTCTGTTCACAGGTGGCATGATCTGGTATGTAGAAAACCATGAAGATTACACAAAAAACCTGTTGGAACTTAATAAATAAAATGAAATCAACAAAGTTGCTGGATATAAAATCAACACACACACACACAAAAATCAGTGGTGATTCTATACACTAACAATAAACAATCAGAAAAGGAAATTAAGAAAATTCCATTTACAACAGCATCAAAAAGAGTAAAATACTTAGAAATAAATTTAAACATGGAATCAAAGGACTTGTACACTGAAAACTACAAAACATTCTAAAAGATTAGACACCAATAAATAAAAAGACATCTCATGTTCATGGAATAGAAGACTTAATATTGTTAAGATGACAGCACTACCCAAAGCAATCTACAGATTTAATGAAATTTCTGACAAAATTTCAATGACATTGTTTTGCAGAAATAGAAAAACCCATCCTAAAATTCCTATGCAATTTCAAGGGACATCAAATAGCCAAAACAATCTTGAAAAAGAACAAAGTTTTAGGAATCACACTTTCAAATTTCAAAATGTACCTCAAGGGTATAGTTACTAACAATGTGGTACTGGCATAAGGACAGACATATAAACCTATGGAATAAAATAAAGAGTCCAGAAATACTGATTTTGACAAGGGTGCCAAGATCATTCAATAGAGATAAGACATTCTTTTCAATAAATGGCTTTAGCAAACTTGGATAACCACACGGAAATGAATGAAGTTGGACTTATACCTTACACCATATGCAAAAATTAACTCAAAATAGATCAAACACTTAAACATAAAACCTAAAAAAATCCTAGAGACAAGAAAACCTAGAGGCAAAAATTTATGACATTGGATTTGCCAATGATTTTTTAGATATGATAACAAAAGCACAGGCAACAAATTAGTAAAAAATGATCCAAAACTAAAATTAAGAATACTATTTGTTCACAAAATCATCAAGAATAATAAAATGCTTAGGAAGAAATTTAACAAGAGAAGAGCAAGACATATACACTGAAAACTACAAAACATTGCTGAGACATTAAAGAGGATTTACCTAAATGGAGAGAATTTCCATATTTTTGAATGAAAAAATCAACATTTTCATGATGTCAATTTTTTATAAATTGATTTATACATTTATACACACTCTGTATCAAAATCTCAGAATGATAGTTTTCTATAAAATCTGAGAAGCTGATCCTAAAATTTATATATAATTGCAAAGATCTAGAAGCTAAAATAATTCTCAAAGAGAAGAGTAAAGTTGGAGGACTTATGTTTCCCAATTTCAAAATTACTGTAAAGCTACAGTAAGCAAAACAGTGCTATTGGTGTGAGGATAGACATATGGATCAATGCTACAGAACTGAGAGTCCTGGAACAAACACAACTATGGCAAATTGATTTTCAACAAATGCATCAAGACAATTCATGAGGAAAGGATAGTCTTATATAAGTAGTACAGTTGGATGTTCACATGTCAAAAGATTAATGTAGACTTTCATGTCCCCTCATACAATACACAACAACTAACTCCCAAATGAATCAGAGCTAATATAAGAGCCAATCCCATAATACTTTAGAAGAAATCTTAGGGGACAATCTCTGTGACCTTGGCTTAGGGAAAGACACTTGGACACCAAAAGTACAATCCATAACAACAACAAAGAGATAAATTGGAGTTCATCAAAATAAAAAAAAAAATTAAGCTTTGAAAGATGCCATCAAAAAAAATAAATAAAAGACAAGATACAACTGGAAGAAAATATTTGCTAATCACATATTTCTAAGGACTTGTTTCCAGAATATATAGAGAACATTTACAACTTAATAATAATAGTAATAACAATAATAATGTTTAAAAATGGGCAAAATATTTGGATAAGTGTTTTCCCAATGAAGATATATGGATGGCTAGTAATCACATGAAAAGGTGCACACATATTACACATTAGGGAAATGCAAATTAAAGAAACAATAAAGAAAGGTTTCTTTATTTAAAAAAAAAGAAACAAATGCAAACAAGA
Source organism: Grampus griseus (assembly GCF_964374135.1). Lineage (NCBI taxonomy): Eukaryota > Metazoa > Chordata > Mammalia > Artiodactyla > Delphinidae > Grampus > Grampus griseus. The sequence continues at coordinate 85,384,930 of NC_139009.1, forward strand.
ATGTGAAGAAACTAGAACCCTCATTTGTTACTGGTGAAAAATGTGCAACGGTTTAGCCATTTTGAAAAAATTTGGCATGTAATTTTAAAAGTTAACATAAACCTATCAAATAACCCACCAATTTCACTCCTAGGTGTTTTCCCCATCCCTCCTCCCACTAGACAAAATATCGTTTTCATATCTCATTATGGAGTTTGCTATTACTGTGTTTGCTTTCTCTCTGTTAATAGTGAAGATGTATTCCAATATTACAGGATTCTGTGACTGTACTCAAGGCACATAGTTTTCCTGCAAGGTATGTAAAATAAGATGGGCGCAATAAAAATGTCATAGGGATTTCAGTACGGGGATCATGTCTCTTAAGAGTACTCAGTAGTGCATTAAGCTAGTGGAACTGAAAGGGACCAAGAAAAGTAGGTGGACATGATCTTGAAGTTTGAGATAAATAGCACTTATTCCTGATATTCATAAGAAAGGCACAGAAGAGAAAATCCCCAGTGTACTGTTCAGAGAGCAGCAATTACTACTTGTAATGAGGGGGTCTCTGAAAGAGCAGTTGTGAAGGTTGAACAGGTAAACTGAGACCTGAACTTCAACTGGTGAGAGAGCATCATACCCTTCATGGGAATTTTTGAAAGGATGGAAGGATCTCATTACTTTAGAAATCAAGATAATATATTTCTGAAGAGGGAATTCACATCATACTGCTATTATTATTTCCAAGGTTCCTGATGATGTATTTTCCAATAATCATATGTTAGATTCTGTTGCGAATTCTTATTTTACTTTCATAGAAGTTGTTAGTTTTTTGTTGTGACCCGTATTTGAAAATAGGCACAAAGCAATATTTTCATATATATTCATCTTAACTTGTGATAAAAAATTAATACGTAATTAATTTCACCTTGGTCATTGGTGAATGTAGTCACAGAACTCCTTAAATTAAATTATTGAATAATGAGAACAATGCTAATTTTTAGAGAAAAAGAGATTCTCAGGAATCCTGTATTCCTATCTTTCTATGACAATTTAAAAGTCTGTGTCCTGAAATTGATTTTTAAAAAGAGACAAAAATAACATAATCTCTCGTTCATTTAAGGATAAACTATCCTCAAATGCATACTTCCATTGACAAGTATGCTCTCCTTTCCAAGAAAGGATCTGCGTTATTTTGTAAATTTTAACCAAACAAGAAAATTCTATTATTTCCTTCACTATGTCTTTATGAGAACCGTAAAATATCACTAAAAAAGAAGTTTTTTTCTTTAAGCACATGACTGAGTTGAGTGTGTAAAATCTTTAATTATCCTCTAAGTGCCAGTAGGGATGGTACTTTCCCACAATCTACTCAAGATGTTTTTTTTAATTCTACATGTGGAATAATTGGAATTCTCTTTAACTTTTTATCATATAATTCAGTAGAAACTCCAATGTATCAAAGACAAAAAATAAGGGAAGTTGCTATTATATTTAATGATGGTCATCATCTTTATTTTTATGAGTACTGATAAGTATTGATTAGAGAGGATAATTTCAAATGTATGCTTAAATATATATAATTATTTCTAATATTGACTTAATTAGTATATTTGCAGATCTCCTCTAAAACAAAATTCTATGCCTTGACACAAATTTTTTCTCTCTTAAAGGGGCCCCAAATTAAAAGTATTTTATCACATTTTCTTATTTTAACTCTCCCACTTTAGATAAAATAATGAGAATAGCAACTACTAGATTATTTAGTGAAATTAGTCTATTTTTAGCATGTAGGTATGAGCTTAATAAAATAAGTATTCTTAGTGGTGCTTCAATAATTTTGAAAACTTCTAACTTGTGATTCTTGAGAGGATAATCCTTTTTATCACAGAATTTAGTCAGTGTCAGGCTTAATGCAAAAAGGAAAAAGCACAACAAGACAAAAAATTATGATTTAAAAATTAGGAATAATTGTGGACATAACCCATTTCTGAGTTCTCTATCTTGAGCTAATTTAGCCATACCTATGAATGTGATCTTCCTCAGTGCTTTAAAGGACTTTTTCTTAATCCCATTCGTACAGTCAACATATATTGATAAAGCAGGTCTACTATTAGGTCTTCTAATAATTTTAATGAATTTAAAGGAAAAACACTGAGCACGTTTCCTTATGGAGTTCTGATTAATGGTTTAAATATACATTTTTAACAATACATGTGGTCTATTTAAATTGAATTCTACCTAAAAAGTTAGTTAAAACAAATTTGCTTTATTATATGTAGAAGTGATATTAGTTGAATGCATCAGTATATCTGTGGTGGGGTACTAAAACAGATTGAAACAAAATATAAAATAAAGAGGAAACACAAAGATTTTATTTAACTAAGGAAGCATGCATAATAAAGCAACAAATTTCATAACAGAGAATAATATGAATTTATTCAGTGCTCTTGGAAGATTTTCATATATGTTTTTTCAACAGGATCTGTTCCCACAAGATAAAAATTCAATTCAGTTTATTACCAGTTAGCATATCACTTCTAAATGAAGCTCATTGCAATCTAAAACAGGTCCTGCAATGAGCTAATGAGCAAACTCCTGCCCGATATTGACAATTAATCAGGCATAAACGCATTTAGGATCAGGACCCATTGACAAGCACGAAGGCTCACACAAACTTCAATGAAACATGATATGTGAACATATTTGTCTAATTGTACATCGGGTTTTTGCACAAATTCCCACCAAAACACTTCATTATCTACAGAGGTGATGCATCCGTTTCAGAATCCATAGGAAGCTTTTTGGTTTTCTGTAACCATATATAATGGATTGAATGAAGAGTCATTAGGCTTTCTTCCCAGTTTTCCCACTTTAATTGCTATAGCAACCTGAAGCCAAAGTTGGGTCATTGGATAGAGTAACTGAGCAATTAAAAGCAACGATCATTGTGCCCTGATAGAATTATCCTTGTTCCTTAAGGAAAAATAATCAAGTATTTAAAATAATTGGAAATTTGGAATGTGAAAAGAAAGAAGAGATTTTTTTTCACATTTAAATTAGGGAATAAGAAATGAATTAGTATTTATATTTCTCCTTTTAAAGTTTATAATTGAAAACATTCAAAATGTATATTGTATATCAACCTTGAACATATGAAATGAGGGCTTTGTCTCATAACTCATAAATTACTTACAGCTGATTTCACTCTGATAGCTAGAGAAAGGGACATAAAAACAAAAGCCTATTATATGGTTCTTTTACGTTTTTTTAATTAATTTTTGATGTTATATATAATATTCCAGGTACCTATATGTTTTATTTTGCTGATAGATCAAATTGTGGAAAAATCTCCTCTTCACTCCCTTTCTCACATGTGACATTTAGGTCTTCTCTCAATTTATTTAATATTTTTAATCTCAGTAACAATAAAAGGAAAAAACAAACTTTATTATTGTAATGTTATAGTTAATTATAGCCTTTGCATGCTGTTGAAGATGAAATAGTTCCAGGTGCTTTTTGACTGTGTTCCTTAATTATAGTTAAGTTTATTGCTTTAGAATATAATACTATACTAATATTTTATTCTGACTTGATCTTTTTTAGTTTGGAAGCTTGCTTTTCTCTTTCAAAGAGAATTAAACAGAGAATATTGCTTCCTTGCAAATTGGCGGGAAGGTCTCAGCATAATAAAGAAATGAAGAAAGAGTAAGTTAACCCAAGCGTAAAGCAGAGTAAGTATAATAGAGAACTATACCAGAAAGGAAGATGGAGGTAGAGACTCAATAAGTTAAGAACAAAAATTAAAAGAATGAATATTTTCCAGAATATAGAGACAAACTACAGTGAATAATTTCATTAATACTATACTGTATGGAAACCTGGATTTTCTCAAAAGATAAATTAATAGATACTTCTTTACTTTATAAAAGCTCTGATAACATTATTTCTTTATAAACTTAGCTCCTGGGACTTCCCTGGTGACACAGTGTTTAAGAATCTGCCTGCCAATGCAGGGGACATGGGTTCAAGCCCTGGTCCAGGAAGATCCCACATGCCGCAGAGCAACTAAGCCCGTGCACCACAACTACTGAGCCTGCGCTCTAGAGCCTGCATGCCACAACTACTGAGCCCGCATGTCACAGCTGCTGAAGCCCACACTCCTAGAGCCCGTGCTCCACAACAAGAGAAGTAACTGCAATGAGAATCCCACACACCGCAACAAAGAGTAGCCCCTGCTCTACACAACTAGAGAAAGCCCACACGCAGCAATGAAGACCCAATACAGCCAATAAATAAATAAATAAATAAATAAATTTAGCTCCTATATTTCCCTTGAAATAAGGGTACAATTGTTAAGAATAGCTTATACTCTAGGTCTTTGAGACAGAAATGTACCGTTTATAAGAGAATGAGCCATATCTTAAATTCTAAGATAACCAAGAACTCTAACTTAAAGCATACTTTGGTCATATGTCTTGATGTATCCTCTTTAAACATCCCAATAAAATATCAACTTTAACATAGACATAAAGAAAAACAGCAATGAAACTAAGATTTCATGGCCAACCTATTATCAAAATTTGAGAGATACAGAACCTATAGAGTTGAGATGAGAATCATGTATGCAATTTTGCTTAAGATAATATAAATATGATAGTTTGAAGAATATGCAGAGGTATTTTATTTATTACCTGCAGCCTGGATGGCAACACATAATAGGCACCAATGAGAAAATTATGCAGCTATAATAAAATAGCTAGTGTGATGCCTCTCTTCCAACTTTGTTCTCCCATAATCACCTTCTCTTTTACATTCATCCACAAATAAGAACTTCAAATAAAACCACAGGATAGAAGCAGAAAGGACATGTTTGGATGAATTAACAGTATGGGAAGTGAAAGTATTCCTCGGCTTGAATCTTTGGAACAGATTATAGAGAATCAGTGAAATTTATTCCTTGAATGTTTGTTAGAATTCACAAGTGAACCCAGCTGGGCCTGGTACTTTCTGTTTGGGAAGTTGATTTAATTTGTTTAATAGATATAGACATATCAGATTGTCTATTTCCTCTTGCGTGAGTTTCTGAAACTTGTGTCTTTGAAGGAATTGTTCCATTTCGTCTAGGTTATCAGACTTGTGGGTATAGAATTGTTTATAGTATCCCTTTACTATCTTTTTCATGCCCATGGAGTCTGCAGAGATGTCCTACCTTTCATTTCTGATATTAGTTATTGGTGTCCTCTCTCTTTTTTTTCTTAGCCTGGGTAGATGCTTACCAATTTTTTCTGATCTTTTCAAAGAACCAGCTTTTAGATTTGTTTATTTTCTCTATTGATTTCCTGTTTTCAATTTTATTAATTTCTGCTCTAGTTATTATTCTTTTCTCCTGCTATCTTCCACTTCCCCTTCCCCTTCTCCTTTTCTCTCTCCTCCCCCTCCCCTTTCTGTTCCCCTCTCGCTTCTCTTCCCCCTCCTTCTTCTGCTGTTTCTTCTAGTTTCCTAAAGTGGAAGCATATATTATTGATTTTAGATCTTTCTTCTTCTACACTATATACATTCAATGCTATACATTTTTCTCTAATGACTGCTTTTGCTGCATCTCATGAATTTTGATAATTTGTGTTTCATCTTCATTTACTTCATAATATTTTAAAATTTCTCTTGAGGTATCATTCTTGATCCATGTGTTATTTATACGTATGTTGTTTAATCTTCAAGTATTTGGGGCTATCCCAGGTATCTTTCGGTTATTGATTTCTAGTTTAATTCCATTATAGTCTATTGTATTATTTCTATTCTTTTATATTTATTAAGGTCTGTTTTATGACACAAAATGTGATCTGTTTTGTTCAGTGTACCAGGTCAGCTTGCAAAGAACGTGTAATCTGTTGTTTTTGGATGAAGTAGTCTATAGATGTCAATTAAATCCAGTTGATCTATGTTGCTATTGAGTTCAACTATATCCTTATCAATTTTCTGCCTGGTAGATTGGTCTATTTCTAATAAAGGGGCGTTAAAAAGTTCCCAGCTATAATAGTGGATTCACCTCTTTCTCCTTGTAATTCTATAAGCATTTTCCTCACTTTTTTGGATGCCCTGTTGTTATACAAGTACACATTAAGGATTGTTACATCTTCTTGGAGTATTGACCACTTCAACATTATGTAATGCCACTCTTTACCCCTGATCATTTTCATTGCTCTGAAGTTGCTCTATGAATTTAACTTTGCTCTCTTGATTACTATTCACTGTGTATATTTTTCTCCATCCCTTTATTTTTAATCTATATATGCACTTATAATTAATGTGCATTTTGAATAGATAACATATAGTTGGGACTTGTTTTTTGATCTACTCTGACAATCACTGTTTTTTTGGTTTTTGTTTTTGTTTTTTTTTGCGGTACGTGAGCCTCTCACTGTTGGGGACCCTCCCGTTGTGGAGCACAACGTGGAGGCTCCGGACGTGCAGGATCAGCGGCCATGGCTCACGGGCCCAGCCACTCCGCAGCATGTGGGATCTTCCCAGACCAGGGCACAAACCCACGTCCCCTGCATTGGCAGGCGGACTCTCAACCACTGTGCCACCAGGGAAGTCCAATCTCTGTTTTTAATTGTTGTTTTTAGACCATTGATGTTCAAAGTGATTGTTGATATTGTTGGTTAATATCTACCATATTTGTTACTGTTTTCTATTTGTTTCCCTTATTCTTTGTTTCTATTTTTTTCTTCCTCACTTTTTCTGCCTTTTGTGGCTTTAGTTAAACATTTTTTATGATTTGTTTTTCTCCTTTCTTAGCATATCAATTGTATTTATTTTTCTTATTTCTTCTTTTTCTTTTTTTTTTTTTTACTTTTTCTTGTGGTTGCCCTAGAGTTTGCAATTTATATTTGCAATATCCCAAGTCCACTTTCAAGTAACGCCATACTAATTCATGAAGAGTGCAAATATCCTCTAATAACAAAATATTTCTAGTTCACACCTCCTGTCACTTGTATCATTAGTGTCATTTCACTTATGCATAAGCATACATAATTAAATATACATTGTTTCTATTATTTTGAACAAACTCTTATCTGTTTGATCAATTAAGAATAAGAAAAGTAAAAGTTTTTATTTTACTTTCACTTCTTCTCTCTCTGATGCTCTTCCTTTATTTATGTAGAGCTGAGTTTCTGACTGATATCCTGTTCCCTCTCTATAATGGACTTCTTTTAACATTTCTTCCAAACCAAGTCCATTGGCAACACATTCCCTGAATTTTTATTTGTCTGAGAAAGTCTATTTCTCCTTCACTTTTGAAGGATAATATCAGGATACAGAATTCTAGGTTGGCGATATTATTTCTTTCAACACTCCAAATATTTCACTCTAATCCCTCCTTGCTTTCATGGTTTCTGAGGAAAAATTGGATATAATTTTAATATTTGTTTCTTTATAAGTAAGTTGATTTTTCCCCTATGACTTCTTTCAAGATTTTATCTTTATCTTTCGCATTCTTAAGTTTGAGTATGATGTGTGTAGATAGTGTTTTTGGCATTTATCCTGCTCTCTGACGTTAATTTAGGGGAAATTGTCAGTTATTATTGAGTCAAATATTTCTTCTGTTCCTTTCTCTCTTCTTCTAGTCTTCCCATTACAGATATGTTACACCTTTTGTAGTTGTTCCACAGTTCTTGGACACTCTGTTCTGTTTTTTTTTTAGTCTTTTCTTTTTACTTTTCAGTTTTGGAAGTTTCTGTTGTCGTATCTTTAAGCTTATGCATTCTTTCCTTGGCTGCATCTGTCTACTAATGAGTTCATCACAGGCATTCTTCATTTCTATTGCATTGTTTTTGTTTTCTGTAGAATTTCTTCTTTATTATTCCTTAGAACTTTTCTCTCTCTGCTTACCTTGTCCATCTGCTCTTGTATGTTGTCTATTTTTTTTTTTTCCACTAGGGCTCTTACTATATCAGTCATAGCAGTTTTAAATTCCTGGTCTCATAATTCCAGTACTTTTGCCATCTCTGACTGTTGTCCTGGTACATCATATCACAAGTATCCTTATTAGTAAGAGGCAGAGGGAGACTGGATATAGCCAGAAGGGCATAGTAAACCCACACAGAGGAGAAGGCATTGTGAAGGCAGAGGTAGCGATTGCAGTGGTAGGTCCACAAGCCAACAATGCCAGCAGGCACCGGAAGCTGGAAGAGGCAAGAGAGGGACCTTCTGCTAGTAGCCACTAGAGGAAGCGCAGCCTTACCGACACCTTGATTTTCTCCCAGTGAGACTGATTTCAGTCTTCTAGACTCCTGAAATCTAAAAAATATATATTTTATTTCAAGCCACTGTGTTTGTGGTAATTTGTTACAGCAGCCATATGGAATTAATACAACATGTGTGGGGTGTGATCTGTCTCAACATGTGAGGGTGGTAAATCTCGCCTTCGGAGGGACAACCACAAAACACATGTTAAATAGATGAGGAAGAGAGGGTATCTTTGTCTTGTTTCTGATCTTTCGTCTGTATTCACAAGGGATTGGTTTTCTTTTCTCATGATGGATTTTTCTAATTTGGTGCCATGATAACACTGACCTCATAGAATGAATTATAAGTTTTCTTTTCCTTTATTTTTTGAAAGTACTTGTGGGCTATTGATATTATTTCTTCTTTAAATGTTTACTAAAATTCATCAGTGAAACCATCGGGGCATGAACTTTTCTTTTTGAGAAGATCTTGACTTACTAATTCAATTTATTTACTTGTTATAAAATATATTTCTTCAAATGGTTTTTCTCTCCCTTTCCCTCTCTCCCTGGGACTGATATTATACATATGTTGTTATTCTCCATGGTGATCCACATATTTCTGCAGCTCTGTTTATTTCTTTACATTCTCTTTTAGTATCTCAGATTGGGAGAGGAATAACTATAGATCGATCTCTTACTTTGAAAATTCTTTTCTCTGCAGCTCAGATCTGATATTGACCCCCTCTAGCGAATATTTAAATTTAAGTTATTTTTCTTCTCATCTCCAAACTCTCTATTTGGTTATGTTTTAAAACATTTTTTTAATCTTTTTATTGATATTCTCAATTTGGTGAGTCATCACTGTTGTACTTTCCTTTAATTTTTTAAAATATGATTTCCTTTAGTTCTTTTACATATTTATAATAAGGGACTTAAGGTCTTTGTCTAATACATCAAACATCTGGACCTCCTCAAGAGAAATATGTATTGACTGCTTTGGGGGGGGTCGTTTTTTTCCCATTTCTTTTCCTGCCTCATAATTTTTTTGTTAAAATAGAATATTTTAGGTAATATGATATGGGACTTTGGAAATCCTATTTTCTCGATTTTCTACTAGTTTTGTTGGAAGTGACTAGTTTGCTTAGTAAATTTTCTGGACTAATTCTATTATGCCATAGGCCCTGTAGTATGCAGCCACTGAAGTCTTGGTTTGGTTAGCTCAGTAGTCAGATAAAGACTGGTGATGGGACTTCCCTGGCAGTCCAGTGGTTAAGACTCCACGTTCCCAATGCAGGGGGCCCAGGTTCGATCCCTGGTTAGGGAATTAAGATCCTTTGTGCCGTGCAGCCTAAAAAAAAAAAAAAAAATAGGAGAAGCTTTCTTAATTAGCTCGATCCTGCAAGTTTCCCACCCTTTGCCGAGAGGCTATGTGTGTGCTTGGGAAATCATTTCCACTACATCAGTTTAGAAGTCTGCTTTAGCCTTCACTTCCTCCTTGTGCAGGGACACAGGTTGGGCCTGGGGAGTGAATGGTGCTCCCTAAGGTCTTTTCTGGGCTTACGTACAGCCCTCCGTGCATGTGTACATGACCTCTTCTGGCCTTCTACCTCCACAGGAGTACATTAGAGCTTTATAAAGCACCCTATAAACACTTTGTTTTCAGATTTTCTTTTTAAATGTTTGTCTTGTTTCTTGTTTGCCTTCACTGGTGTCATAGCTTTAGGCAATTTTTGGACTTTTAAAATAAGTGAAATAATAAATGACACCGTCTTTTTTAACTTCCTTCTCTCATTCAGTATAGGTTATCTAAGGTTTATTCAAGTTTTAACATGTATCAATATTTCATTCCTTTTTAGTGTTGAATAATATTCCATTGTGTGGATAGAGCACATCTGTTTATTTATTAGCATTGAACATTTGAGCTTAATCTCATTTTTTCACTGTAATGAATAATGTAAAGAACATCTTTGTATGTTCTTTATGTGGACACATGTTTTCATTTCTAAAAGTGGAATTGCTGGATCATAGGGTAATTCCATGTTTAATATTTTGAGGAAATGCCACATTGTTTTAGGAACATTTACATTCTCAGGGTTCTAATTTCTCTGCTTCCTTACGAGCACTTGTTACAGTCTACTATTTTGATTGTAGCAATTCTAGTAGGTGTGACATGGTATCTCTTTGTGGTTTCATTTGCATTTACCTAAGGACTAATGATGTTAATTATCATATCATGTGCTTGTTGCCTTTTGTGTATTTTCTTTGGAGAAATTTCTATACAATTATTTTACCCATTTTCAGATTGGGTTATTCATCTTCTTTATTAATGAGTTCTAAGAGTTCTTTATATATTTAGGTACAAGATGTAGCAAGATAAAACTAGATACAAAGCACTGATAAGGAACTATATATGATTTGTTCAGGCTGCTGCAATATTAAGTAATCGTTGCTTATTTGATTTTCGAGAAGCACCTTGGAAATAGGGGTTTTCCTGTAGAGTAAGCTCTGAATCAGTTCAGATAATGCAATTCCCTGTAAATGGGGATTTTCCAGAATGAAGCCCCAAGCCAGCACAAAAGTGACCCTGCTCTGGGAGCTGGTACCTTTTGAGGAACTTTTGTGGTGGTCTGCCCCCTCCAGTGGCTGCTGGCTTTTACAGCTACTGCAGTGGTGTAGCTGATGGTCTTCAAGGCTCAGTGTTTGTGAGAGGAGAATGGAAAGGGCCAAGCCACCGACCCTGATGGTCTCAACAAGGTTCAACACCTTTTCTTCAATTAATATTCCTCAGAATGTTGCAAGCCTTCGGTTAATTTCTAGAAATGGGAAAATTTTGATTTTGACTCTTTTTTGCCAACATTGCAGTATTTTATGGCAGTGTGGATTTACAGAGGTTCTCATTACCCAATTCCAGAATTTCTCCCAGATTGGACTTTGCTATTACAAACTGGTGTTAGGTAAGGTAATACAATTTAATCAGGAGAAAATAGCAAACTAGGCTATTTTCTATGTTGTAACTAATTTTGGCAAATCAAACATTCTTCTATGGTCAGAATTGTTGGTTATCCTCAAATTTGCCAATCATGATCTAAAATGGTGTGAATTACAAAATGAATTGTGAGTACAGAGCTAGCTATGTCACATGTGGACAAATTTATGGACATTATTATAAATTTTTTATAAAACGTTCATTTATATACTCACTTTTGTTTGAATGGCTCAACTACTGGCACATATTTTTCTAATTATGAAATATTCCAGCCTCCCCCAAAATACAGGGTACAACATGATAGGTCATATACCATCACCAAGATTAAGAAGTTAAATATTGCTAGTCCTTTTATTTCTATGGTTTAAAAATCCTTTTGAAATCAGGTCCCCAGCTCAACAATCTTTTTCTGAAATTCTCTAGAAATTAAGAGATATTAGTTCCTATTCTAAGAAATAAACTGAAGCAGGAAAGAAAGCTGTGGTTAGTGATATTTTTTCTTAAAACTTGGAACAATTGATGACCAGAAACATTTTAGTTAATATTTCCAATCATTTATGAATTTCCAACGTAAAATATTACACCAACAGTGATGATGGGTTTTCAGAAAGTCTGCACAATTGAAAAGTAACAGTGCTTATATCCACATTTGCACATACTGAAAATATCATTTGGGTGAGTTTTTGATTTATGAGGGTAGAACAGAACTTCAAATGCATAACAAGAGTAAAATTCCTGCTACATCAGTCCATATCTGTTTTTAATATTATAGGAATTCATTTGAATATGTTGCTTTTGTTCTGTAATCCCCCAAACTAACATTTGTATCAGCGTTACCTGATGATATAACTACAGGACACTGTGTAATGAAAATGACTTTTTATAGTTCCATCCCTTCTCCAGGGAATTTCAAGAACTGCTGAATCAAGTAATGGTTTTAACTAGAAACACTCATTCCAAACAAATGAAAACCAAAGACATAATTACAGTTTTCACCATGGTGCTCTTTATACATAATCTATAAGAAAATTTTCTATCATTTTAACAAAAAGTATTTCTGCTAGTCACTTTTACATCATGGAGATTGCTGGCAATAATGAAAATAACATGTTGATTTCAGTCTTGTAATGTCATCATATTCATTCTTTTGCTTCATGAGAAACCTAAGATTTGATGAGTATCACATTTTTTTTTTTTTATAGACAGCTCATTACTGACAGAGCTGGAGCCTGTTGTTTGGTTCTGCCCATTCAGACATTGGCAATGAGTTTCTCTCAGTGGTTTCTTTGGCTTTTGAGTAGCCAATGGAAAAGGAACACATTTTTATTTTTTTCACCTTATTCAAAATTATAGTCCCAGTGTGACTCTCCTTTATGAAACAAAGTAGGTCTGCTTGTAAATTCAAATAGCTGGGTTAGAACTAGTCTCTGAAGAGGATGAACCACAGAATTGGTAAACTTAGTGGTAGGGAAAGAAGGGAAAACTCTTCAGAGCAGAGACTCTTTAAAGGACAGAATCGCCAATGATCAGAATCTATGGGTACTTACCTGAATAGCTTATGGATTCTCCTCTCTGTATTTGCGGAGGAGTGTGGGTTTCTGGGTCAACACTCAAACTAGATGGAGATACAGGGAACTTTCATTAAAGCCGTCAATGACTTCCAAATTAACATCTTGCTCCTAGACCCCTTTCCTTGACCTCCAGATACTCATATCTATTTTTCAACTTGATAATGGAGAATTAATCAAAGACATTTCAAAACTAACACTTTTAAAACTGAACCCCTAATTCCTGGTCATAAAATAAGGAGTGATTCATTATTCCTTTATTCTTCTTGCATTCCATATCCAATCCATCAGCTAAAGCTACCAGCTCTGCTTTCTAAATATAGTCAGTATCCAACCATCTCTATTCACCTTCACTGCTACTACCTGAGTTCAGACCTACTAACAGGCCGCCATGCTGTCTCCTCTTCCCCTATTACCATCTGCTTTAAAAATAGTAACCAGGATGATGTTTTTGAGGCCTGAGTGAGAGCATGTCGTTCTTATCCTAAAAACACTCTGATGGCTTCCCCTCTCGCTCAGCTAATGAGCTGAAGTGTTAACCATGACCCGCAAGACCCTTCCAGATCTAGCCACTTGCTAATTCTTTGACCTCTTTCTCCCTCTCCTGGAGCCACTCTGGCCTCAGGCTCTCCCTCAGGCACATGAAGCCAACGCTTACCTCAGGGTCTTTGCAAGTATTGTGAACTTTGCCTAGAATCTTCTTCTCTCAAATATCCACGTGGCCTTTGCTTTACTTCTCACAGGTCTCTGTTCAAATAGCACCTCACCACAGAAGCCTCCTCTGATGACTTTTGTGAAATGGGCTCATCTCCCCTGCTTCCTTATGCATCCTAGCCCACTTTATTTTTCTCTGTAGCAATTATTATTCCCTTACATAAACTATTTAGCTGAATATAAGTTGTAATGATTGTAAGATACATGGTTATTTTACACATCACTGCCAAATAAAAAGTGAAATAATTCTTTCTTCATTTAGAATTCTTATTTTGACTATACTAAAAGAACTATTTTATACTTAATTAAGCATAGATATTTATCACCTAACCACCCTTCTACAAACAAAAAAGGAAAAGTACAATAAAAGAAACTGAGTTATTTAAAACTTCTTCCTATTAAGAAACAATGAGTCGTCTATATCCATGTTTTTCTACACTATCATCTTATACACATTCAAGAGTTTTTGTCGTTTAGCATTTCTCAAAATAATGCTCCACTATTGGTTGTTTATTTATTTTATTTTCTTCTTAGCTAACGATATCTATTATAGTTTTGATATATTTTTTTCCTTTTTTGACTGAAGTCAAATGCCTGAATCTGTCACTATAGACTCATTACTCTGAATAATTTTTTATCTACTCCAAGGAATTTGGCAATATTTTCTGCACGTGGGAAGACCGCTTCACCAAGGTACCATGGTGATCTTGCTCGTGTCCATAGACATGTGTGCAAAGGCTTTCACTACACTTTATCTGAGTGTGGGCAGAGTCCCTGTGATATATCAGGAGTGAGAGAGATGGGAGATTTCTGATGAGTTGCCCCAAAGTCACTCCCACTGCCTCCCTCATTCCTCTGGGTGCCACCATGGGCAGTTATCACTACTTCACTGGTTTCTAATCCACCTATTCAAAGTATAGCAGTAGACTATAACCACTCAGCTGAATTCTACAATGTCCTCTGGGAGTCAGGATGTCCCACAAATCATGTGGGATTATCTTCTGGCCTCTTCAGTTTTGTTGTTGCATTTTTTGGTGCATAGGACAAGGACCTCAGGGAGCTGGCACTTCTGCCTGCCCTTCCTTTTACTGTCTTCATAAGCAGTGAAGTGTCTGAACCTAAAAGTGGCTCAAATCTTTACTGGCCGAATCCAACCTGGGCTTCGGCCTTGTCTCGTATCGTGAGTCTGACAATGCCTCCAATTGGATTGCCTGATCTGAATGAATCCAACATCTGTTGCTCACATCTCAGCTGGAACAAAATCACAAGACAATCTTCATTTATATGTTGGTGTCTACCTTTGCTCAGTCATATAAAGCACGTGGTTATTGCACTGTAAGAAAATAAGGAACTCAGGAGAATATCAGTGTTCTGCAATTTTTAAAATATTTGTTTAATATATAATGTATGCCTGATGCTCTATACCTGTGTAAAAATAACTCTAATTTCAGTGTCATGTCATAATAGTTTTACCTGGCAAATACACTCAACATGGACGTAATTTGCAGAATTCTATGGAAATGTTGAAAATATGAAAGCCTGTAATTAAACGACATATCACAAATGCCACCTAGACAACAGTGAATGTAAGGTGCATGTTGATGCAAAGAGTTTTAACACATGAAACATGATAGTACACCTTAGAATTGTCAGAATGTGGTGTCAATTTGTTTCTTCTTTTGTTTAATGGCCATCTCCCATCCCAGAAATGTAAATTTTGTGAGGGGAGGGACTTTATGAGTTGTTTCACTACTCATATCTCCAAAGCCTAGAGTGCTGATGACATATAGTATGTCGTCAAAAATTAATTATGGAAGGAAGGCAGGGTGGGCTCTGTTTAGCAATCTTGTTGGACTACAAGTAACAGGAAGTTGCATTCCTTTTACCTTCAGTTGGTTTCCGGATACTTCTTGGTAAATGATAGGTAACTAACAACTTAATAAAACTCAACTTCAAACAAGGTTGAATAGAAAATACAAATCAAAGTACCTTTGGGGGCTTCCCTGTTGGCACTGTGGTTAAGAATCCGCCTGCCAATGCAAGGGACATGCGTTCGAGTCCTGGTCTGGGAAGACCCCACATGCCGTGGAGCAACTAAGCCCATGCTCCACAACTGCTGAGCCTGCACTCTAGAGACTGTGAGCCACAACTACTGAGAACACGAGCCACAACTACTGAGTCCACATGCCACAACTACTGAAGCCCATGAGCCTAGAGTCCATGCTCCACAACAAGAGAAGCCACTGCAATGTGAAGCCCGTGCACCACAACAAAGAGTAGTCCCCGCTCACTGCAACTAGAGAAAGCCTGCACGCAGCAACAAAGACCCAACACAGCCAAAAATAAATACATAAATAAATTTATATTAAAATAAGGTACCTTTGAAAGGCCAATATAGGAAGGAAATACCATGTTTAAGATAACAGAAACAAAGATAAAAGAAGATTCACCTTATTTCTATTGCCATCTATCTTGCAGGCAGACCCAAATTTCTCTGCCTTTCATGACTACACTAAATGATCCTCAGGTTCATTCAGGTCACTCTTCTCACAGACTTCATAATTAAAATTTCATTTCCAGAATAAAATAACGTTTTATGTGTTTCATCTTATCCTTGTAGTACTTTCCTTTCTTCTTTTGCAACATTCATAAATTTCTTATTGTCACTAAGTGTTAATTTTTTGCAGAAATTGGCTCTTGTGCTGCAGTTTAAAATGGAGTATTGAATTCCTTTGCACACACATCTTAACAAGTAAGACATAGACACAACTGTGGGCAGAAATGTGCCAATCGAAACATGCAGTTTGACATACTTGTAATAAATGCGTTTGTATTTATGTGTAAGGACTTATTTAGAAATGGCACAAGTAGGAAGTACTTAACCTTTGAACAATCCAGGTGGGTTAAAAGAGATTTGGGGGGCCTATAAAATTTATTTGAATGTTAACTGTATAGATTTAAGTTGAAAGAAAAGGGAGGAGTGAACTTTGTGATAAAATAATAAAATTTTATTGTTCTCTACTGTGGGATCTTTTTGCATTTTCTCTTTATTTCCTCTTGTTTCCTGAGGCAGAAGTGCAGGGGTGCTACTTGAAGACGTCCAATGGTGAGGGAAAGAAGCCCAGACAATTTAGAATGGACGAAAGGGAGGATAGGAAGGAAATTATACACAAATATTCTGACTCTTTAAAGATCAATGTTTTCAGTTTTCTAGTCTTTTCATGCACTACAAGAGCTCTATTCCTTTCTGTAGACCTTCCGTGTGATTAACGTTACAACTCCTCTTAAGTGATGAAGTGCCTAGGATTCCAATGACTTCCCAGATTCTGTGTAGAATACTGGCTAAATAATAATAACTAGAAATACAGGATGCTTATCATACATACATATATGTACCATGATATCATATATGTATATTGCCAATACTAGCAGCCACTGGTAAATATCTTTTGATGAGGATAAATTGTCTTAATTTAAAGCATTTTGTTTTCGTGTCTATTTTATATTGAAAAAAACTATCAACCCAGGGATATGAAAATTGGCACCAATTGCATTAAATATTCTAATGCAATTTCACCTCCCAATTAATTTCACCTAAATTATGCTTTTGCTCCAAATATTAAGTTCCAGAGGATCTTATACCAGATCACTCTTGCAAATTATCCTCTCAACTATGATTGCATGATCAAATACTGAGTCTGTTTGAATTCTTTAAAACTGTATTGTTTTGAAAGTAGGCAATTATAGGCTATTTCCTGTATGTTGATAATTATTTAT
Source organism: Grampus griseus (assembly GCF_964374135.1). Classification (NCBI taxonomy): domain Eukaryota; kingdom Metazoa; phylum Chordata; class Mammalia; order Artiodactyla; family Delphinidae; genus Grampus; species Grampus griseus. Next base: position 85,402,185 of record NC_139009.1, read on the forward strand.
TTGTATAAAAATATTGCAATGTTTCTTTGGTTTGGCCAAATGAAATCTCATTATCTCATTATAATATTCACACTTTACAAATTTTATTGTATAAAAATGAGTCTTGGAATTTGAAAATAGAAGTTATGAAATAGGAAAAAAACATACAGAATATGAAGAAAAAAGGGTAAAAGAAATGTAATAATGAGTCAAAGTACTGTCCTCATTCTCCCCTTTTCATGCCAGCAACATTAAGATCCAGTGAATAAGGGGCACACATTCATAGCATCAGCCCAGAATTTTGGGGAGACAGGCCTGATGTAAAAATTTAAAAAAGATATTTGAGTTTTTACAAAGTGTGTTGTGTTTTCATGTGTTTGTGTTTTCATATGAAAATATACGTGTGTATTTAGATTTTTACATTATATACTTTGTTGTATAATACATATTTGAATTTTTGTGATATAAATAACATATGTAGCATCCATATATAATTTGAAAAAAAATTGTGACATTTACATTCAGTTGTCCATAAGAGGACATGAAGCTCAAATAATTAATTACTTTTGGTCCACAAGCTTTCCACCTTGAGAATATAATGTTTTGACAAAAATCCTGCGGACTACAATAGTTTTCAAAATTTCTCACACAAGATTTTCCAGAAAAAATAGACCTGAGTGTTTATCAACAAGAGATTATACATATTCTATATATATGTTAAAATGCCATGTGCCTTATCAAAGCATTTCCTTATTTTAAAATGTCACTGTATATGATTGTGGGTGTTTGTATCCATACACACACGCTTAAAATGTAAAAATGATTTCACATATTATAGGTATATTTAAGCTTTTACACATAAATTTTGCATATGGACTTATATTCTATAATTACTTGTATGTAGTTATATGTGACATTATCAAAAATGAGCATAAGCTAAAGCAAACTATTGACCTAAAAATTCTATATGTAGTATAATAAGTAATCAGCTTAATTATTTTTATTATTATAATGTATATTATAGAAATACAAATTATTTATATTATAGAAATATAAATATTTATTTAACTAACATTTGTTGAATAACAGCTTAGTATGGGCAATTGATAGATATTAGAGAAGCAAAGATGAACAAGATATGGTTCTAGAGCTAATCACAATCTGTATATCTGAGAAGTTCTTTGGGGACATCGACAGTGCTTCTAGAAAATTTGTGCTTACTATAAGGGAGCACATTTCTGATTGCCAGGAAAAACAAGGCAGCTGCAAAGCTCACTGTATAAATGCATGGACCATCCTATGAGGGAGAGCTTCATCACATGCTGCACTGAGGTCTGTGCCCAGTCAACCAAAGAACCACTGGAACAATCGCACTATGCCAAGGGTGGCCAATTTAGGGTACAGAACTCTTAAGAAGATCATCCAGCTTCCCTTAAATGACCTTCATTAATTTTACACCTTTTGCCAATTAATTGCACTTATGAAACTCCCTGTCTCACTCTGAGCAATTGAACTCATCTTGGCCGATTCCTATTTTGTTTTTTTAAATGGTCATATCCAATTGTCAATATGAATCTGTATAACCACATTACAACTGGGTCAGTAAATGTATTCATTCATTCTTCCCTCAAACAAAATGAGTCCCTATTATCTACTCTTAAACATCTTGCTCTTTTTCTTCATAGCATGAGTTGAAATGTTGTGTTTATTTGGTGATTGTATTTAACCAAATATACCCCATTTAAAGTATAACCTCAGTGAGTATAGAGATCACGTATCTTTCTTACTGTTCTATTTTCATTGCCCATCTCTATGCATGTTATACAGAAAAGATGGAATAGCTCTCTGTGCAATAAATGAGTTCAATGTACGTTTATTTTTCACTTGCTGCATGTTAATTTCTGTTGGTTTACAAAAATGAATAAGACCAGGGTAAATGTGTCAAGGAGCTCATGTTCTATATATCAGTGTGGTCAGTGCAATCATAGATTGCTTTACCGGGCATTATGGTAGCACAGAAGAGGGACTAACTTGACTTTATATTGTAGTAAGCTACCCTCAGGAAATGGTTCATTTTTAATGTATACAAAAATATATAATAGTCCAATCAAATAACAGTAACCAAATGGACAACCAGAAAAGTGTAAAGTATAACTCATTCCAAAATTCCCCATTGCTGCCAACTGAAAGTACAAAACACCAGAGTTACTGTAAATGAAAAAGAACATGGTTATTTTTGTGTGTATTTCGGTTACTCTTTCTATAATATGTAATCTAGAGCAGTGATAAATGACAGTCTTAACAAGAACACATGAGAGGACTTCTGAGAGGATAGTATAGTAAAAGTATGTGAAGACTCAGTTCTTCAGTGTTTAATTAAATGTACAAAAAAGCTTCTGGAAAGTTAAAAATCCCTTACAGAACCCAAAACTAATGGCAACCATTGAGAATGTTCCTGAAATCATGAGGCATTCCACACCTATGGGATTTGTTAAAACATACAACCAAGAGCACAACTAAAATTTTTCACTTTTCCAAAACCAAACATTGGTTGTAAAAACATCTGAAGCATAGTTCTACCCTTACACATCTACATTAAGAGGATACGAACAGGCTGTGTGACATTGGAGGAGTGGACTAACAGGGCCAACCACACGCTGAGGCAGACCACGAGGGATGGGATGATCACACCCAGCATCAAGAAGTGACTCAGTCATAAATAGGAGACAAACCTGGCTGTCTTACAGCCCTAACTTTACCTTGACTGTAGAACTATCCAGGAGAAGAATATATAATCCCTATCACCTAACTCAAGGAATATATGCTTTAGTTAAGTCTGTGTTTCAAGTGGACTGTCTCCTGATGGACTACTGCACTTACGGAGAGAGAATATGGAAGAAATACTAAATACTAAAACATCTTTTTAAAAGTCCATACTGAAAACTAAATAGGAGATGGCAGGTACAGTAATCAAGCCATGTGGTAGCTGCCATAAAGATATATAGAAAAAGCACAATAGAATAGAAATTTCAAAAATAAGCACACATATACATGGTCAAATGATTTTTGACAAGGGTGTCAAGACCATTCAATGGGATAAAGGACAATCTTTTCAACAGATGATGGTTAGAAAACTGGATATCCACTGCAAAACAATGATGAGTTACCCATAACTCACACTGTGTGAAAGTTAACTCAAAATGTATCAAGATCTAAACATGAGAGCTAACATTATAAAACTCTGAAGAAAACAGGGGAATATCTTCATGACACTGGATTTGGTGATGATTTTTACGATATGATACCAAAAGCATGAGCAACAAAAATTAAAATAGGTAAATTGGACTTCATCAAAATTGAAACCTCAGCATCAAAGGATACTTTTAAGAGAATAAAAAGGCAACCCACATAATGAGAGAAACTATTTGTAAATCTTACAACTGATAAGGAATAAATGTCTTGCATACATAAGGAATTCCTAAAACTCGGCATGAAAACAAACAGCTCAATTCAAAAATGAACAAAGGATTGGCATAGACATTTCTACAAAGAAGGTATACAAATGGCCAATAAGCACATGAAAAGATACTCAAGATTATTAATCATTACGAAAATGCAAATCAAAACCATAATGAGTTACTACTTTACACCCATTAGAATAGCCATTATCCAAAAAGCCGAAAATAACACGTTAGCTAGAATGTGGAGAAATCGGAACCCTTGTGCATTGCTGGTGGGAATATACAATAGTACAGGCACAATGGAAGACATAATAGCAGTTCCTCAAAAAATAAACATAGACTTGCCATATAATCCAGCAATTCCACTTCTAGGTATTTACCCAAAATAATTGAAAGTAAGGATTCAAACAGATATTTGTACACAAATGTTTATAATAGAAATATTCACAATAAACAAAAGGTTTGTCAGCAAATGATGGGATAACCACTGTGGTATATACATACAAGGGAATATTATTCAGTCTTCCAAAGTAATGAAATTCTAATACATGTTACAGCACAGATGAATCTTGGAAACATTATGCTAGGTGAAATAAGCCAGACACAAAGGGTCAAATATTGTATGATTCCACTTTTATGGGGTATTGAGAATAGGCAAGTTTGCAAAAATGGGAAGTAGAACTGTAGTTGCCAGGAGCTGAACAGAGATGAGAACAGGGAATTATTGTTTAATAGGTACAAAGTTTCAGGTTGTGATGATGGAAGAGTCCTGGCAATGGATAGTGGTGATGGTTGCATAACAATGCAAATGTACTTAATATCAGTGAATTTGCACTGAAATGATTTTAAAATGGTAATTTGCATGTTATGTATATTATATCACAATTGATAAAAATGCCCATTGTGCAAAAACAAGGAAAGTCTGAGAAACTGTCATAGAGATGAGGAGACCAAAGAGACATGACACCTAAATATAGTGTGATAACCTGGATGAAATCCTCAAGTATACAAAAAAATCAAAACTAAATAAATCTGAATAAAATATGCTCTTTGGTTTATGATAATCTATCAAAATTAGCTCATTCATTATGAAAAATTTGCCATGCTAATGTAAGATATTAATGGTAAGGGGAGGGCTTCTCTAGTGGCACAGTGGTTAAGAATCCACCTGCCAATGCAAGGAACACGGGTTCAAGCCCTGGTCTGGGAAGATCCCACATGCCGCAGAGCAACAAAGCCCGTGAGCCACAGCTACTGAGCCTGCACTCTAGAGCCCGCGAGCCACAACTGCTGAGAGCGTGTGCCACAACTACTGAAGCCCGCGCGCCTAGAGCCCGTGCTCCACAACAAGAGAAGCCACTGCAATGAGAAGCCCAGGCACTGCAACAGAGTAGCCCCTGCTTGCCACAACTAGAGAAAGCCCACGGACAGCAACGAAGACCCAATACAGCCAAAGATAAATAAATAAATATTAAAAAAAAATAGTAAGGAGAACTTTGTGTGTGGTATGTGAGAAACCTGTACTAGTTTTGCAAACTCTTCTGTAAATCTAAAAGTACTCTATAATAAAAAGTTTATTAAATGTTTTAAGTAAATAAGGGGGGAACAAAACAAAGTATCATAGAAGTCAATCCCATTCTGAGAACATAATTGAAGATTTAAGAAAATGACTGTAATCCTTAGGGAACATTTGAAAAGATACCTTTATAACAAGAATACAAAAATTATTTCTTAATAGCAGAACTTGAATTATTATTAGAAATAGTAAAATTATAACACTAAAGCAGTAGAAATTCAGATTATGGAAACCACATTTGTACTCAAGGAACTAGACGGTAGGTATGAAAATAATACACTTAACAATAATCAAACGACCAAAATGGAAGGCAAGGAATAAAAAATAATTCTCTGAAAAATAGGAGGCTCATAGAACAAAGTTTAAAAATATTAATCAGGAAGGTTAGCATTGAACGGAAAGTTATTGCAAAGCTAAGCTTCTCTGTAGGCAATTCCACTCAACCCAAGAAAAATTTGTCACAGGCAGAGGAAAGAGTTAAAGCAGCAGTGCTGAGACCTATTTACTCCTTTTACTGGGGGACTCCCCTAGGGAAAAAGGGAAAGAAAGTGAACTGGTCTATATTTGCCAATTGGAATAATTACATTTGCTCTAGAAAATATATTATATTCAGAATAACCTTAGCAAATTGTCCCTAGCTAAAGGAATACTTAACGGCAAATAAACTCAGAATCCACGATTTTATGAGGCAAGTTTCTCTGGGGAATGTTTCATTTCTTTGAAGCTAAAGTGTGTCTTGTATACAGCATTTGATTGTATTTTACTTTATGTCCAGTCTAAAAATTCTGCCTTTTGATCAAAATGTTTACTCCACTCTCATTCTCTCATTTAATGGAATTCTAGATATGGTTGGATTTACTTCTACTTTTTTACTATTAGTTTTATATTTGTCCCATCTCTTTTTTGTTCGTCTGCTACTCTTGCTGACTTGTTTTGTGTTAGAGACATTTTTAATGTAACTTTAAATTCTTTTATTGATCTTTTAACCATTTTTTCATTTATTTTCTTAGTGGTTTTTCTCAGAATTACATTTCATATCTTAGCTACCCAAAATCTACTTCACATTAATATTGACTTAATTCTGATAAAATATAGCAATGGTGTTGCAATGTAGCCCTATTTCCCTCTTCCGTCTTTTGTGATATTGCTATATAATAAATATAGATTACATCTATATTTGTTGTAAACTCAACAGTATAACATTATAATTACTGCTTTACACAATCTTATATTTAATGAAAAAGGATATATATACCCATATATAAATATAAAACATTTCTACACACACAATTTTATATTTACCTACTTGCTACCATGTCTGATCATCTTCATTCTTTCTCGTATATTTAAGTTACCACCTGGTATCATTTTTTTAACCGTGCAGAACTTCCTTTGTAGTTTTAGTAGAGCAGGTCAGCTAGTAATGAATTCTCACAAATTCTGTTTATCTAGTAATATATTTTTTTCTTTTTCTTTTTTTATTCTGGTAAAGCATATATTACATAAAATGTACCATTTTAACTATTTTAAGGTATACCATTTAGGGGTATTAAGTATATTCATAATGTTTGGTAACCAGCACCAATATTTCCAGAACTTTTATCATCCCAAACAGAAACACTGTACCCATGAAACAACTCTCCATTCTCTCCTCTCTGAGTTCCTGGTAATCTCTATTCTTCTTTCTGTCTCTACGAATTTGCTTATTCTAGATACCTCCTTTTTGAAGAAATGTCTACTCAAGTCCTTTGCTCATTTTTTAATTGTGTTGTTTCATTGTTACTGAGTTTTAGGAGTTCTCTATATAATCTGTTCATTAATTCCTTATTCGATAGATGACATACAAATATTTTCTCCCATTCTGTGGGTTGTCTTTTTCACTCACTTCATAGTGCCCTTTGATACACAACAATTTTAGTTTTAATAAAGTCCAATTCATCTATTTGATCTTTTGTTACCTGTGCTTTTGTGTCATACCCATAATATCATCGCCACATTCAATATCGTAAAGTTTTTTTCCTGTGTTTTCTTCTGAGAGTTTTATATTTTTAAATCTTACATTTAGGTTTTTGATCCATTTTTAGTTAATTTTTGTATATGGTCTAAGGTATGATTCCAACTTCACTCTTTTGTGTTTGAATAACTGGTTTTCCTAGCACCATTCATTGAAGAGACTGTCCTTTCCCCACTGAATGGTCTTGGCACTCTTGTGAAATAACAATTGATTATGTATGTTAAGATTTATTTCTGAGTTCTCTACTCTATTTCGTTAGTCTGTATGTCTATCCTTCTGCCAGTACCGCTTTTTTTTTTTTTACATCTTTATTGGAGTATAATTTCTTTACAATGGTGTGTTAGTTTCTGCTTTATAACAAAGTGAATCAGTTATACATATACATATGTTCCCATACCTCTTCCCTCTTACATCTCCCTCCCTCCCACCCTCCTTATACCACCCCTCTAGGTGGTCACAAAGCACCGAGCTGATCTCCCTGTGCTATGCGGCTGCTTCCCACTAGCTATCTATTTTACATTTGGTGGTGTATAAATGTACATGCCACTCTCTCGCTTTGTCACAACTTACACTTCCCCCTCCCCATATACTCAAGTCCATTCTCTAGTAGGTCTGTTTCTTTATTCCTGTCTTACCCCTAAGTTCTTCATGACATTTTGTTTTTAATTCCATATATATGTGTTAGAATATGGTATTTGTCTTTCTCTTTCTGACTTACTTCACTCTGTATGACAGACTCTAAGTCCATCCACCTCCTTAAAAATAGCTCAATTTCGTTTCTTTTTATGGCTGAGTAATATCCCATTGTATATATGTGCCACATCTTCTTTATCCATTCATCTGATGATGGACACGTAGGTTGTTTCCATCTCCAGGCAATTGTAAATAGATCTGCAATGAACATTTTGGTACATGACTCTTTTTGAATTATGGTTTTCTCAGGGTATATGCCCAGTAGTGGGATTGCTGGGTCATATGGTAGTTCTATTTGTAGTTTTTTAAGGAACCTCCATACTGTTCCCATAGTGGCTGTACCAATTCACATTCCCACCAGCAGTGCAAGAGTGTTCCCTTTTCTCCACACCCTCTCCAGCATTTATTGTTTCTAGATTTTTTGATGATGGCCATTCTGACTGGTGTGAGATGATATCTCATTGTAGTTTTGATTTGCATTTCTCTAATGATTAATGAGGTTGAGCATTCTTTCATGTGTTTGTTGGCAGTCTGTATATCTTCTTTGGAGAAATGTCTATTTAGGTCTTCTGCCCATTTTTGGATTGGGTTGTTTGTTTTTTGTTATTGAGCTGCTTGTAAATTTTGGAGATTAATCCTTTGTCAGTTGCTTCATTAGCAAATATTTTCCCCCATTCTGAGGGTTGTCTTTTCATATTTACGGTTTCCTTTGCTGTGCAAAAGGTTTGAAGTTTCATTAGGTCCCATTTGTTTATTTTTGTTTTTATTTCCATTTCTCTAGGAGGTGGGTCAAAAAGGATCTTGCTGTGATTTATGTCATAGAGTGTTCTGCCTATGTTTTCCTCTAAGAGTTTGATAGTTTCTGGCCTTACATTTAGGTCTTTAATCCATTTTGAGCTTAGTTTTGTGTATGGTGTTACAGAGTGATCTAATCTCATACTTTTATATGTACCTGTCCAGTTTTCCCAGCACCACTTATTGAAGAGGCTGCCCTTTCTCCACTCTACATTCCTGCCTCCTTTATCAAAGATAAGGTGACCATATATGCATGGGTTTATCTCTGGGCTTTCTATCTTGTTCCATTGATCTATCTTTCTGTTTTTGTGCCAGTACTATACTGTCTTGATTACTGTAGCTTTGTAGTATAGTCTGAAGTCAGGGAGCCTGATTTCTCCAGCTCCGTTTTTCATTCTCAAGATTGCTTTGGCTATTCAGGGTCTTTTGTGTTTCCATACAAATTGTGAATTTTTTTGTTCTAGTTCTGTGAAAAATGTCAGTGGTAGTTTGATAGGGATTGCATTGAATCTGTAGACTGCTTTGGGTAGTAAAGTCATTTTCACAATGTTGATTCTTCCAATCCAAGAACATGGTATATCTCTCCATCTATTTGTATCATCTTTAATTTCTTTCATCAGTGTCTTATAATTTTCTGCATACAGGTCTTTTTTCTCCTTAGGTAGGTTTATTCTTAGATATTTTATTCTTTTTGTTGCAATGGTAAATGGGAGTGTTTTCTTGATTTCACTTTCATATTTTTCGTCATTAGTGTATAGGAATGCCAGAGATTTCTGTTCATTAATTTTGTATCCTGCTACTTTACCAAATTCATTGATTAGCTCTAGTAGTTTTCTGGTAGAATCTTTAGGATTCTCTATGTATAGTATTATGTCATTTGCAAACAGTGACAGCTTTACTTCTTCTTTTCCGATTTGGATTCCTTTTATGTCCTTTTCTTCTCTGATTGCTGTGGCTAAAACTTCCAAAACTATGTTGAATAAGAGTGGTGAGAGTGGGCAACCTTGTCTTGTTCCTGATCTTAGTGGAAATGCTTTCAGCTTTTCACCATTGAGGAGGATGTTGGCTGTGGGTTTGTTATATATGGTCTTTATTATGTTGAGGAAAGTTCCCTCTATGCCTACTTTCTGCCGGATTTTTATCATAAATGGGTGTTGAATTTTTTCGAAAGATTTCTCTGCATCTATTGAGATGATCATATGGTTTTTCTCCTTCAGTTAGTTAATATGGTGTATCACGTTGATTGATTTGCGTATACTGAAGAATTCTTGCATTCCTGGAATAAACCCCACTTGATCATGGTGTATGGTCCTTTTAATGTGCTGTTGGATTCTGTTTGCTAGTATTTTGTTGAGGATTTTTGCATCTATGTTCGTCAGTGATATTGGCCTGTAGTTTTCTTTCTTTGTGACATCCTTGTCTGGTTTGGGTATCAGGGTGATGGTGGCCTCGTAGAATGAGTTTGGGAGTCTTCCTCCCTCTACTATATTTTGGAAGAGTTTGAGAAGGATAGGTGTTAGCTCTTCTCTAAATGTTTGATAGAATTTGCCTGTGAAGCCAACTGGTCCTGGGCTTTTGTTTGTTGGAAGATTTTTAATCGCACTTTCAATTTCAGTGCTTGTGATTGGTCTGTTCATATTTTCTATTTCTTCCTGATTCAGTCTTGGCAGGTTGTGAATTTCTAAGAATTTGTTCATTTCTTCCAGGTTGTCAATTCTATTGGCAAAGTAGTCCTCCATGTTCACCCATGTTGTTGCACATGGCAGGATTTTATTCTTTTTAAAGCTGAATAATATTCCATTACTGTATATTTATAATCACCTTTTCTTGATCCATTCATCCATTGACAGACACATAGATTGTTTCCATACCTTGGCTAATGTGACAATGCTACAATGAACATGGGAGTTCAGAGATTACTTTAAAGCAATCGTTTCATTCTCTTTGGATATATACTCAGAAGTGGGATTGCTGGATCATATGGTAGTTTTATCTTTAATTTTTAGAGGAAACACCATGCTGTTTTCTATACTGGCTATATCAGTTTATACTTCAGTGACAGTGTGCAAGAGTTCCTTTCTCTGCATATCCTAGCCAACATTTGTCTGTTTTCTTTTTGACAAAAACCATCTTAACAGGTGTGAGTTGATATCTCATTGTAGTTTTGATTTGCATTTCCCTGATGATCAGTGATATTGAGCACTTTTACATGTTTCTGTTGGCCATTTGTATGTCTTCTTATTTTCAATAAAATTATTTATTTATTTATTTATTTATTTATTTATTTATTTATTTATTTATTTATTTATGTCTGCATGGGGTCTTTGTTGCTGCGCATGGGTTTTCTCTAGTTGTGGTGAGTGGGGGCTACTCTTCTTTGTGGTGCATGGGCTTCTCATTTCAATGGCTTCTCTTGTTGTGGAGCACAGGCCCTAGGCATGCAGGCTCAGTAGTTGTGGTGCATGCACTTAGTTTGCTCTGCAGCATGTGGGATCTTCCCAGAAAAGGGGTCGAACCCGTGTCCCCTGCATTGGCAGGCAGATTCTTAACCACTGCACCACCAGGGAAGTCCCTGTATGTCCTCTTTGGAAAACTTTCTATTCAAGTCTTTTACCCATTTTTAATTGGGTTATTTGGAGTTTTTACTGTTGTTCTTGTTATTGAGTTATATGAATTTCTTGTACATTTTTGATATTAACTCTTTATCAGATATGTGGTTTGAAAATATTTTCTCCCATTCCATAGATTGCCTTTTCATTTTGTTGATGGTTTCCCTTGCTGAACAGAAGCTCATTAGTTTGATGTAGTCCTACTTGTTTATTTTTGCTTCTGTTGCATTTGCTTATGGTGTCAGATCTAAAAATCATTGCCAAGATTAATGTTGAAGAGTTTATCCCTCCATTTTCTTCTAGAAATTTTACAGTTTCAGGTCTCAGATTCAAGTCTTTAATACATTTCAAACTGATTTTTGTGAATGGTATAAGATAGGGTTCCAGTATCATTCTTCAGCAGGTGGCGGTCCAGTTTTCCTAACACCATTTAGTGAAGAGACTATTCTCTCCCCATTGTATATTCTTGGCTCCCTTGGAGAAAATTAATTAGTCATATATTGTTTTCTGTATCTTGAAGCTCTGTTTTGGGGTTTACACTCTTAGGGCTGTACTGTCTTCTTGTTTTCTTTCAAAAATTTCTCCCCAATTTCTCTGTCCTCTTAAACTGAGTCCAATTACACACAGGTTAGACCATGCTAAATACAAATTAATTTGCCAATGTGCCTTGGGAACTTTTTGCTTCAGTATATATAGATCCATCTCTTTTCCTTTAAATGATAGCTAGTGTTGAATAGTATTTTAGTACTGTAAGTGATATATAATCTTTTCCCTGTTGAAATATATTTCTAATTTTTCCCTTTTCCAAAGAAAACATTAAAAGCAAATGTTGTAAATTGTTGTACCTATATGCTATTGATCTCACACAGATACTTAGTATTGATTAGGTAAAAGATAAGTACACAAAATTTTGCTAGCAAAATCTGTTTGCATTTCAAAAATGCTGCACTACACTAAATTCCCAAAAAGTGTATATTAAAGTATCCATTTGACTATACTCCTGGCAGCACTTGACAATATCAATTTTTAGTTTTGTGGTTTGGGTTAAAAACAGGATCTCATTACTGTTTCATTTTACATTTCCTGTCTACAAGTAAGCTTGACATTTTATTTATATTAACCCTCTAAATTGTATGTTTGTATTCTTTGTCAATGTTTCAAGTATTTTTTTTCTTTTAGATTTATAAGTGCCCCATACACATTGTGACTTTTAATTATTTTACTGTTCTAAACATTGCACATACTTTTCCTAAGACAAGATGGTCATTTATCTTTTAAACTTTGATTATTGTAGCATTTTATATATGGAAGTTTTTGTTTTACTTACTTTTGTAGTCAACCTAAGGAGGTAGTGAAGACTAGTGACTAAGAAAAAAATTCTAGATCAGACTACCTGCATTCAATTTCTAGTGTCATTGTCCAAGTTGGAGAAGTGTTAGTATAAAATATCTGAGGAAACTGCTCCTATTGCCATGAGAGTAAATATTCATAAGCAAGACACAAAACCAAGATGCTATAAATAATAATAGTGAGAAGAACAGTGAAATCTTACTATATTTTAGATGCATTACATGTATTGATCAACTTAAGCCTCAGCAAAACCCTGAAGTATAGTATCATTTCCATTTCACAGATCACCCTTTATTCAAATTCTTCATAGCTTTTTTAAAATTAATTTTTGTATGGTTTGATCTAAATTTTTAGTCCAAAAGATAGCCAAATTTCCCAGCAGCATTTATTATAGTTCTTCATTTCTCCCATTAATTTGAATACCCTTTTGTCATACTTGGGTCCATTTTAATACTGTCTATAATGCTTCATTGAGTTTCTATTTATTCCTATACCAATGCCTTACTAATTTAATTACCCTGGTTTTATAATATATTTTTAATCTGTTGGAACAAGTCCATCATTTTTGTTATTTCCCAATTTTTTAAACAATTGCCATGAATTTTTTCTCCAGATGAAGGCTGGAATTTGCTTGTCAGTTGCATTAAAAAGATTTCTGTTTGAATTTGAGATTGACTCAATTTCTAGATTATCTTGAGCATTGAAGCCTTTTCAATATTAAATCATTTTTTCTAATAAAGCATGCCTCTAAATTATTTTATTTATCATATTCTTTAAAATCATGTATAGGTTGCTTTAGATACTTTTTGAACAATTTTAATCAAGTTTATCTACAGGCATTTTGTAGTTTGTATTGCTCTGATAAATCAGATCCTCTATACATAGATTTTCTACTTATTTCTGGAGAAACTGAAATTTTAACATTGAATTCTGTTGAGATTCCTCACTGATCTCTTGTAATCTAATAGATTTTCAGTGGTTTCTTTTAGAGTTTTCATTCCTTTAGAGTATCCTACCATATGGTCCAAAATAGAGACAGTGTGTTATTTTCATTCCAATTTTCGTATTGTAATTTTTCTTTTTTCTTACCATACTGCCTTATCTAGGGCATCCACTTCAATTTTGACTAGTATTAGTGACAATAATATCCTTATGTTTCTCTTTTTTATTTAAAAATATTTTTAATTTTAACTTTACCTATGACTTTGATGATGACTTTATGGCGATTTTACTCAAATTAAAGATGTTTCCTTCTATTTTTACTGTTAAGAGTGCTCATCTTGGAGGGGAATTAAACTAAATCATTGGCCTTTTTGTATATATTAATATTATTATTTTATCTTTCAACTTGTCACGTCATGTAAAAAAAATCGTTAACTTGAATTACTTTTGTGTTTCTAGCAAAGGTTACACATTCTTAATAAAATCATGTTTAATTTTTGCAGCTATTTATCACATTACTTATATTAGTTGTCACTCTTGATTAGACAGAATAATAACCATATCTCAGAAAATAAATAGAAAATAATAGGGAAAATTAATTTTTTATTTATCTTTTTCTTCTGATTTACACTGTTATTTTGTTTTCTGCCTCAGTCTATTTTTGCATAAATAGCAACCTAGGTAAATGTGCTGAGATATGTAAGATAGATTTTTTAAGAGCTGTATTCAGATATCATTAGACAATATTTCGGGTCCTCCAGTGTTGCAAATTTTCAGTAAGAGAGATAATTTTTTTCCTTTAAAGGTAAGGTTACAAAGTGTTTCTGATCCTATTTAGGAGTGAAAGAATCCTTACTAGGATCTTTTTTTGTTTCCTCCTTTTCTTATTTCTCCCTCCCTTACTTCCCCCTTACTTCATTCTTTCCTCCCTTTCTTCCTTCCTTCCTCCTTTCTTCTTTCCCCTTCTCTGTCCCTGTCCCTCCATTATTTATTTTCCCAAGGTAATGATGAATTTACTTTGAACGGACAGCACTCTATCCTCTAGTTCTTATTGTTACTAGTGGAATGTATTTTCTTGACAAAAGGCCAAGAAAAAGAGGCATGAATGTGCAGTCTGTGATGATGGGGTAGAATTCATCCAACTGGCCCATCGGAACCAGTGGAAGAGGAGCAGTTTATAAACATCTGAGCTAAGCATCCATAGAGAAGCAATATTGTTCTGAATGCGATAACTTTACTAAACAAATTGTAACATACTAGATTGTATGTATTAAGCACTATGCTAAGCAGTAGGGAAACCAAGGAGAAAAAGGCTCAAGTCAGATAAATCACAGCAAGATCCTTTTTGACCCACCTCCTAGAGAAATGGAAATAAAAACAAAAATAAACAAATGGGACCTAATGAAACTTAAAATCTTTTGCACAGCAAAGGAAACCATAAACAAGACGAAAAGACAACCCTCAGAATGAGAGAAAATATTTGCAAATGAGGAAACTGACAAAGGATTAATCTCCAAAACATTCAAGCAGCTCATGCAGCTTAATATCATAAAAACAAACAACCCAATCCAAAATGGGCAGAAGACCTAAATAGACGTTTCTCCAAAGAAGATTACAGATTGCCAACAAACACATGAAAGGATGCTCAACATCACTAATCATTAGAGAAATGCAAATCAAAACTACAGTGAGGTATCACCTCACACTGGTCAGAATGGCCATCATCAAAAAATCTAGAAACAATAAATGCTGGAGAGGGTGTGGAGAAAAGGGAATCCTCTTGCACTGTTGGTGGGAATGTAAATTGATACAGCCACTATGGAGAACAGTATGGTGGTTCCTTAAAAAATTAAAAATAGAACTACCATATGACCCAGCAATCCCACTACTGAGCATATACCCTGAAAAAAATATAATTCAAAAAGAGTCATGTACCACAATGTTCATTGCAGCTCTATTTACAATAGCCCGGAGATGGAAGCAACCTAAGTGTCTATCAACAGATGAATGGATAAAGAAGATGCGGCACATATACACAATGAAATATTACTCAGCCATGAAAATAAACGAAATTGAGTTATTTGTAGTGAGGTGAATGGACATAGAGTCTGTCATACAGAGTGAAGTAAGTGAGAAAGAGAAAAACAAATACCGTATGCTAACACATATATATGGAATCTAAATTTTTTAAAAAAAATAGTTCTGAAGAACCTAGGGCCAGGACAGGATAAAAGATGCAGATGTAGAAAATGGACTTGAGGACACGGGGAGTGGGAAGGGTAAACTGGGTTGAAGTGAGGTTGGCATGGACATATATACACTACCAAGTGTAAAATAGATAGCTAGTGAGAAGCAGCCGCATAGCACAGGGAGATCAGCTCGGTGCTTTGTGACCACCTAGAGGGGTGGTATAAGGAGAGTGGGAGGGAGGGAGACGCAAGAGGGAAGAGGTATGGGAACATATGTATATGTATAACTGATTCACTTTGTTATACAACAGCAACTAACACAACAATATAAATCAATTATACTCCAATAAAGATGTTAAAAAAAAAAAGACTCAATTCAGGTACTCAAAGATCTATCAACTCTTTAGGGAGGCTGTACATGTAGTCAGAGATTAATTACAGGATAGAAAGTATTAGATGTATGTAGAAAATGACTTTGGTGGAAAACTAAAGGTGACACTACCTGTGGAAGTTAAGAAAGTTTCCACAGTTTTTTGGACACTTAAGTCAGATATAATTATGTTTGCTAGGTTTATTTGAAATCAATGATACCTATTTTCAAATTTATTTTTATGTAAGTTATTAAACATTGTTAATTTGCTGTGTTATTTCAGCTAGAACATTGGTGCTTATATACACAGATGATCATCTCTTTATTATTTATCATTGTGATCACTCACCCATTAATGTAGGTCATTCATTCCATCAGTATATACTGGCCACCTGTTTCATGCCATTACTGGGCTCAATGAGAAGCAAATCAGACTGAGTCCCTGACCTCATGGAATTTACACTCTAGTGGGACAGACGAACGTTAATCAAAATCTCTCAAATAAATGTTCAATTAAAGGAGAGAAGGACAGACTCATTTGCAACCTAAACATTTGGTGATTGATTACATAGGACTGGGAACAAGCACAGGGACAGTAGGGGCACAGGCAAAGGAGGATGCTGACAAAGTGATACTTGAAGAGAAATCTAAAGAATATTTAGGTCAAGGGAACATGGAAAAGAGCTCTCATGGGTGTAGGCCCAGGGGGGGAAGCAGGGTACTTTTGAGGTTGAGAGAAGGTGGAAGCTTAAGGGAGGATGGTTTACAATAACGACTGGAGAAATTATGTGACCTCTGCTCTCTGGGCCTTGCAGCCCACTTTAAGGATTTCTCTTTAAGAATAATGGGAAAGCTCTGAAGGGCATGTAAATGTGGGAGAAAATGACTGATTTCCAGGTGGGCATTGTGGCCAATGGCTTCAATGTTCTCAGCCCCTCCAACACCTCTAACGCCAGTTCCCTGGTTAAAGTCCTCTTGCAAACTGTCTGGAATGGACATTGACCCTGATGACACAGCGGATAACAGTTCTTCAATGCTTTCTATCTCGCTGGCATTTTCCTAATATTAATAACAATTTTTAAATATTTATTTATCTATTTATTTACTTTGGCTGTGCAGGGTCTTAGCTGCGGCATGTGGACTCTTAGTTGCTGTGCGCAGACTCTTAGTTGTGGCACATGGACTCTTAGTTGCGGCGTGCAGACTCTTGGTTGTGGCATACAGACTCTTAGCTGTGGCATGTGGACTCTTAGTTGCGGTGTGCAGGATCTAGTTCCTTGACCAGGGATTGAACCCGGGCCCCCTGCATTAGGAGCACAGAGTCTTACCCACTGGACAACCAGGGAAGTCCCTACATATCTTATTTCATCTTCCCCCAAGCTTTATGGGTTTGTATCAATTCACATCCATGTATCACATGTGGAACCACAGCACCAAAAAGTTAAGTAACTTGTCTAAAGTCTCACAACCATAAGGTCTGTACATTAATTTGGATTTCTAGCATCATGATTATTTTTACCTTGATGTTGTTTTGATCTTTTTCTAAAATTTCATTAGTTCTGCTTTATTTCATCTCAAATTCTATCAGAAGTCAATGGAGTTAAAATATGTAACACCTAAATATTTCAAATTAAATGAAGCTTCTATTTAAACATCCAACATCTATATATGCTTTTCAGGGTTTCTGTATTTTCCTCTACTTTCTAATATTTTAGAGATGCACTGATGTTGTGATGAATACACTGTTACTTGCATCTCTATTTAAATGAGTTATCTGAATACTTTAGATTGGTTTAAGTTTAAAATAAAGCACCTTTGGTAAAACATGTTTTGCTCAGAACTATCTTTACGAATTTGTGGATCTCAAAATGGAGAGATCAAAACATGGGTTTATCACTTTTAAAGTTTGATATCTTTAGAATGTCATTACTTAAGATAGGTTTGCTGTCAGAGTCAGTGTTTCCATAAAAGGGGCATTCTATTTTAAATGTTACATTGTGCATGCACATTCCACTGACACTGTATATATATATATATATATATATATATATATATATATATATATATCATGGGATATATGTGTAACAGTCACACACTTGTAAATGTTATTTAAAAGAACAGAATTTTGAGCTATATTATTTAAATAAAATTTATTTCCATTAACCGTATCTAGGGAGAAGAATTTTCAAAACACCAAACAATATGGTATTCAAAGTACAGAACTACTAGTTAAATGCCGATTAATTTTTTAACAAGAATTCCTATGCAGTAGGCAGATCGTTCCCACATCCCATTGTGATTGACAAGCCTGACATATGGAATAGTTCACAAATCCCCAGGTGACTGACAGATGGAGAATAGAAAGGCGGATAAAGTTGCCGAGAGAGCTGAGGATGATTTCATATTCAGCGGTTTTGATCAAAAGGATTCCAGCTCTCACCCTAAATTTAGCACCGCTGGCAATTAGAGCATGATTTATTCAGTCCTTTCATTTGCTGGTTGACAAATGGAAAACAAGCACAAAATTAAAAATAAGTTTATTTCCAGCGTTTCGGATATTTAAAATGTGTGTGTCTTTGTTTGCACATAAATTAACATGAGATGAATTTATAGTGAGAGTAAATCTGAACTGGAGAGGCAAGCAATAAATAAGAGTTTTTCTACGTATCGTACGGACAGAACAGGTGTTTGAATTAAGACATACTAATACGTTTAGCAGCACGGCTCCACCTTTAACATTAGGGAGTTGATGCTTTCCTACATTTAGAATAATCTTTCCACAATTTAGAGTTCTTTCATAAGCTTCCAGCATAGGTGACCATCTGTATGACAATATTAATGCTCTTCAGCCTAGTAATAATAAAATCCTGAAAACAACTCCTGGCGACCCGGCTTTTCTGCGTTACAGCGAGTGATGGCAGGGCTACAGGTTTTTCCATATCCATGGTGAAAGGCAGAAGACACCCAGATCTGTCTCCAATCTTGCATTTATAAATGGAGTTAGGAGATCACAACCTTTTTTGCACTATCATTCCAGCTAGACAGTGTGAAGTTCTGTCTCCAGTTTCTCCTTCTATTTCATGAACTACAATGAGATGAACAAGAGGTGCTGATGTAAACCTCCTGTTGTGTTGCCGAGAATTGGAACACGACAATATCACATCCACAGTTGGAGGAGAGCATAACTGCAAGCAGCCCCTCCTAGGGATTCAGAGAAGCAGGGACACTTGTAAGTACGTTGACGCCAGGTGTAGAAAAAGAATCAAGCAAAATCCTCATTCTTTCAGTGACAGAAAACAAACATCGTGTCTGAAAGGCCTTGTGATTTCAGAGGAGGTATGTCTATCTACCTCCTCAGAAATCTTCTTGGTACTGTCTAATATAGCTGCTTAGGAATATGAATGAATTGCTCGAAATACGGTGGAAGCTAGAAGGATGTCTCAGAACGGAAAGTAACTTATCACTCTCAGATGGAGCAGAAGTGGCCCTTAGAGGTGGCCTGACATCAAATGCCAACCAGGGTAACCATTTATGAGGAGGCTGGACCGGCACTGCAGCACCTGAGACTTGGGAATTGCGGGGGCAGATGTTTGGGACACTTATAGGTCTTCTTATTTGATTTGTATTCCAGGTCTGACATTCAACTTTATTTGTATTCATTATTCACAGTGGGAACTAGAATGGTTTTTAAAATAGCATAAAATCCACTTAAATTATAATGGGAAGAATCGTGTGCAATGTGATGCTTTAATTCCTGTTAAGCTAACCTTGGGATATGGGAAATGTCAGTTTCCATTGGCCACATGAAGGCTGAGCCCAGATTTTAGCCCCCAGACACGTGCAGTCAGTGGGCTGCAGCTCATGGGCACAGCCCTGCCTGAGGAGTACCACAGTGCTTCAAACCTGCCTTTGCCACCTCCTCTCATACCCTGGGGCATCATCACCTTTTTTATTACTATTCCTTCCTCCGCTGAAATACCCTCCCGGGTCCTTAGCAGCAGCCCCAAATACATTTCGCAGGCAAATAGCTTCCGGTCTGTCGTGTTGCTGTTTTTCTTTTTCTTTGACCCTCCCTGGGTGGCAAGTCCTGGGTTTTCCACCCCACAAGAGAGGGAAAAGGGAATCTGAAACCAGCTGGTACCGATGTTAAGACCCCTTGTTCACAATTATTCCATCCCTCCTTGAAACCAGGAGTCCGGTACCATGCTATCTCTCCCGTGTCTTTGCCATCTATAAATTACTTTAGGCATAAACAAGCATTATCCGTTTTGGAAGTCCAGACGCTTGGGTCCTAAAGAACCTTCCATAGTAAGAAGCAGGCAGTCTGATTGTCCTACAGAATGTTCTGCTACCCCTCTTCCAAGGGCTATGGAGGTGGTTAGCTATATGGAAGGAATACAATGGGACCCTAAATTTTTCCCAACTAAAAGAAGGAGATTTTCAGTTTTAATTTATACCAACCATGTGCAAATTTAAGCCATATATTAACTGGCAAAAACAGAGACTATGTTTTTTCTTTTAGGTCATATTCTTGTTAGAGAGTATAGCAATTCAGCATCTGTGTTGGAGTCTGGAAGCAAGTTATGACATACATATATTCATATAGACGCTTTTATTTTGATTTTATTTTCCCCAAAATATACTTTCTGGAAATAACAGTGTGTAATAATTTGGGGGGTAGCTACACTCTGAAATAGGGTTTACCCTTCCTTCAGCCCAGTATATATTTTTCCTAATTAATCTATTGAGCTAAATTAAATTGTGACTGTGTTTAAACCATTAAAATCGTGATTTTACGAGGTTCAATTCAGTATAATTGCAGTACAAGATGGGAGCAAGGTGATTACATTCCCACTTCACTTTAGGGGAGAAAAAGAGACAATTCTAATACCTTATGTGTAGTGGATAGAGCATTAAAAAAATCTATTTTAAATGGCTCACAAGACCTTTTTTTTTCACTATTTCAAACTTCCTTAACATGCTAAAAACCAGTACCAAACGTAAATGCTGCTTTCATATCACCTGTATGAATTGTGATCATATAATACCATAGAGAAAATAAGGGGAAAATGTAACACTTACTAAATGGTTTCTATACCCCAGAAACTCGTTTTGAGGTTTTAACGAAACATTAATTTTTCTTTTGAACTTCCTTTAGTTCTGCGAAAGAAATTTTGTTTGAAAAAACCTGAACCATATGATTACAACTTGGCATTGATCTAACTCTGTGTCATCCAATATAATTGCCACTTGTCACTTGTGGTTGTTTACATTTAGATTTTAACTAAAATTAAACTTATAAATTAAAAAATTTAGCTCCTCCAATTACACAAGACATATTTCAAGTGCTCAATAGCCACATGTGGCTAATGGTTACTGTATTAGAGCAATTATTGAAAGTGTTCATGAGCTCAGAGAGTTCTGTTGTTGGATGATGTGGGTCTAAAATCATTCTTTCAAAGGATGTGTTGGCTTAATGGGCATAGCTCCATTAAACCTTTGGCAAGCTGGTGATCTGAGTTTATGTTCAATCCTTTATCACTTTTAGAGACTAGTGTCTATCTTGAAATGTTTCTAAAAATGTTATTTATAAAAGATTAAGTGATAATATGTTCTTTCAAACATATCAATAAACAAAGAACACCCTAAAAGAGTCTTCTTACTTTATTGTTTATATTGGTAAACTGGGCACTTTCTCTCATACTATGCTTTCTCCAACTTTATTGAGACTTGTATATTTTTTTTCTATTTTAAAAAATGGATTATGAATAATCTGTTCAGTTTATAAGAAAAGGGAAAAATCTTCTTAAATAGAAAAACAATCTCTCCAATTTTTATTTGTGTCATAAAGAATTAATTCATTTTTTCAAAGATAAAAATTGTTCATAAGATATGCATTAAGACAGTTTACTAGTTTCAGAAAATAAAGAGTGTTTGTATATTAGTTTCCTACAGTAAATCCCTCGAAGAGTGTAATACATTGAAAATACCAAATATCACTAATGAAAAATAAAATAGAAGTAAGATGACTTACACAATGAATTCTTGACAGTAATTATATTTCTTGCTACATATGATAAAAGTGTTCTCGTTTGGGGAAGTTCATCCATGATGTTTTTATCCCCTTATAACTCTTGATACCAACTCATTAAAACTAGAATATAATTTCCAAATCAGCTATCATTTAGTTCTTCAACTTTTTTCTTATATTCTTATGAGAATTAATATACTATTCTCTTCTCCTTTCTTATCTTTTATCTTCTGTTTAGTTCATATCTTTCTGCTCTTATAACACAGAAAGATCTCTTTCGCTAAAATTTCAAACTAAGAATCAGACCTAATATTGATTGTGTGTATGCACAAGAGTTTATGGGATGTGCTCCCTGCCCTGGATGATCTTAAATAATTATTTTCTTTGAATAATTTCTAAATAACATATTTAGTAGTATCAAAGCCATCTTTTCTGGGAGGAAAAAAAAAAGGTTTCCGCAGTAGTATGGAAACACAAGAGTTGTTCAAAACCAAAAATTAAAATGCCATGTCATCAAAATCAGTGATAATTCAAAGAGTGAAAACTTTGGAAAATTTTAAGAGTCTATGCCTTCTAATAAATACTTTGCATATGTCTCTCTGTAAATATAACTAATATTCTGGTGCAAAACATATCAAAGAGAAGGGTAAGGGAAGGTATCTTTCTTAGTTCAGAATGAGTCATTGCCATTGTCCAGTGGGCATGTGCTTTGGGGGTCTTCTGATTGAGTTCTTGGTATAGAATTGGGGCAGCAAACTACTGTTGAATGAATGAGATGGATCAGGCTGAGTCATTCCACAGGATGGAAGATCTTACCACTCATTTCAGTTCATGGAAAGTTGAGGGTTGTGGCCAGTTCCTCACCCACTAAGTACCCTAGTTATCTAACCCCCACTTACCCTTCATAAGCACACATCTGTTGCTATAAATTCTATATCTACTCAAACGTTATTGACAATGATATTCCCACAAAATTCTCCACCCACTTCCTTGCAGTCCTCTGAGCAAATGTGCGTACGTTTACTACAACATCCATCCAACTTTAACCACACGGCTTGTCCTTTCCTCTCGCTTGATGAATGTCTCTCTGCCACTGTCTTCTCATCTTAATCCACCATCCAGGATCTGTCTTTCTTATTGCCTCCCACTAGCTGATGCAAAGCTGAAAGTAGACATACATCATACTTCAGTGATCTCAGCTGGTAAACCCTTATGGTGACACTTTGATAGAAGGGGTGACAAGCCCTGTTTTCTGACTTGCTCCTCTAGGTTTTAGCCCTACAACCAGTAACTTTTTCAATTCTCAATCATACTGAACATGGGGAACATTTATCTGACAAATAAACAGTAAATATTTCTAAATTAAACTAAAATACCAGGTGCTTTTATTTTTTGTCTCTTGTTTTAATATATTTTTACTTCCTCTTGGAATAGATTGTTTTTGCTGGCTATACCATGTTATTGTAGAAATTATATTCATAAATTAGGAGGAAAGCCACCAAAATTATCAAGTACATTTACCATTCTGTTAGTACTGCCAATGTACACAGCTCCCTTCCAGTGAATTCTAAATATCACTGTTACTATAGTTATTTTCTATGTTGGTGAAATGACCAAAAGAAGATTCAAGTAAGTTATTGCGTGCCTCTCACTGAAAATGACTGTTTCCAGAGTTTCATTTTGTGCTCTCTCCAAGCACAAATGTCATCATTAAAAAGCATTTATTAATGATCTCCTTTATAGGGTATGTACTATGACATGAAGAGCAAAATTTATAAATTTTCAGTGAAGATTAGGCTTACAGTGAAAACAGGCAATATATATATGTATCTGTAGAAACAGAATAGAAATGGTAAATCAAGTTTAAGATCAAGCTATAAATGGACATACAGAGAAAGGGAAAGAGAGGCAGAGAGAGAGAGAGAAATCGATCAAAGATTTTGACCACTCATGCATTGATAGGGCAAAAGTCTTTTAAAAATGGAAAATTAAAATATAAAACTATGTGTGTAAAATCATTAGAGTTGTTTACAATTGATGGAAAATCCACCACTGTGTTCTTATAATGAATTATCTTAAAGCAACAGACTTGAATTTCAGGAGCTGTGTGAATTCTGGATAGGGATCTTGGCAAAATGGAGAAGAGAAAGAGGATTTGAGACATCTCTCATTAGCTGAGAGGAGGCTCAGATGGTGAAGTGGAGTGAATATCTATGACCATCCTCTCCATCCCAGTTTATTCCTATTTGGTTCTTGTTATTCATGAACATCTTTAGGAGGCATATGTAGCAAGTCTATACAGAAGCTTGTACTAAATAAACAGATGGGTGGACAGGGAAGAAATAATATTAGGTAGGGAAATGGATATCATATCTTTCCCATCTTTTGAGATGACTCAAATGACTAAGGTCAAAAATAAAACCTGACAAGAGACAATACGTCCAGAGGTTAGAAGTTATAAAGGAAAGCATGAAGAAGTATAAACTAATAAAAGAAGCATAAAAGAATGTGAACATATGCACTACTTGGCATAAAAAAGATTGAGTATCCCACCCACTAAGTGCAAATATAAACCCTGGACATTAAATATAAAACAAATATAAAAAGATTCCAAAAGGTGGAGAGAAGAAGGAAGACTGGCTAGGGACTCTGGTGTCTGCAAATGACACAGTGCTGAGTTCCTTGGGTTTTCTTTATTTCTTATTTTTTTCCTTTTTTTAAAATTGAAGTACAGTTAGGTGAAATAGTATATAAGTTACAGGTGTACAATATAGTGATTCATAATTTTTAAAGTTTATACTCCATTTATAGTTATGATAAAATATTGGCTATATTCCCTGCATTGTACAATATATACTTGTAGCTTATTTTATACATAATGGTTTGTACTTCTTAATCCCCTACCCCATTGCCCCTCCCCTCTTCCCTCTGCCCACTGGTAACCACTAGTTTGCTCTCTATATCATGAGTCTGTTTCTTTTTTGTTATGTTCACTAGTTTTATATATTTTTTAGGTTCCACATATAAGTGAGATCATACAGTATTTGTCTTTCTCTGTCTGACTTATTTCACTTAGCATAATGCTTTTCAAGTCCATCCACGTTGCTGCAAATGGCAAAATTTCGTGCTTTCTTGTGGCTGAGTAGTATTCCATTGTGTGTACCACATTTTCTTTATCCATTCGTCTGTTGATGGGCACTTAGCTTGCTTCCATATCTTGGCAATTGTGAATAATGCTGCTATGAACATTGGGATGTATGTATTTTTATGAATTAGTGTTTTTGGTTTTTTTCAGATATATACCCAGGAGTGGAATTTCTGGGTCATTTTTAGTTTTTTTGAGAAACCTCAATAAGAACATATATATCAATAATTACCTTAAATTTAAATGGACCAGATGTTTCAATTAAAAGACATAGAGTGGCTGAATGGATACAAAAGCAAGACCCATATATATGCTGCATCTTTATCCCTTCTATATCCCCAATTACATGCTGGAGAAACTAGCTAGCTAGTAAATGTCAAACAGTACAGACAAAAAGGACCTCAAGAAAATCCTGCTCTCTCTAACCAAATAACCAAGAAAAGAAAAGCCTAGCAAAACAAATAACTTTTAGACAATAACTCTTCTACATTGCTAAATATATTAAAACAAACAAACAAACAAAAAAAAACCCTAGATGCCTACTGGGGCATCTAAACTTCAACCTTGAGAGACTGTAATGAGTAATCCAACCACACTGCCTGGGTGGTGTCTGAGAAGACTGAGTAGGGAGCTGAGACTTCATTCTTGGCAGGTAGTAACAAATCCCACAACAGTGCCCTTCCAGTGGAAATGTCAGTGGAAATGTCAGTGGAAACCATGCAGGGAGTCTGGATTCCATCCACACTTCACTGGGGCAGTGTACATAAAGCCTAGTAGAGAGTTGGGATTTCCAACAACAAAGTGGTAATGAGTTACCATCAAGCTCTCACTTTGGTGTCCATGGAGGTAAAGTGAGGAGACTGAACTCCCCACTCTGCCACCAGAAATGAGAAGCTGCCCATCACAAATCAGTGAAGATTAACTGTAGAATGTGGACCTCCAACCCCACCTGTCAGTGAAAAGTTGGTGGACTTCCCCAGCCTCCACCACCCCATGGAGTCATGTCATAGCAGGATTGCAGAAACACAAGATTTAAATAAGATTCTCAATCTTGTAACATAATACCAAAAATGCCTACTTTTTCATAAAATATCAGTCATCATTCTAAAAACCAGGAAGATCTCAACTTTAGCAAGAAAAGACAGTAAGCAAATGCTAACATCAAGATGACACAGAATTATCTTTCAAGGATGTAAAGAAGTAAATATAGTAAACAAATAAACAATTACAAACATACTTGAAACAAATTAAAAAAATAGATACCTCAGAGATGAAGTAGAAAATCTAAGCAAATAAATAAAAGATATAAAGAAGAACCAAATGAAGATGTTCAAAAGAAAAACAAAACAAAACAAAAACCCTCAATGCACAGACTCAAGAGCAGAACGGAGAGGACAGAGGACTCAGGAACCTGTGAGATTATCACAAAGGATCTAATATTCATATCATTGGAGTACAAAAACGAGGAGGAGAGAAGGCAGGGCTAAATAAGTTTTGAAAAATGACTGAAAATCTCCCAAATTTGGCAAAAGACATAAATCTACAGATTCAAAAAGCTGAGTAAACCCCAAAGAAGTTAAACCAAAAGAAATTCATGCCCAACACATCATATTTAAACTTTTTGAAGTTAAATGGGAGAGAGTAAATAATTATGATGATAAATAATGCTATTAAGGTTATTCCAGTGGGAAAATAGCAATCTTAAATGTGTACAAATAAAGCAAAAAGTTGCAAAATATTTGAAGCAAAAACTGTTAGAACAGAAAGGAGAATGACTAACCCACAATTATAGTTGGAGATTTCAACAAGCCTCTATCAACAATTGTTAGATCAAGTCAGATAATCAGCAAAGATATAGAAGAACACAAAATCACCATTCATCACAGGATATAGTTGATACAACGTACCTCAACAAACTTAAAATGATTGAAATCATACAAAGAGTGGTCTTTGGCTATAATGGGGTCACACTAGAAATCAATAACAGAAAGATAACAGGTAAATCACCAAACACTTGGAAAGTAAATGACATACTACCAAATATCCATGGGTCAAAGAAAAAGTCTTATAGAAAAATTTAAAGTACATTTAACAGAAAGAAAATAAAAATACAGCATATTAAAATTTGTGGGATACTATTAAAGCAGTGCTAAGAAAGAAATTTATAGCACTGACTTCTGACATTAGGAAAGAAGAAAAGTCTTACATCAGAAGCTAATTACTGGGGCTTCCCTGGTGGCGCAGTGGTTGAGAATCTGCCTGCGAATGCAGGGAACGTGGGTTCGAGTCCTGGTCTGGGAGGATCCCACATGCCGTGGAGCAACTGGGCCCGTGAGCCACAACTACTGAGCTTGTGCGTCTGGAGCCTGTGCTCCGCAACAAGAGAGGCCGAGACAGTGAGAGGCCCACGTACCGTGATGAAGAGTGGCCCCTGCTCGCCGCAACTAGAGAAAGCCCTCGCACAGAAACGAAGACCCAACACAGCCAAAAATAAATTAATTAATTAAAAAAAATCTAATTACCTACCTCACGAAACTAAAAAAATAAGAGCAAAATAAATATAAAGCTAACAGAAGAAAGGAAATAGTAAACATAATAGCAGAAATCAATGAAATTGAAAACAGGAAAATACAGAAAAGCTTCTGAAACAAAAAACTCATGTTTTAAAACAAATCAATAAAACTGACAAAACTCTAGCTAGACTGACAAAGAAAAAAATAAAGAAGACACATATCAATAATAATAGGAATGAAACAGAGGCTATCACTACAGACCCTGCAGAAATCCAAAGGATGATATGGAATACCACCAAAAATTCTACACACATAAATTTGACAACTTAGGAGAAATGGATCAATCTTTCAAAAAACATAAATGACACAAACTCACCCAATATAAAATACATAATTTGAATAGCCCTATAACTATTTGGGAAGTGTAATTCATAATTTTAAAAATCTCCAGATTCAGATGGTTTCAATGGAGAATTCTATCAAACAAAGAAGAACCAGCATCAATTTTACACAATCTCTTCCCAGAAACACTTCCCAACTCATTATGTGAAGCTAGTATTTCTCTGATATCAAAATCAAATACCAAAAACAAAAACTACAGACTTCTCATAAATATAGAGACAGAAATTGCTAAAATGTTAACATATAGAATTCAGCAATATATATATTATATATACATATAAATATATACACCATGATCAAACGAGATTTGTCCCATGGATGTGAGGCTGGGTACAACCTTCAAAAATCAATCAATGTAATTCACCATAATAACAGACTAAAGAAGGAAAATCAAATGGTGAAAAATCATTTAATGTGGACAGAGCATTTGACAACACTCAATACTTGTTATGATAAAAACCCTCAGAAAACTAGGAATAGATGGAAATTTGTCCACTTGGGAAAATAATCTACAAAATACTATAGCTAATGCTGAAAGAGTGAATGCTTTTCCCTTAAGACCAGGAGTAAGGTAAGGATGTGAACTCTCACCATTTTATTCAACAAAGTTCTGCAAGTTCTAGACAACACAATAAGGCAAGAGAAAAATAGCTTATAGAACACAAAGAAACAAATAAAAGTGTTCCTTTTTGCAAATGACATGATTATTTCCATAGAAAATTTTTACAATCATCAAAAAAGAAAAAAAGAAATACATGGTGTAAATGTAACATATAGGAGTTGAGTGCTGAAAAGTACACAACACTGAGGAAAGAAATAAAAAAGGAGAAAATAAATGGAGACACATAATATGTTCATGGATTGGAAGATCCAACATAGTAAACTTGTCAATTTCCCTCTCCCCTAGACCTCCCAAAAAAGGCTTAATGCAATTCTCATCAGAATCCTAGCAAGATTTTTTGTAGATATAGTAAAGATTATTCTAAACTTTCATGGAAATGCAGAGGAATTAGAATAAAGCAATTCTGAAAAATAAAGATAAAATAGGAGAAAGCACTCTACTTGTCATAAAGACATTATATTGCTGTAGCAATCAAGACTGTATCATATTGGCAGTCTACACATAGATGAATGACACAATAGAAAATCTAAAATTAGCCCAAAACAGTATGGCCAACCTTTTTGGACAAAGATGCAAATGTAGTTTAATGGAGAAAGAATAGTCCTTTCAACAAATAGTGCTAGAGCAATTGTATATTCATAAGCCAAAAAATCTTTTTTGACTGAACCTCATACCTCATACAAAACTAACTCACAATAGGTCATAGATTTAAATGTCAAATATAAAAATCAGATAAATAAAATCTATAAAACATTTATTAAAACCAGGAGAAATTTTTAGGTCTTTTGTTTCCATGAAGAATTCTTAGGCAAGATACCAGAAGCAAAATCAAAAAAGAATTATTGATAAGCTGTGCTTCATCAAAATTAATAACTGCTGCTTTGTGAAAGACCCTGTTAAGAAAAATAAAGGAAAAGCTACAATCTGTGAAATAATATTTGCAAACCTCATATCTGATGAAGAGCTCATATCAAGAATATGTAAAAAAAAAATAACTCAAAACTCAATGATAAATAAATCATCCAATAAGAAAATGGGCAAAAGACATGAAGAGACACTGCCAAGAAGATATAGGGATGACAAATAAGCACATGAAAGATATTAAAATCACTTGCTATCAGGGAAATGCAAATTAAGACCACAAGGAGATATCATTACAAACCTACCAAAAGGCTGAAATAAATAGAGCGTCAACCAAATGCTGAACAGGAGGCTGAAAATCGGGATCTCTCATATACTGCTGATGGGAATTGCAGGTGACCACTCAGGACAATAGTTTGTCAACTGCTTAAAACAACAAACATACACTTACCATACAACCCAGCATTGCACTTCTGGACATTTTTCCCAGAGAAATGAAAACTTATCTACACAAAATTCTATATATGATTGTTTATAGCAGCTTTGTTTGTAATAGCCCCAAACTGGTCAAAACAAAAATATCCCTCAATAGGTAAATAAACAAACTGATACAGCCACACTACAGTATACCACTCAACAATAAAAAGGAATGAACTACTGATACACCCAACAGCTCAGATGAACTTTACGGCATTATGCTTAATTAAAAAAAAAATCCAATCCCTAAATGTCACATATTATATAATTCCATTTCTATAACATTCTCAAAATGCAGAACTACAGAGCTGAAAAACAAATTAGAGTGTGTCTTTGGTTTGGGATGGTGGGGAGGTAGAAAGGGGGTGTAACTATAAAGGGGTGACCCCGAAAAGATCTTGGTGGTGATGGAACAGTTCTGTATCTTGATTGTGGTGCTAGTTACCTGAATGTACAGCAATATCAGATCACCTGGGAACTCATTAGGATACAAATTCTCAGCTGTAGTTTAGATTTGCTGAATCAGAAACCCTCAGAGTGGGACCTAGTAGTTTGTGGTTTAATAAGCCCTCCAGGTAATTCTAATGAACGTTAAAGTTTGAGAACCACGTGTCTGGGGCAAGTGAGTCCCAATCCTGAGAGCGAGATCATGAATACAGCCTAAGGAAAGCCATATTCTGCTTGCATGTTTGTATTCATGCTATATGTCATGTGACAATGTCCTGTGTCACACATGGTGCCCAAAAGATTCCTTCATACACGTATGTACTCAAAATTATTAAACATCGATGTTGAGCATTTCAAGGTTCAGAAAAGTAGTCCCTAAAAATTCCAATTTTATACTGTTCATTCACTTTGTACTCCAAGATTTATTTAAAACTCTAAAAAGTTAAATCTGAAGACCACATCTAGATGCAAGTTGCCTTTAAATAATAAAAAAATCAGAATTATAATGTTTTGCTGTTCATCTCACTGGATTTTTGTTAGATTATACAAGATAATTTATTTGAAGGATCTATGAAATACCTGAAGAATCATGAATAATTTCTATCACAATTAGTTGTAGTTATTAAATATTTTCAATATTATACTTAGCACTTATTAGCCAACTTCCAAATGGCAGCTGGCCTCGTATACGATCTCTGAGCTTCCCAGGGACTTTGCAGTACAGATAATTATCTCCAGATATGGGCACGTTGATTCAGAGAGGTGAGATAAGTTGCTTGTGGGTCCACTGTAGAGTGACTGAACACCGATTTGAACCAGGCTTACAGTATTCCTAACATGATACTCTTCCTTCACACTAACTCGAGTCACTTACAGTGATTCCTACCATATCAGTGATTCTGGTTTGGATCCAAACCTGAATAATAAAAAAATGCTGCATTTCAAGAGGGTACATTCTTTGCAAAATTGTGATAAGAGGAGGGAGCAATCCAGTGGGATAAAGTGATGGAATTCTACAACACCAGAAAGGGGAAGTGGAAAATATTCCATGACAAACTAATGTATACCCAAGGGTTAGGAATGTCACATACCAATAAATACACTCTGAGTGGATAAAGGTCAACATGGGTAAATAAGGAGGTGCAGAAAGTAATCAGGGTAAGAGAGAAGAGTATGTGAAATAGGAAGCAACTGGGAAGATTATAGAATGAATTCAAGCGTAAAAAATATATCAGAAAAGCAAAGGTGTAAAATGAAAGGAAGATTACAGAAAAGTTTAGATAAATATCAGAACATTTCTCAAAGTACTAAGGGACAAGGGGTCAGCACTGGAGACAGTAGAATGATCAAAGAGATGGACAGGTAATTTATTGACACAAAGGTGGAATCTTAAGAATTAAAGGCATTCTTCCATTTAGTTCGCACAAAAAGGATAAGGGAGTAGGTGGGGCATGAGGCAGATTCAGGCGGTCCTTGATGAAGTAAGATGTGTTTGAAAGAGTGATCAAGGAATTGGGAAATGTGAAAGTGAAGACATTTCTCAGTTTGTTTTTTTTTTACTTAAAGGACATCAGTAAATACTAAATCTTAGGTATCAAAGAAAACCTCACAGGAGAGATCTATGTCTAAAAAGAAAACTAAAATCTCTATACCTTATCCTTTAAAGTATGGCTTAAGTTTATATTCCATTTATGCCTTTTATATCTGAGTTTAGAGGCCCCTTTTTGAGGAAAAAATCTCTCTCTGTAGGTGTATACACATACATACACACACACCTCTCTCTATTATATACACACACACTTCTCTGTAAATATATACATTTGTGTGTGTATATACATGCATACATTTACATCTGCTGTATCTCTGTATATATTTGCTCAATACATATACATATACGTATACCTATACATATGTATGTACACACACATACACACATGCACACAGAAAAAGAATTTCTATTTGGAAATAAAAGCTTACCTGAATTCAACTAAGAAAGCCCTTCCTCTTGACCTCAACATACTTTGAAATTTGAGTGATTTAAATGAGTAAACTTTAATAATCTCTTCTTTTCTCCCTGAAAGGCTCTGGATGGCTTATTTTGGCAACACATTTTATCTCAAAAATAACTGATTGTAAGACGGTCCAGGCAGGTGTTTGAGACACTGATGAATGTAGACACTGATGAATGAATGTAGCCTTATTATTTCTTTTTAAATCTCAATATTTATAGAAAAATAGAAGGAAAACGGCTAGCGTCTTCTGGCTCCATTTCATCTTCAAGATTGCTTTCATCACTACTGGGCCACCAGGAAATGGGACTGATTCCTACAAACAACAGTTGCGTTTTACCACAAGCTTTGCACTATCTTGTATTAGACTGTCAAGACTTCTCAGTCTCGCTTACACCTGGAACACTGCTAGGACCAGCTCCACACAAATGTAGCTTGAGTAAGCATCATACCCAAACCGTGCTGCCCTTGCCCCACATCCAGAGGACATCAGACAGGAATCCCCTGGGTGCTCAGGCCTGCAGACTACAGAAGTCGGGGAGGCAGATGCTCCCATGGCATCTCCTGACACATAGAAAACAAGAGCTGATGGATCTATCCATCACCCTCAAGCCTACAAATCAGTTCCAAGGCACATTCTATAAAACTTTCTAGAAGGTCAAACAATGAGTCACCTGGTGGGGGGAGGTGGTGGTGGGATGAATTGGGAGATTGAGATTGACATGTATACCCTAATATGTATAAAATAGATAACTAATAAGAACCTGCCGTATAAAAAAATAAATTAAATTAAATTCAAATATTCAAAACATAAATAAATAAGGTAAAAAAAAAAAATGAGTCACCCTGTGTGGTGGCCAGCAACATCACATTTTTGAATAAACTTCCCTTTCACAACACCAGCAGTTTTCATGCAGGAGAACACAAATTAGATACATCATGGTTAGAATTTACATGATGCATAATAATCATAACAAAAAGTAGATAGATAGGTGATAATAGCTAGATGGATAGATAATAACTAGGTGGATAGATAGATAGATAGATAGATAGAGATAGATAGATAGACAGATAGATAGATATAGAGGTTTTTTTTACAGTGTAAATAGTGAATTTGAGCCTCTCCACTTCTTCTCTTTAAGGCCCCACCTTGACTTTGACAGATACTCTTGACTATGGAACAGAGCAGAGTGATAGGTGAGGGCTCTTCAGATGTGCTGCTATTCAAAAAGGGTTACCATTAAATTCACTATCTCAGTGACCTCTCAGTATTTTGGTCCATTCCTGTCAACCTTTCACTTTTGTTCCAGGAAGATAAATATTTAGTTATTATCCAGGAAAACTCAGAAGTCATAAATCTTCAGAATGGTAATAGAAGCAGTTAAAAAAACAACAACAACATGGTTTTGTCTGCCTATATTGATTCCTAGTACCTTTGTATTTATTACAATTCTTTGCATTCAGAGTAATGTTTCCATGATTTCGCCTACATTTTCAACTTCAAGATGAAATGATTTAAAAAAGAAGCTACCTTTTTCCAAAACAGCTTCCTTATTGTGTACCAGGACAAATACCAGGTGTTTTATATAAATATATTGGCACTAAGTCACACAGCTAAGAGCAAGCTATTGACTTGTGCCCTTTGGCCCAACAGTTACGGATCTTAGAAATCATCACTGCCATTCTAACAACAAGAAAAAAGTTGAGCAAACTGAAAATCAACTTCTCTTAGAGCTCTCAGGGGACTGAGGTCACAGAACAAATCACCACCCCAAAAGTTGCATAGACAGGCAAATACAGAGAATCACATCTCACTGGGAGCAGTAGCTGTGCTGGAGCCAGCAACTGTGTAATTGACTACTTGCTGGAAATTGAGCATGGACTAGCTTGAGGGATAAAGCATCTTGGGTCTTAGCCTTAGGAAGCCCCCCAAACTTTGTGAGTTTTACCTGTAGGAGCCCACTCACGTTGTCACTGTGAAGATCAAAAAAAGTTCCTTTTCTGGCATGGAAAGGGGTGCCAGAGCATTTTCTTCTTCTTAACAAAAGCCAAGGGAAACCAAGGCTCAGACGTTATTTAAGAAAGGATTTCTAGAGAAACACAAAGACAATAGAGGAGACAAAAATCATAACACCAGAGAAAATTTTAGCCTCTAACATGACAACTACAGCAAACAGTAAACACAGCCTAAAACCTAGCCAAGTAAATGTAACACTTCAACAAAAAGCCTATTGACTCCAGTTATTTATAGCCAATACATCCTGTTCAGTTTTAAAAAATAAAAATAAAACTGTAATGAGACATGATAAAAGGCAAAGAAAAATACACCATCTGAAGACACTAGCATGTATAAGAACCAGACTTAAATATGGCAGAGATTTTGGAATTATCAAACCAGGAATTAAAAATAACCATTATTAATAAGGGTGCTAATGGACAAAATAGACAACATGAAAGAACAGATGGGGAATATAAGCTGAGAGATGGAAACTCTAGGAAAGCAAGTTATTCACATGCAAAATTATCTGGGGGGACTTACTAGGAGGTGAAAGAACTGGGTGGATGCTGCCACCCAGCCATCCCATTGGATTCCCAGCTGCAGCCTTTGCTGACCCAATAGAGTCATGGACCTGTGGGAGCATAGTTTCTTGGTGGAAGGAAATTCCCCTCCCTCCCCCAAACTAAGCGAAGGAAAGTTCCAAGAGATTTACTCATTAGGAATTGAGATGCTTGCCAAAAAATGAAGACTGAGTTCTTGTCCTTTTGGAGGTCCAGCAGGAAGTTCAGTGAGTGTGTTAATATCACCCTATGCCTATCTGGACAGGGGAGAGGGGAACTGGAGAGCCATGGTGCTGGGGAAGGCTGCATTCCCACAAGTTGACGAGGACAGGCATTTTTTTGGACCATGTGGTTCAAGGGGTTTGCCCATCTTAGATAGGTTCCAGCCCTCTTTCTAGTACTCCATCCAAGAGGCTTCAGGTCTTAGGACCAGAGGAGGGCTGGGAGACGCTGCACAGAGCTGCACACATGAGGCACTGTCCAATACAGGAGCCCTCCCCCCACCCCCGGAGAACCCACACATGAACCCTTCTTAGATGCCTGGCACAGAGTGTATCAAGAGTCTATCAGGGGCAGTTGGAGAAGCAGCATTAACTAACAGGATGAAAAACACCAAAAAAGTCAGCTAACTACAGACACTGTTTTGTTTTTTGTTTTTTTTTCCCTCTCTTCCCATTCTTTCCCAACACACTGGAATGACTAGTCCTTGGAGAGATCGGGGAAAGGAGAGACCTCCCAGAGAGAAATCATACATGCTCTAAGCAGTCAGTGTTTCAGCTCACCTTGATCTTGGCATTTGGATTGAGGAACAGAGTTAAATCAAATTTCAGACTAAAGTAATACATCAGTGTTTTAATACACAAAGTAATCTGAAAGTTAAGAAATTCACCCAAGATTTCACGAAGAGACTGGAAGCAGAGATCCAGGAGCAAGGTTGAAAATATCGATTGGAGAAAGGTCGATTCTTTCCACATCTGCTCCCAGCAGAGGAGCAGAGACAGGACCTTAAAGCAGCTATAATGTTGTGAAATTTAATCCTCGAGGCAACTTTGTGGCGCACGTATTCTTACCTCTACTTTCTGAAGAAGATATGAGTGAAGTCGGGTTAATTAAGCAGCATACCCAAGGTCCACAGCCACTGCTGGGGGAAATTGAACCTGGGTACCTCGACTCCAAAGCCCAAATTGTTTCTGCCACATCCCACTGCCTTCTTAGTGAGTAGAGTATGGAAACCTTCTAAACTGCGAACACTCTAGCTGAAATTTATTATGAATTGTATGGAGGATAGAGCCCTACAATTCAACATCCTCTTGTGCTTTATAAATGCATGTGACAGATTAATAATTGTTTTATTTCTAAAGTTCACAAATGCCTTAGGATTTTTTTCAAGGAGATATCAATTTCACATTCCACTATCTCCAAGTTTATTTTCCTAAGTAAGGTTATCAATTGTCCATCAATATCTTCTATTTTAACATTACTTTCAATAAAGGATCCATCCAATCCAGGGATCATTTTAGCTCCCAGCAGTGGTTCTTATATCCTTTTGCCTTTGAAAAGCACCAGACTGCAGAAGTGCTGTCCTGGGCGTAAGGCTCTGAGATTGAAAGTCCCCTTCCTTTAATTTGCATAATCTGATACACAGGCCATTGTACCATCTATTATCACTACTACTAAAATAGCTAATTTTGCTCTCTTTTTCCTCAATACCATATTATTAAGTTTCTATTTCTTCTTAAGCTTCTTACAAATACTCCTTTCCCAAACTCCAGGGAGTAGCTTCCTGCCGCTCCCCGTTCCTGCTGTCTCCCGCACAAATCTTTCTTTCATCAGGACCATTTCAAACACCACTGCATACGTAGCCAGAGGATCTCATCCCAGAATGTCTCCTGCTGAGTGGAAGAAGGTGGAGGATTTTTGCCTTTGAGATGCCTGGGTAGCCTCCAAGAAACACATGAGCATAGTTTAATTCTTTTTTTTTTTTCTTTTGCTCAGAGAATATTAGTATACTTCTCCCATCAGCTAAAGTTCATTTCCCTGCAAGTGAGTCTATGGAGATTTTGGTCGTTGCTCTTCATTGTATCCGTTCGTTGCCCTAGACTCCTTGACACAGGTCATGCTGGCTATGGTTCCAATCATTCAGGAAAAAACGTTCCTGTTTTACAAAGCAGGTGCCAGGGTTTTTTTGTACGACCCTGACTGTATGAGGTTTATAATCTCAAGGCCCTGAAAAATAACAAATGCTCCGTTTTTTTATCCTACTGCCAGGAGAGGAATGATGACACATTTTCCGCTTCCCTCATCAGCTTCCCTCATCAATCCCAGCTTCCCACATCAATCCCAACCATCCAGGATGATTCAGTCTCTAGTATGATGTTTTTAGGGAACTTAGAGAAGAATGTGTGTCAAATAAAGGTGCCAGGTGTGGAGAGAAGAGTTACTTTGAACCTGGACTGAGGACAAACTTCTCAGAACCCCAAGTTATTCTGTTTGATCAAAACCAAAGCTTGGGTAAACACTGAAGGTCAAGGGAGAAACTAACTCTTCCTCTTTGCTGTATTCAATGCAGGAAGTTGGCTGGAACGTTGTCAATATTAAACCACATTAAAAAAAATTCAACCTTGCTTATATCCCTTGTAACTTGCATTTAAATGGTCATTATGGACAAACAAAATATTTTTAAAGGTATTCTCGACTTTAAAGAGAGCATGCTCAGTATACTATTGAATAGAATTTGTTACGGACCACATATTTGTCATGAAAATTGTTGACACTAACTGACACAACATTGGTATACACCTCCAGAGTAATGTGAAAGTAAAATGAAAAGAAAACGAAGCCTTTGCTATGACTTTGAAGGAAAGCCAGCTTCACCCCTCTCCCATCAACCACCAGCACTAACAAATGAAAGGGATCAGCATATACAAAAAAATATATGGTTTTAAGTTCCCACCGATATCATTTCTGAAACACTTGGCATTAGACCTACAAGTCCTGGAGGCTGTTATTTGGTTTTACCCATTCTGAAAATTACAGGGAGAAAATCACAGGCTGGGATCAGGTGTCCAAATCTTCATCTCAAAGGGTGAATCATAAAACTATTATAAAAACTGTATCCTGCTGCACTGACAGCTGTCTTCCCAAATCTACCCAGTGCAGAGAACTGTGGTGACAGCCACTAATGACTTAAATGTGAGATTAGGTTGTGATGTTTAACAGCGTGGACAAGAAACTTTTTTTAAGAGTTATTGAAAATAAAACATCACCCTGTTGATAATGGATAAGCCAGCCTAGGGGTATGAGATCATTTAAATAATTATGTAAAGTATTGTACAGTGACATTATTGTGAGGTTTGTATATGTCGTTCCCACTTGTGAGTAGGTAACGTTTAAATGGAAAGGATTGTGCACTTCATTACTGTTACTTTTGATGTTGGAAGATCCGTCTTTAATTGCTGTTTTAGAAAATGTGCAAAATCGCATTAATACAAACACAAAGAGTCATAGAATTATGAAGCAGAAGAATACATTTTATAGGAAAGCAAACTGAGCTACAGAAAGAAAGTTAAAATATTAGCTTACTTTTCTATAACCGGTTAACTGCAGAGAAAGGACAAGAACTTATAAGCTTTTAATGTCTTGTTTGGTAGTGAGTCAAATATTATTTTGATTAACTGGAGCAGAAACAGGAACTTAAAAAATTGCATTTTCAGGCTTTGCTTTAATGATTTCTACTGTGTTAGGCCTTCATCTGAAAATGTTTGGCATCCCTTGAATTATGGCAGGAAACCCAGAATTCTATTG
This sequence comes from Grampus griseus, assembly GCF_964374135.1. Lineage (NCBI taxonomy): Eukaryota > Metazoa > Chordata > Mammalia > Artiodactyla > Delphinidae > Grampus > Grampus griseus. The sequence goes on from NC_139009.1 coordinate 85,441,033, forward strand.
GTATGGATTCTGACTTGTGCAGTCAGAAACTGCAAAGCAGAATTTCCAGAAGAGACTCCCATAAAGTCAATCACAAAGAGAAATAAAACAGAAGTTAGGGGAAGCCTCTTGTATCAGCATGATTCACATCAGAGTACAAAATGGAATAAAACATTTATTTAGATACCATGGAGTGAGACAGCAGCAAAATATCATGGAGTGAACAAAACAAAAAAGTACTGGGCTCCCTCTTTCCCTGCCCCACACCAATGAGACCCTGCAAATGCTTTCTCATTTTCCCAATGCTTCTAGCTCTCACGCAGAACTAAAGCGGTCACTGAAATTCTAAGATAATTTACCTTTCCCAACCACTGTGTTGGACCCTTCTGGAAAACTCATCTATACATAAATAGCACCCATCCTTCATTCTTTTGGTTAGGCTGTTTATCCAACATCTTCTAAAGAGTAAAAGAGCTGAAAACAAATCACAAACTTTTGATGAAACAGGAGAGAAAAAAAGAGAAAGAAGTCTCCTGGAGCTGGGTAGATTAAGAATTTCTGCACATAAACAGACCTTCTCATTCTTCTATCTTTTCCCTCTTCTAAAAACCTAGTTTTAACTACTTCTGTTATCTACACTGTGATCTTTGAATTAAACCATTTGAACATGAGATATGTGAGATCTAATTCCATAGGGTTTATTAAAGTAAATTGTCTTAGCAAATATGCCTGTTCCATTTGATTTTGAAGAATAATTGGTTAATGAGAGAATGATTACTTTGTTCAGACATGATTACTGAAAAAATGTTTCATCCATATGTTGCTGAATAATGGGAAATTCTCCAGTGAAGGGGGGACAATGATTAGAAGAAACAAGATAGCTCAAGAAGATATTCCCCAATGTGTTACTATAATTTTTTTAAACAGGCCAACTCTAGCGAAGTATAGAGTTTCTCTGTATAAGCCTGGAGGTTCAAAATGCCTAATAGGATGAAACTGTTTATTGAAAAGTACCATGTAGGTTTCTTTGTCTTTTGAATCAAAGGACTGCAGCTTCTTCTGAGACAACACGGGACCATACCAGCCGTTTGCTATCCTCGCATCCTTTGTGTCGTTAATGTTATTCAGAACGTGGCATTAAAAACCTAAGTCATATGTTGATAGTTTTCAAAATATTGAGCAACATTTTTGGTTAAGACCTCTTCACAGGAATTGGCCACAGGGCAACTTGATAAATTAGTTCTCCTTTGAAGAGGGGATTAAAAACCCTGGATGTTTATCAGCATTACTTTCAATTGTAAATGGTCTGAGGTGGAAAAGTGACCAGTTGACATATTCCATATTTCTCAAAAATTAGCTGAAGTCAAATAGGGGAACCATAAGTTTATCTCCATGAGTCTGTTTTGGTCACCTTGGTTGCTAAATGCAAGGACACATGATCCCAATCTAAAGAGTAGAGTTTGCCCTACATCTTAAAGGTTAACTCAGCCCCACTCCCTACCCAAATGAAACAAAAATAAAACTCCAGTTTTAGTTTCACACAAGTATGGAAATGCCAAAGTAACTGACTCCCTTAAATTCATACATTCCTGGATTTTTCTGAAAACAAATAATCCACAATTTTTTTAAGTTAAAGGCATATTTTAGCCCTTCAATTACACTGCACAAACAACAAACGAGCAGGAGCTGAGCATCTATGAATAGAGCTGAAGGTTATAATCACATAGGATTGCAACTGAGATCATCTCTCACACGTTCAAAGAACATGGTGTTTTGGGCACCCACTCAGCACAATTTGCCTGGAATTCAGGGAGGTTTCACAGTACACGCTACTTCAGCTGGGTTTGGGGGAATGAGTAGGAGTTCACCCAAGTGAGCAAAAGGGCATTCTGGGTATGGAACACAGCGTGAGGAAAGGCAGTCATTCAAGGAGGGAGTGTGAGAGTTCAAGAGGCAGAGAGTTCAACACAGCTAGAGTGCAGCTCTGTGGAATTTCCATATTTTATATGAATATTTGCACTGCATGGCACAACCGGAAAAGGAGTTCTGGAGCACAGCAAAATGGGTGAGATTTGTACCATAAATTAGGTGTCTTTCGAGTCCAGATAGTAATTGGCGCTATATAACTCAGTAAGGACACCTAGAAAGAAGAGCAGAAAATGGAAGACTGAGCCCAGGAGATTTCCAACATTTAAGATACATAAACAAGAAAAGAAAGGGAAATTAACAAATAGAGAAACAAATCAAGGGTTGAAAGAGGTAAAGAGACAACAGTGTCCCATGTGCTAAAGGAAATGAGAGCATAGAGTGAAAGGAGGACCAAAGAGAGGTCACATAGAAGAAATACTGAAAGGAAGCCATGGCATCTGGTAACTTGGAGGTTAATAGTGTTACTGATAAAGGAATTTTGAGGAAAGGTTTTAAACCATGACTCTCCTCCCACCAAAGGTTGGGATCTATGTTCCCTTGCATCTGTCATGCTCTGTGACTTGTTGACCAATAATATACGTCAGTATTAAAGATCTGTCATCATTAATAAACTGGTAGCTTCACCTCCTGTCTCTTGGATGCCTGTTTTTGGCACCCAGACATCATGCTGTAAGTCACACAACAAGTCTGGTCTCCAATGCCCAGACCATGTGGAAGCCCTCAAAAAAGATCCTCCGGCTACCACTCTAGTTACCCTACTGGTGCATCATGGAACAGAGATGAGATGTCCCTGTAGAGCCCTGTCCAAGCTGCAAGTCCGCAAACAAAATAAATGATGGTTGTTTAAAAACAGTAGGTTCTAGGGAGGTTAGTTATGCAGCAATAGTAACTAGAAGAGCTGGTGACAAAATGACCCGTAACCTCTCTTTAAGTAGGTCAGAAATGAAGGGAAGGAGTTACATAGGGCAACGGTTTGAAGGACATTAGGGTGGAGATGAAAGTTTGTAAGGATTTAGGAATCTTGAGCAAGGATGTAGAGTAATATCCAGAAGAGGGAGTATGCAAGAGACAGTTGCTATTATTCACCCAATGAAAGGAAGGTGGTACACTTATCCAGGGAAAGAAGGACTTGGGAAAAATTCTTCTCAGAAAGACAGAGATGAGAATAAGTAACCGACAGTTTTTTAAAGAAGAAACTGACTACTGCAAGTGGTTTCTAGTTGAAATTCTGTGATTAATTTTAAGCAATCATAAAGAGAGAAGAGCTTCTCTGTGAGGTGAGATCACAAGGGTCATATTCTCTTTCTTTCTCTCCACATTCCAACCCCTAGTCCCTAGCTGGGAAGGAAGAAACAGTGGAATACGTGGAGTAGCAAAGAGTAGAATATGTGGGTTAATATTGATTTATGGAAATAATATTAAGGAAACTGAACTCACCCACTGGGAAAGCTAGGACAGAAAGGGTGTCAAGAAATAAAGACATGTATAGCTCCTAAAGCAATTTATGACTTTGACACTCAAGGAGGGTTCTTAGCAACAAAGCTAGAGATGCACATGCCTTCAGAAGATCTTGACTCTATGCACAGAGTGAGAATCTCCTAGAAACACTAAGTGAAAGCAATTATCAATTCTTAGCAAGTCAAAGAAGGAGTTACAGACTGTTCAACATTTGCAAGCTATGGCCTGCAGGTCAGATCTGGCCCACTGCTGGGTTTTATATGGCCCATGAGCTAAGAATCTTTTTACACTTTAAAATGGTTGGAAAAATCAAAACATGAATAATATTTCATGACATTTGAAAATTACATGAAATTCACTTTTCAGTGTCAATAAATAAAGTCTTAATGGTACACAACCACACCCTTCCATTTATCTTCATCTGGTCTTTTACTTTAATAGCAGAGCTGAGTAGTTGCAACAGAGACCATAGAGCCTGCAAAGCCTAAAATATTTACTACATTCCTGGCCCTTTATGGAAAAATTGGCAACCCCTGAATCACAAAATTCTTTATTTTTATTTTATTCTTGCTTTAAAATAGATTGACTTACTTATATCTGTTTCCATGGCGTCAAATTTGATTGATGTAGACTTGTGTTAAAAACTGAGTTTCTTTTTTTTTTTAGAAAAAGAAATATGGGAACTTTGGGGCGGTTATTGATTTCTTTGTTTCTGAAAACACTTGGAAAAGACCCAGACTCTTAGTTTCTGTCTACCACTGAGCTAGTCTTTCCTCCACAGTTGCACAGACTGTAAGCATATGCCTTCAGTGGAAACAATTTTTTTTTAATCCATTTCACAAGTATGTATTGAGCATTGTCCTAGGCATTGGGAGTGTGGCATGGAAAAGGACAGCTGAAGTCCCTATTCTCACAGGAGGTACTTTCTTGCAGTGGGAGACAAATAATAAAAATGTACACAGATGAACCAGACAAGTGGAGATCCTGATAAGCTATATGTATAAAATTAACAGGAGTGAAGAGTGATTTGGGATGGGATGGGGGAGCTTGTGAAGATAAGAACAGGCTCTTTGAGGAAATGATCCTTGAGCTGAAGCCTGAAGGATAGAAGAAATCAAGCACACACGACATGGTCCAGGGAAGAGGGCGCCAAGCAAAGGGGTTGGAAAACACTGGGTCTGCAGGCCAAGAGGGCCTGGTGGTGTCTGAGGAAGTGATTTGGTGAGTGGGGAAGGGTGGGACGAGGTAAAGATGGGTGAGGGCATAAGGGGATAAATCGGGACTGAACCTTGGCTTGATGTCTTTATTCTTTATTATTTTATTCTAAACGCAGTGGGAAGCAGCTGATAGGCTTTTAAATGGGTTTGGAGGAGTGACGTATGATTACATGTTCAAAGGGGCTGTCAGTGCTTGTACATTGATTGCATGGTTGCGAGTGAGAGCAGAGAGTCTGGGGAAGCCATTGCAGAAGTATAGACAAGAAGTGACAGGAGCTGGGACCATGGGGTGCTGAGGAGTGGGAAAACATGAGTTATGATTTGGAGGTGAAGGGGGAAGTCTTGGACACAAGATCTAAAAGAAAACAAAGGAGGAGTCAAGTTAGAAGGAATCAATGCTTTGAAAATGATTCCAAGCCTATCCATTCCAAGTCAATATATTGAGGTGGAAGTCAAACCAGGAGTAGGGAAAGTTCAGCTCTGGCCATGCATGGAAGCACCAAGGCTGGAGAAGAAGGTGCATCTTCTCCAAGAGGACTGGTGTGGGGGGGGATCTAAGGGAAAAGGAAAAAGAGCCCATGGCCAGAAGGGAAATAAAGCAAAACAAAATGAGGTTACTAGACAAGATAATGAAAGCTCACTGTGTAACACCTTGAAGTGAGAAAAGTGAAACCAAGCACCTCTGGGCTTATGAAGAACCCCAAGTAAGAAAAGCAACCCTCTGATATTTGTTTTTTGTTTTGTTTTACAAAAGAGAGACTCACAGTCAGTAGCATAGGTACAGTCTTTTGAGCTGGTGAGCATTGGTTGACACGGGCTAATGTTCAATTACACTACATGCAAATTAAGAAACGTTTGAAACATGTTTCAAGTTCAATTTCCAAGTAAGAGGTTGTAAGGACTGCAAGGCAGTCCAAGGACTGTAAGGACTGCAAGGCAGGTTGTAAGGACTGCAAGGCAGCAAGACAGTGAAAACCTCTTTCACATCAAGGTCCTAACACCACATCTGATCATCGGAGAGTAACACCAGTGACCTGATGGCTTTTAGGTAAGTTGCAATTTCTCTGAAGCTTGGAAGGGGTTGAGATTTGAAAATAAAGCCATTTTCTGTATAACTTTGATTTGGGAGTTCTTTAAACCCTGCTACATATATTGTTTTATAAATTTGAAAATTTTAAAGGAAAACCATGGGTTTTGCTTTCATTAAAAAGGGCACAAATTTTTAAAAGTTCTGAAACCCTAATCCTAAACAGATTCCTCTTTGGACAGGTAAGAAAAGTGAGCAGAGTGGTTAGGTAACTTGCCTAATATAAATATAGTTAAGGGTATATCCAGTACCCAAATCCAAGTTTTTTTTTTCTTAATAAAGACTCATATTTAATAGCATGAACAGAAAAAGAAACTTCCACCCAGCGGTGACCTCTTGGTAGACAGACAGTGAGGGCCCACCACAGTGAGAAGGGTCTGATTCAGATAAGAATCTAGACTAAGAAACATCATCTCAGGTATAGTTCACAATGTACGTACCTTCATTGGGGAAGAAAATGAGTTAACTAGAGTAAAAGTTATGTAATTACATTATTGCTTAAATCTTTTTTCTAATTTCTTAAAATATCTCTCTCCGGATCCCCAAAACTCACTCTTTCCCCACGGTTTCACATTCTTTACACTTCACCCGTACAATTAAAGGTTTGACAATGTGCAAGAGCTTCGAGTTTTTCAATATGATTTGTTTTAAAGTTCTAGGTGGAAAGCTCATGTCAATCTTCATTTTATCTGCATCTTTTTCCCACCCATTGTCATCACAGTATGACAAGCAAAACTCTTTCATTGCAACAGCTTTTATTTATTTAATTTTTTTTGGTATAGCAATATGCTTAATGTTTTGTTTGCAGTAAGAAGGCTTACAATGCTATTTTTCTTCTCTTCATTTAGAAGCAGTCAGCCTCCCTCACTGAGCTCTTACTACAGACGACCAATATCCAGAATTACACCACATCAGCTGTGTGGGAAAAACGCATGCATTGTTTCTTTTCTGGTAAGCAAAGAAGTATTTGCCAGTTAAATCCCTGGTAGCTAGCTTTCAAACAGTCAGATATAAAATTAGCAAAAGAAACATCTGTTCCTCACTATTATTTTATAATCACATTAATTGGCAGATGTCTTTAGGTAACAGAGAAAAGCATATCAGGCATTACGTGTGTTTCCATAGGGTCGTGCTTATGACCACTGGGTATCACACACCTAAAAGACTATCTCAGCAGGAGACAAAGTTACCCTGGCCTCAGAGAGTAGCCAGTTTTCTCCCCATGCAAACCTCCTGGCAGGAGGTCTAGCTGCCCACTGACAACAGGACCCAGGATGCCCTGTTATACGCCATTGTGGAGAAACTTACCCTCACCGCTGCCAGGTTTGGTTTTTCAATTATCATGTAGTTTGCACAAAAGCACTGTGCCAATTCAATTACTGCCTGATTAATGGAGTGTTGCAGGTTTATTTCAGGGGTCTAGCTATCTATTAATTAGCATATTGGGGCCTATCCTCTACTGTTTTGTCCTGATATGCTTTGAAAAGTCCCCAGTGCAATTAAAAAACTCTAATATGCTTTAAATAGTTATTTGAGAAAACACATCCAGACTTTTTAAAATTCCTCGGGGATTTTTTTAAGCACATCCAGATTTATTAGAAGGCATCTAAAATTCCTTTAAAAACACATTCTTCTTTCCTCTGCTCGGTTCTGGAGTTTACCCTCACCAGATGAGCAGCCCTGTGTTGGGCAGCAGAGCCCCTGTCTTCTGCATCCAGGGAAAGAGGCAGCATCAGAAAAGACCAAGTCTGAGAGTTTCAAACAGTGGTTTGCTTTCGTAGGCGCTTCTCCAGTTTGCTGTGAGTTGTAAACTTGATAGGCGACTGAATCTAACATGGAGTCTCTGCGGGCGTCTCCATGGAGCTCTGTCCATATTCAATAAGAAGGAGTGATGATTAGAATGAGTTGTGAACAATATTGAATTTCTTTGGCATTTTCTTTTTCTGGAGAATGCCGTTCCAAATGAACACCGCTTCGTGGGCAAAGGCAGACCCTCCTCTTAGTAGCCGCTGTGTTTGACATTTTTATGTGTGGCCACTTTTATATACAGATGGGCTAAAAAATATATAGACACTGACGTTCGTCTTTGCAAATGCCATCTGCAAAATCAAGATGGTGGAGGGGCAGAGTAGACTCAGTTGCTAGCAGTAGGAGACATGCAAAAAAAGGATGGGAGATTAGACTTTAACCAGGAGGGTGTGGCTGCATTTAGTGAAAATAAAAGTTAACAACGTGACATATCGCTGACATCAAGGAACACTGACAGTGTCATGATGCTCTAAGTTTGAATGATAGTTTAAGTGTATAATACTTTACCTAATATATATATTAAGCACTACAGGTATGTAAAATATATAATAGATGTAAAATATGTAATATATTAAATATGACCATTGCTATAAGAATCTGAGTCTGTTGTCAACAGGTAAGGTAACCAGGTGTTAGAGAGAGCAGGGAAGGACAGTGGCCAGTTAGGGGGTCACTTCAAATTCAACAGTGATGTGATAGAAGGTAAACCACGCTAATGCTGGGTGACAGATTTTCTGCTTAAGAGACATCATATTAAGATGTGACCCAATAGGTATGTCATATGTCACCTACCATCTAATAACCTCTGTGTTTCCAACTACAAGATGGGGAAGCTGGCCTGAAGGCCTGAAGACTTTGCAGAAATAATGGGATGTTTGCCAATAGTGTCCTCTTTGGTAGGAAGAATGATAAAGTATGCATATTTTATGGTAATGATTGTTTAACATACCACACATGGAGCAGGTCTTCAATTATTTTTTAAAATGTATAAAATATTCAACATGGTGGGTGCAGTGGATTCAAGTTCGAATTGTATCCAGTCCCAAGCTAGTAAATACAAAGCATCATGTGTGGGTACAGTCCCCTCTGTACTGTTAATCCACAGAGTGACTAATATAGCCATCACTGTGACCAGTGTGCACACGAAAGCCAGCAGTGATGCAGACAGATGCCATCCACATGCTGTTGAGTTTTCCAATCTCCCAGAAGCCATGCACTTTAGAAATATTCGCAGGAGACTAGCAGGTAAAGCGGCCACCTACCTCCTAAAAAACAATACCTTATTTGTGCATTTATTCGCTCACTCCTGTATTCACTTATTCAATTACTATCAGTGGGTCCATATTCTAAAGACCATGTTAAGCATTATGGACAGGACCTTTTCTACCTGTCCTTCCATTATTCCTGTATGGAAGAACAAGTAGAAAAAATGAATAATCATCTTTAATTTCTGTAATTCAAGGCATATTACATGCATTAAAGAAATCCCTCCTTCCCCAAAATACCAACTCACTACCAGAAGAGGAATAAACATTGCAGAAACCATCTACTTTTCCTGTTGAAAACTTCAGAGTATGGATAGACCAAGTTTGGGATCTTTTATATCTGTAAAGTGCTATCTTGATGTAAAAAAAAAAAAAAATCATAAAACAGAGATGTTTATGTCCTAAGAAAAACAGTAGGGTTGTAAAATGTGTGAAATGTATATTTTCTAGAATAGGAAATAAAGTATAAATCCAGAATTTTGAGTAGTATCAACTCTCTGCCCTGTATTAGAACTGTTGGTTCTACCTGGTTCAGACCCATCACTAGCTTTCCAGCTTGAATGGTGAGTGACTTATTCTGATCCAGTCCACAGGGAATGATGATATGAAGCATTTGCCACTAGGCAGTGAAGTGTAAGCAGGTCCAAATGCTCAGCACGGTGAGTGTTGACGGATGTAGAGGTAACTAAATCACACACGCTGTAGGCTCCAGGGCAGTGGAGCCCATGTACCTTCACAACTCCCAGGAGACCACAGCAACAGCAGAAGTTAGGCTACAAGGAAACAGAACCTTTGGGTATGAGTGCATAACTTAACAACACTGGGGTAGTAAGTCAAAAGTTAGTGTTTCAACCTCTGCAAAATTGCTCATTCATTTCATCCTCCATGCTCTGATACACTGTGTGTATATTTACATAGTTGTAACTGAACACTGTAGTATCACCAAATATCATGATGGACTGTTCAAATTCAATGGGCAAACTACCAAAGCATTTCAGCCACATATTTCCCAATCTGAACTTTTAAAGTTGTGTACCATAAGGGGGATTTACTCCACATTCTTCACAGCTAATAGTGAATAAACATGCATCTGACATTCCACAAAATACATGTTTTTTCTCACTTCCAAAATTTAAAAAAATATATAAGAGAAAGGTTTTCTGAGAATGTTTGGAAAATATTGAAAAAGGACTTAAACAAAATCTTAAGTAATAAAACAAACTTTATGTGATTTGAAAAACATTTGCCTTGCATTTAACCAATTGTTAGAGAGAGCTTTAATTTTCAAAACACGTTTTTCTAATAAATGAAAGCAAGATCTATGCAAATAAACAAGCAGCTTGGTTAAAATAATCAGTGCCCAGAACCACCACAAGAATAATGAGAATTTCAATAATGTTTAAGAAATAATCTAACCAGTGAATAAATTTGACTTTTGAAGTTTTATTTTTTTTCAAATTTATAAACCTCTTGAAACATTTACTTCAAAGCAGAATATTGAACTCAGTTTCAAAATAGTGTTAACACCCTTGATAAACTTGATTAACACTTTACCTCTAAAATAATACGTTTAAAAAGTTGTGAGAATATATAATTTAACAGCCTTCATAATTATTAGCATCATTTAGAAGGCAACATTAAGTCAGCTATGTCACATGTAATATTTATCTCGCCAAAAGTTAAGTAGCTTTCTAATGTTGTTCTGGGGTTTTTTAAAAGTGTTTAACTTGAAAAGCCATTAACTTTCTTTTTTCTAGTCAAATGAGCATAAAAGTTTAAAAAGTATTATTAGATTTAAAAGCATGTACTCAATTCTCACTAATGTAGGAAATAAACCTTCTCTTTGTTTCTGTTTGGAATCATTGTTAGTAATTTTAACGTACACATTTTTAGAGGTTAATTTTTTAAATGATGTTTTTATTAGGTCAACTTAAAAAAAATGTTTAAAAAGATCTAAGCATTTCTGTGAAATTTGTTCCATGTTTAGGAGAAAGATGAACGCACTTCTAGTTTTTCACTCTGTGACAAAGTTTCAGTCTAGAGAGGATGTTTATGGTTCAGATATAAAACCTCAGAAAATATAAATGTGAAGACAACCTTAACTACAGTGTAACAAATGCAATGTTGTAATTTTATATGTTAATCTTTCAATACACAGCATGTGCAAACATATGTTTATAGACAGAGAGACGGGAATATACAAATGAGGAGATAAAATTCCTGTATCTCATTTGATGTTCTATAATTTCTATCAATTTATGAATGTTTTGTTTCTGTGTTATGATTTCATTTGAAGTTGACATAGTGCAACTTGGGCTTATTTGCAAAGAGCTTGTCATGAACATTCTCAAAGCTGGGGCTGCCAGCCTGCTCAGAAGATGGGAAGGAAACTTTGCCTGCTGGGACCGTTACAGGTGGCACTAGGAAATCAGAACATTGCGCAGGGGGAAGCTTTGGGGGACTCTTTGGTAGGCAGCACAGGTATGCATTCAATTTTATGAGCACATCTGTCATATCTCCATTTCGAAATTTGGTCCTTAGGGTTCAGCAAAAAATTTGTAGCAAAAGAAAGATAAAATAGTGCTTTAACGGTCTTCCTCTGATCCACCAAAGGAACCCAGTTCATTTGCTAATCATGATGAAACTGAAACAAAATTCAGGGACAAACAAGACAGTTTATTTGTGAATAAAACCCTTTGCAGTAGACTCCGCTCTGTTGAAGGCCAGGTCCCCACTGCATAGTGCTCAGCCAGAGATTAAAGAAGATCTGAGGCCCTGGTTGTTTCTTTTCTTGTTTTTACTCAAGTTATATGATTTTGCAAAACACTTTGGTGAAGTATGCTATGGAAATAGTAGCTGGCTTTAATTTTCATTTGGGACATAAGGCAATATATTTTCTTTACTAATGTGATGGATGAGTTTTAGGAAGGTTTAAAATTTTAAGTTTAACTTTGATAGTTGCATAAAGAATGCAGGATTATATTATTAAAAGCTAGCACTGGAGTTCTTAAAAGCCATGGAAGAAAGCTTTAGATAGTATATAGCAGCAAAGATACTTTTCTTTTTAAAGAAGTTATATCTCCAGGAGAAAGATCCTTGGGGCTAAATTTCTTAAGATCTATTTTATTTCCTGGGGCAAACATTTAAGATCTTTAAGTTGATTTTTGATTATTTTTCCAAAATAATCTAGCTTTTTTTCTGGCTATAAACAAAATAGATATGCATTGTAAACGATTTAGACCAATACACAGATTAAGTAACAAGAGAATTCCATCATCCAAACATAAGCCCACACTAACACATTTCTCTAGACATATACACACCACACATTTTTTAAAAAAATGGTTATCATAATATCCATATTTTGTAAACTTCCTTTTTTCCACTTAACTATGTGAAAAAATATGTGTATTGGAGTGTGTATTCATAAACACACATACCTCCTTGTTAACAAATATAGTTTATATTCTCAATTTTATTTTCTGAATAGTGTTTTATTTTAGGGAGATACAGTTCTTTAAACAGTCCTTTATACTGGATATAGAGGTTTCCAATGTTTTGTTATTATAAACCAGAATGTACTATTTTTTCATTCAAATAGTATTTATTGCTAATTTCTATTTTTTGCATACTCTCTTCTTTCTTTGTTATTTCTAATAAATAATTTGCCTTTTCTATTAATTTCTTAGAATTCTTTAAATATAAAAATAATAATATTTTGTCATATATGTCAGTTTTCTTAAATTTTAATTATTATGTTACTTTTAGCCACATAGAAATTTTTAATGTGCTCAAATAGATCTGTTGCTTTTTACTATAATTTCTGGAAAAAAGAAAGCATTTTTATTTACACTTGTAAAACTGAAGTATTTTGACACTTTTCAGAATCAAAGTTCACTCTATTCATATATTACTATTCATGTTATATATAGTTTCACCAGCTGGTTCACTAACTCTGACAGCAGTTTTAAAATTTATTGTTCAATAATGTTCTTTGTCTCTTAGAGGAGCAGTGAAGTTCAAACCTAAAGTATAGCATACACTTCCCAAAAAATAAACGTGGGGGATATTTGTACAAAAGAATTATAATAAAAATACTTATAAAGTTCTGCTGGGTCATCTGCAGACTTTAGTAACATGAATAGCAAAGTTTCCCTTACCTCTTGGTTTATTCGTTTAGCCATTCAATTTTAAAATCAACACATATTTTCTGAGTGATGACTTTTTGGCAGACACTGACCTAGGTGTAAGTTATAATGAGGTGAAGGAACATGGACAGATACCCTCAATGAAGCTAAAGCTCTTGGTGAAAGGAAGAGCACTCAAGTTTCCAAAAATAATTGTAGTTGTTAAAAAAGAGAGGCAGACACTGCCCAAGATCATAATTGGTGGACTAACCGTAGTCTGAGGCAATCAGGGAGGGCTTCCTTGAAGAAGTGATATTTTAGCTGAGACTTGAGAGCTGGTTTAGAATAAACAAGATAAAAAGGAAAGCAGATTATATTCCAGGCAAGAGTGATGTGTGCAAAGGCAATAATATAGGGAAGAGACCAGCACAAAAGATGGTCTAAAAACAAAAACAAAGTGACCAGCAGGAAATGACTAAAGGGCAGATTTGGATGGGGTTAATTTAGGAAGATAGATATGTGATAGAATACATAAGATCTGGTCAACAGTGGTGAGGTTTTTGTCTTTTAGGTAGACTTCTAATGAAATCAAGAACACCCAAGGTAACTAGTTTTCCAGCAAGAGCTGAGAGAACAGATAGAGTTTAGGAATTCAAATTTTAATATGCAAAGTTTGAGGTGCTTATGAGATTATACTATATAAGTGGAGACCTGCAATAAACCTTAGATAGGTAGTTGGCTATATGAATATGAATCTCTGAATAAAGGTCTAGAACAGTTATCCTCAGCTAAGCACATTGACTGCTATCCCAGTGGTTATACTTGGAAACACCTGGGGGCATTTTTGGTGTTCAATGCTGAGGGAGAGGAGGATATTCCTGGCATCTAGGGTACATAGATGAGGGATGTTGCTAAACATCCTACAATGCACAGGATAGTTCCTCCCAACAAGGAATTATCCTATCCAAAATGTTGAAAGTATCAAGGTTGAAAAACCCTGGTCAAGAAAATGGATGATATAAATGTGTGAGTTTAATTGGTTTTTGAAGCTATACAGGCAAATAATATCACCTAAGATTACAGAGTAAGAGGAAAAGGGGACCAAAGGCAGAGTCTTAGGAAATTAGAAATGTTAAAGTCAAGGGGGGCGGGGCATGGGGATGCCTTCAAAAGAGTTTAATAAAAGAACAACCTGGAAATGAGGGTGCAAAAGTTGTACTCCTATTATGACTTGTCATGGAAACCAATTATATTAGTTATCTATTGCTGTGTAACAACTTACCCTAAAATTTAGCTTAGCATCTTAAAATAATAAACATGTATTATCTCACACAGTTTCTGAAAGCCAAGAATCTCAGAGCATCTCATCTGGGTGGTTCTGCCTCAGGTCTTTCACAAGGTTTCAGTCAAATTCTCACCTTGGGCTACAATCGTCCAAAGTCTCAGCTAGGATGAGAGATCTGCTTCCAAGCCCAAGACTGGGGTTGTTGGCAGACTGAGTTCCTCACTGGCTGTTGACCAGAAGTTGCAGGACCTCACAACAGGGCTGCTTAGACCATGACACCTTGCTTTCCCCAAGTGAGATATCCCTGAGAGAGAGAGACTGCAAGACGGAGGTCACCGGCTTTTTATAACCTAACCTTATTGGTGTCATATATCATATTTGCCATTCATCAGTGAGAGTGGCAATCTAGCCCACACTCAAGGGGAACAGAATTCAACTCCATATCTTGGAGACTCTGTGTCTCTTGGATGGAATTCTTGCTTGAAAGTGTACAGTTGACACCTGGTCAACCAATGAGTTGACTCAGTCTGGGTAAGTGTTGTCTCCTGGCCACATTAGCAAAGTCCCTTAGTCCACACATACTTTAGGGCTCACCTTGGGGAAAAAGCAATTCTCAGAGAGATGTGTGCCCTGGGTGGTAGGGGGGTGTTTGTCAAAGGAAAAATCAGAGGAGTTGACTCATTTTACCTATGTCCCATTCACCCTCTGTGGTTAGCTAAAACCAGATTTTCATTATGAAGTTGGCTTATATCCTATATGAATTTTCTGTGGAAAAAAATTATAATGCCTGACTTTTGCAGCAAGAATGAGTTTTACCAAGATCAGATAAAGATCAACATTTTAGTGAAAACTTAAATATTTCCAAAATATTAGCTGGTTTTATGTTCTAGGGAAAAAATGTATTGCCAAAAATACAGATTTTATTTTCCTCAAATGTTCTTAGTTAGTAAATGATATTATACCCTCCCCCACTCATATTGACCCCAGGCTAGGAATTTTTAAAACATTTGCCCTCGGTGGGCTTGAGTACTAGAAACCATCTTCAGTTGAAGCGACAGATAAAATGAATTTGACCTATGACTTATTCACAGGCTGAGACAATTTATCCAGCATCATTATCATCACTGGGTTATGTGCTGACTGTCCATCACATGTACTTCTTAGTGCCTTTTCTTTTTCTATCTTCATGGGGTATGGGAAACTGAACTGCATTCCTGGGGAAAAACTTACAGTGTTGGCATCTGGTTATGTGTGTGCATTTTTACACTACGTTTTTCTTGGAGGGGCTTGATAAAAACAGTTGTTTTAAGAAGAAATGGACCCTCTTGCACTGTTGGTGGGAATGTAAATTGATACAGCCACTATGGAGAACAGTATGGAGGTTCCTTAAAAAACTAAAAATAGAATTACCATATGACCCAGCAATCCCACTACTGGGCATATACCCTGAAAAAACAATAATTCAAAAAGACATATACACCCCAATGTTCACTGCAGCACTATTTACAATAGCCAGGTCATGGAAGCAACCTAAATACCCATCAACAGACGAATGGATAAAGAAGATGTGATACATATATACAATGGAATATTATTCAGCCATAAAAAGGAATGAAATTGGGTCATTTGTAGAGACGTGGATGGACCTAGAGTGTCATACAGAGTGAAGTAAGTCAGAAAGAGAAAAACAAACTTCGTATATTAATGCATATATGTGGAATCTAAAACATGGTATAGATGAACCGGTTTGCAAGGCAGAAATAGAGACACAGATGTAGAGAACAAACGTATGGACACCAAGGGGGGAAAGTGGGAAGGGGGAATGACTTGGGATTGACATATACACACTAATATGTATATAATAGATAACTAATAAGAACCTGCTGCATAAAATAAAATTAAATTTAAAAAAAGAAGAAATGGATTTATTACTGTGTCACCCATTGTAATGGAAATGTACGCAGTGAGCCATATCTGTGCACAGAAGTGCACCGCGGCCATGAGCGCCCTGACGAGCTTGGGCACAAACTCTGTCCAAAGGTTGACACAGGCTTCCAGCATCTCAAACATTGGCAATGGAAGGTCGTTGGAATCATAAGTGCTGACCATAGGCAACTTATTTGTGGAAACCGGCAGCCAACGCTGGCTCTGTACTTGCCTTCTTTATTCTCAGCAGGACACAGGATCAGCCTGGCTGACTGCTCAGGCCCCTCCCATCTCCCCAGGTGATCAGCTGTATCAGAGTCCATCACTAAGCTCATTGGATGGATCAGGCGGCAGCTATATCACGTTTTCACTACCAGGATATTTTAAAAGATCACTCATTCAAATCACCATTATAAGTGGTAAAACATGAAAGAGGACAAAGCTATTTTAAAAATTATATGTTAACAGACTAAGATCAAATTACACATTTCTTCCAGCAATCAAATCAATGTTGTCAATATTACATTATACTAAAAAGGAACACGCTAATGTGAAAGGCTCACCACAGTCATCGCTATTGAAGAAATACAAAACTCTTATGAACTCCTGACATTCTGTAATGTAAAGTAATTTCTTTGAAAGAAACTGTTTTTATCTCATCATTATCTTATTGTCTTATAATTCAAGGGTCTGAAAAATAAACTCTCCCAGGTTATAGACCAAAAATATTTTTAAATACTGACATCTAAACTTACTCATTTTTGCTAACCTCAGTAATTGAATAAGTGAAAACCTCGTTTTCTTCAGAAGTTTCAACCTGAAAGAAGGGATCATCACTCCAGCTGGGAACAAGTGACTAGATGAAAAAACATTGAATGGTAGATAACCATAACATTACTGAACTTTGCAACTTGCTACCTTTACTCAGTTTGACCAAAATACATGTTTGCATTTGATTGTACATATCATGTTTGGATACATTTAACTGGGCTGAGGTGAAATAGAATTTCCTAATGACAAGGTAACCATCTGAGACCTATTTGATAAAAAAATAATTGCAATCTCACCAAAGATAGACTTTCACCAAAGCAAACTTTATCAACAGTTCCATTCCTACGTCCATCTCATGCTTTATACTTCACGAGGCTCATATCTAAATGAAATAGCCAGAGTGACATATTTTGGGGGCAGAGATTTTAAGGGAAACCTGTGACTTCAAGAACCTCAAAGCTTTACAAATTCCGACAAAAGCCATTGAGATGTTGGGAAAATGTTCTCCTCCCAACTCTAAGTCTGGATAAGCCAGGAACACCAAAAAGAAAATAAGTCCTCAAGGTCACCCATTGTTCGTGAGCAAGACTTGAAATCTAATACTCCTGGCACCTACTCTGCAATTTTAACCAGTATCTCATCCTGCTTATCTCGTTCTGATCTGCCTAATGAGCAGCTGTTGAGAATTAAGCAAAATCATCCCATCCTTTCCAGCTAAAAATACACTGTATATGCCAACTTTCAAAAAGGAAGCAAAGGAGATGATGTATAGTTTTCTGTGTCCAGGTGTTTTATTCAGTCCCAGGTCTTTATTTAGCTCTTGACATATTCTGATAGTCATTATGGTTACTGACACTTCATGACAGCCCTGAATTCATCATGGCTGGGAGCAGTTGTACAAGATCTTTCCACATTCACGATTTGAGGGAAGAGATGATACACCAGGGAGAAGAAGTATTTATGGGGCTAGATCCAGAGTGGGACGGTGCCCTTAGTGATAAGAACATACTTTGTCCAATATTGTGCTTTTTCAGTTACAACTTTCCTGGAAAATTCCAAAAAGTAGCATCTTGGATGAGTATATTATTCATTTTTAAAATAAGATTTTCTCCCTTTTAAATTTGCTCTAATCTTTTTTTTCTATCTAATGGCAGAGTTAACACCCAATTCACCCATTCAATAAAATATAATTATTAAAAATAAGTACAAGTTTCACCCAGGTATTTCAACAATATCAAGTTAATTGTCTTAATTATCACCATAATAATTCCCCATATTTTAAAAATACATCTTTGGGTTTGCTTTCAAACTACTTTACAAATATATTTGCAGGTATACAGTACACTAAAAAGTAATCTAGACAAAAGGTGTAGGTTGCATGAACATCAAAATATATTTATACATTTTAAATTAAATTTTTACACAGTTTTAAAGGTTACTTTCCATTTACAGTTATTACAAAATAACAAGACAAGGATGCCCACTCTTGCCACTTTATTCAACATAGCTTGGAAGTCCTAACCACAGCAATCAGAGATGAAAAAGAAATAAAAGGAATCCAAATTGGAAAGAAAGAAGTAAAAATGTCACAGTTTGCAGATGATGACATGATTCTATACATAGAAAATCCTAAAGACACAACCAGAAATCTACTACAGCTCATCAGTGAATTTGGTAACATTGCAGGATACAAAATTAATATACAGAATTCTGTTGCATTTCTATACACTAACAGCAAACTATCAGAAAGCAAAATTAAGGAAACAATCCCATTTACCATTGCATCAAAAAGAATACCTAGGAAGAAACCTACCTAAGGAAGCAAGAGACCTGTATTCTAAAAACTATAATACACTGATGAAGGAAACTGAAAATGACACAAACAAATGGAAAGATATACCATGTTCTTGGATTGGAAGAATTAATATTGTTAAATCGACCATACTACCCAAGGCAATCTACAGATTCATTGCAATCCTTATGAAAATACCAATGGCATTTTTCACCAAACTAGACAAATAATTTTAAACTCTGTATGGAAACACCAAAGATGCTGAGTAGCCAAAACAATCTTGAGAAAGAACAGAGCTGGCATAATCCTGCTCCCTGACTTCGGACTATACTACAAAGCTACAGTAATCAAAACAGTATGGTATTGGCACAAAAACAGACTCATAGATCAATGTAACAGAATAGAAAGCTCAGAAATAAACCCATGCACTTTATGGTTAATTAACCTATGACAAAGGAGACAAGAATATACAATGGAGAAAAGACAGTCTCTTCAATAAGTGATACTGGAAAAACTGGACAGCTACATGTAAACCAATTAAATTAGAACATTCTCTAACATCATATACAAAAATAAACTCAAAATGGATTAAAGACCTAAATGTAAGACCAGATATTATTTATACATTTTTGGTACACATTATACATATAATGAAATATCTTCAACTAAGTTCATTAGATATTAAGGTTACAAAGTGCATTGTACTTTAAATGTAGATTTATGATTTTTTCATGTTATGTGTCTAATAAACTATGGCATTTTACATTCAGGGTTTAGACTGTATCTAGTTATTGCAATGATAAATACACAATGTAGAAATTAATCTAAATTGAGATACATGATGTGAGTCATCACAATTGCAACCAGGAGACGAGCTAAAGAAGTTCTGAGATAGAGTTATGAACAGGCAGATTCTGCAGACTTGGTATTATTAGAAGGGTTATAACAGCAGGTTCTTATTAGTTATCTATTTTATACATATTAGTGTATAAAAAATAAATAACTAAAATTTAAAAAAAAGAAGGGCTATAAGAAGGAAGGGATTGGATTGAGAATGTGTGTGTGTGTGTGTGTGTGTGTTCTAAGAATATGAGAGACAAGATCTTTGGCCAGGAGAGCAGAAATATAAGGAAGAAGAAGCTCCACTCATCTGAGTGAAAAAAAGTAGAAGATCTATTTAATAGAAGCTGGTGGTAAAAAAATAAAACTGAACTGTATTAGAGTCTTTATTGTATTTTGTAGAAAGGCCAGAGGGGACTGCAGAATTAATTTGTGAATGCCCTCACTCTTAAATTCATAGAAATGACTTCCACAGTTATCTCTTTGACTAATCTATTTCAAAAATAAAGTGGGATAAAGAAGGTATTTATATCCAACAGTATGTTGATATGTATGAGGGCTGTAAGACTGCTTAGAAGCAATAGTCACCTAGGAATACTGATCATTGCCAAAATTATGTAAACAGTCATGCTAATTGCCAGGTGAATTACAACTCAAAGGTGTCTGTTTGATATATAAAAAATAAATCCTGCATGTGTCTAGGTGGGAGTTTCTGTGTGTATGTGATGTTTGAGAGTGGAGAGAAAGGGATAAACTCAAACTTTAAAAAATTTAATTATCTTGTGAATTCTACTGTACTAATTTTGGAGACTGTCAGAAAAAAATAAAAGTCTTCAAATAATCAAATAAAAAAATCTGACAGTCAATAAGGAATGACTGCAATTATTGGCCATGATAGGGCAATGGAAATTAGGTTATTATTTATCAAGAAACACATTGTTAGTTATTAAGAATTGCCCCCCTTCAAAGTTTCATCATATTCTAAACATCTGTTGGTCGTTTCTATATTTTGCATCAGGAAACTTACTTGGGTTTCTTTTCTCTTTATTTTGCTCCATTACAGTACCTATAATTTGCTGTAAAATAATTCATATTAAATAGTGATATTTGTCTTTTAAGCTATACTGGTGATTTCCAAACTTGTCTGCAAATTAGAATCACTTAAGGGAGTTTCAAAAAATACTGTTGACTCTGTCCCAAGTCCAGAGATTCTAATTTAATTGGTTAGGGGTTTGACTTGGGCTTTGGAATATTAAAATTATATATATCCAGGTGATTCTAGTGGTCAGAGTTGGAAACCACTGAGCTATATCTTAGAGATGATTAGTTATCATTTGAAGAAACTGTGTGAATGTAGGTTTTCATTTCACTTGGGTAATATATCGGAGTAGAATTTCTGGGTCATATGGTAGTTGCATGTTTAATTATATAAGAAGCTGCCAACACGTATTCCAATGTGGCTCTATGATTTTGCCTTGCACGAGCAATATATGAGAGTTCCATTTGTTCCACATGCTCACTAGCATATAGTATTGTCAGTTTTTGTTGCTTTTTATAAAATAGGTATGTAATGGTATTTCATTATGTTTTTAATTTACATTTCCCTAATGAATAATGTCTTGATCATATTTTCACATGGTTATTTGCCATGCATAGAGCTTCTTTGGTGAAGGGTCTGTTCAAATATTATCCCCATTTTGTGTTGGGTTGTTTGTTAAGTACTGAATTTTGAGAATTATTTTATGTATTCTGGATTTGTGATTTGAAGTATTTTCTTCCAGTCTATGGCTTGTATTTCCATTTTCTTAATAGTATCTTTCAATGACTAGAAGATTTTAATTTTGATGAAACCTAATTTGTCATTTTTTTCTTTAACAAGTTGTCATTTTGGTGTCATATTTAAGAACTCTTTGTTTGGCTAGGTTTCTCTTATATTTTTTTCTAGAAGAATTAAGTTTTAGCTTTTTAAGTCTATTAACAAATTTGAGTTAAGTTTTGTATATAGTGTAGCTAAGAATTAAGTTCCTTTTTATTTTTTACATGGAGATCCAATTATTCTAACATTATTTTTTATAAAGACTATTTGTCTCCATTGGATTGAAAGCATATTAATGTGTTATTTTTGAAACCATTTTGTAGCTCTCCTTAAGTACTACTCTTTTGGAAAACAGATTAAATAATCCAGAAACTTTTTTCAAGTAGTAATATTATTGTTGCTCTTCTTTATTATATTCATCATTGATTTAAACATGTTGATGTCTTGTGGTGCTTTTAAAGATGTCCATACTTACGACCATATAAATATTGCCCAGATAAATTTTATACATAACAATTAGTTTCCCCTAAATTTACTTTCCTGCTAAATCCTAATATATTTTTTCAACAGCTTTGTTGAGATATAATTGACCTACAAACTTCATATATATAAGGAGTGCAATCAAATAAGTTTTAATATATACATATACCAATAAAACTACAAATACACTCAAAATAATGAACTTCTTTATAATCCTTTTCTCATCAACCTCCTCATCCCATCCCCAGGCAATTACTTATCTGCTACCATATAGATGAAATTAAATTTTCTAGATTTTATATAAAATAGAATCATAGAGTACATACTCTGAGCTCTTTTACTCAAAATAATGATCTTGAGATCCATTCATATTGTTGTGTGTATCAATAGTTCATGACATTTTATTGTTAGTACTTCATTGTATAGATGAACACATTGTTGTATAGATGTTGTATAGATACACATGTTGTATAGATACAACACAATTTATTGAGCCATTGATATATTGATGTACATCTGAGTCTTTTCTAGTTTTTGGCAGTTACAAACATAGTTGCTACAAACATTCATGTACAAGTTTTTGTGTAAACATATAGTCTAGTTATTATGTAACAGTGAAAGAAATAATGCAACAAGAAAAAACAACACAAAATGTATACACACACACATAAAAGGGCTTCCAAATACATGAAACAAAAACAGCTGATGGAAGAAGTAGGCAAAGCCACCGATGGAGTTAGAGACTTTAACATCTCATCGTCAACAATTGATAGAAAAACTAGACAGAAAATGAGTAAGGATGTAGGAGAAATAAACAAGCAAAACTAAGCAAGAGGATCTAATTCACATATACATAACATTTCAAACAACAGAATAATGCACTTTTTTTTTTCAAGGACATGGAATGTTCAGTAAGATGGTCCAAATCCTGGCCCATAAAAGAACTCTGACAACAAATGGAAAAGAACTGAAATCATGTAGACTATGTTCTCTGGCCATAATGGAATCTGCTAGAAATCAATAACAGAAAGACAAGTGGAAAATCTTCAAACACTTGGAAATAAAATGACAGACTTTTAAATAAACCATGGGTAAAATAAAAGTTCTCAATGGAATAAATAGAAAACACATAGAATTGTATAAAAATGAAAACACATATCAAAATATGCAGGAAGCAGCTAAAGCAGTACTGAGAGAAATTATAATACTAAACATTGCTATTTAAAAAAAAGGAAAATGTCTCAACGCAATAATCTAAGTTTCTACCACAAGAAACTGAAAAAGGAAGAGCAAAATAAACCCAAAACAGGCAGAAGGAAGGAAATAATAAAGACATGTGCAGAAACTGATGAAATTGAAAAGAGAAAACTAATGGAGAATTTTAATGAATCAAAAACTAATTCTTAGAAAAATTTAATACAATAGACAAGCTTATTGCAATATGAGAAAGATAAAAAGAAGACAAAAAATAACCAATATCAGAATTGAAATAGTGGCTATAGCTGCAGCCATTTAAGGGATACTGAGGGGGAAAAGCAAATAATTTTATAGTCATAAATTTGACAACTTAGAAGAAATGGGCCAATTTCTTGAAAACCACAAACAACAAAACTCAGCTGATGAAATAGACAATGTGAATTATCCTATAACTATTAAAGAAATTGAAAACATGATTTAAAAGTTGCAGAAAAAGAAATCTCCAGACCAAGAGTGAATCACTGGAGAATTTTACTGAGCAATTAATAAAGAATTAATTTTTTTCACAATATATTCCAAAAAATAGGAAAAGGAGAAAATATTTTTCCAACTCATTTTATAAGGCTAGATGAAACCAGGAAAAGACAGTTCTAAGAAGAAAACTGCAGACCATTATCTATTATGAATTTAGATATAAAAATCCTTAACACAATATCAGCAAAATGATTTCTGCAATGTATAAAAAGAACTAAACATTTGACCAAGTGGAATATGTTCTAGGTATGTAAGGCTGCTTCAACATTTAAAAATCAAGCAATGTAATCTACCTTATCAATAGACTAATGAGGAGAAATCATATGATTATATCAAATGATTTTTTAAAAGTACTTGTAAAACTCAGCACTCGTATATCATCAAACACTTGCCAAGTTAGGAATAGAGAGAAATTGCTTAAAGGTGATGAAGAGCATCTACAAAAACATAGAGCTAACATTATAATTAATAGTGAAATAGTGAATGCATCTCCTCTAAGATTGGAAAGAAAGCAAGAATGTCCATTCTCAACATAGTACTTATGTCATATTCAACTAGTATTAGAGGTTCTAGCCATTGCTACAAGGCAAGAAGAGGAAATAAAGGAATATAAATTGGAAATGAAGAATTAATGCTGTCCTTATTTGCAAATGATATGATTGTTTATGTAGAAAATCTCAAAGAAGCTATCAAAACGAAACAAACAAAAACTCCTAGAATTATGAGTTCAGCAAATTTGAAGGATATTTGATCAATACACAAAACTCACTTGCATTTCTATATAATAACAATGAACATGTGGAAAAATAAATGGAATAAAGTATTATTTACACTTGCTCAAAAGAAAATAAAATACTTAGCTATAAATTTAACAAAACATGATTAGGACTTGCTTGCTGAAAATTATAAAATGCAATCAAAGAAAACCTAAATAAATGGAGAAAAATGTAATCACAAATTAGGAGATAATCTGGTAAAGACATCAATTTTCTCCAAATTTATCTAATTGTTTACAGCAATTGCTAGCAAAACTTATGCAACATATGCTGTAGACAAAGATAAACTTATTCTAAGATGTATAAGCAAAAACGCAGGCTATACAATATCTAAAACAATTTTTATAAGGAAACAAAGTGGGAGAAATCACACTGTCTCATATTATTTCATTATTTGGCTACAGTAATCAAGATTGTGTGGTATTGGCAGACAGATAGGCATATAAATCAATTGAACAAAACAAAGAACTCAGAAACAGACATAAATTAATATGCCCAACACATTTTTGACAAATTTGCAAAAGCATTAGAAGGATAGACTTTTCGAAAATGATGTTTGATTAACTGGACATTCATAAGAAGTACAAATGAACACCTACCTAAATCTCACACTTTACACAAAAATTAACTCAAAAAGAATGAATAGTTTAATTATGAAATGTAAAACTATAATTTTTTTTTAAAATGAAATTCTTGGGATCTATCTAGAGTTAGGCAAAAAATTCTAGATTTGACATGAAAAACAGAATCAATAAAATAAAAAATTGATAATTTGGACCTCATCAAGTTAAAAAAAATTTTTACTCTGCAAAAGTAAAATTCTCCAGGTAGGAAAATAAGAAGAAAAGTGTACCAGGCAGAATAATGGTCTCCCAAATATGTTTATTTTCTCATCCCCAAAGCCTTTGGATGTATAAGTTACTTGACAAGGGGAAATTAAAATTTCAAATAGAATTAAGGTTGTTAACTGATTTTAAGATAGGATATTATCTTTTAAAAGTGGAAGAAGGAATCAGAAAAGTGTCAGAAGGCATTGTGAGAAAGCCTCAAGTTACATCACTGGCTTTGCAAATAGAGAAGATCTATGAGACAGTGAATGTGGGCAGCCTCTAGAACTTCTAAAAGGTAAACAAATGAATTCTCCCCAATAGCCTTGAGAAAGGAACACAGCCTTACTGACACCTTAGTTTAAACCCAAGTTTAAGCCCAGTGAGACACATTTCAGACTTGAGACCTCCAAAACTCTAATATAATAAATTTGTGTAAAGTCACTAAGTCTGTGGTACTCTTTATAACAACAATAAGAAATTAATACAACAAGCTGCAGACTGAGAAAAAAATTATGAATCCATATGCAACAAGAGACTAGGATCTAGAATACATAAAGTAACATTTTTAAGTGACAAATTATACAGGTGGAAAACTCTAGTATGCTGTGGTGCCTCAATACTCTGAGACAAGTGAGACAGAAGTCTTGGCCAGCACTTTGAAAAAGTTGGAACATGGATGCAGGATTCAATTTTTTTCTTCCCCAGGGAGAAGCTGGGAATTTTTTTTTTTTCAGCGCTGTGCTGAGATGAGAGTTATCACGGTGAGTACAAGCATGCAAGTCCACAGTACCATCCTTGCTTCCAGTAGTTTTCAACCTAGGGTCCATTCTTGTCAGTATTAAGATTCAGGCAAGGTAGAAACCATTCTTTTGGGCATTCCCTGGAAAAGTCAGAACATTGGAAATACAGTCCATTTCTTTCCTTCCTTTCCCCAGGAAAAACTGTGAGCTGGAAGTTTCCACCCAGTGGTGTGGCACCATGCCGAGAGATTGTGGTAAGAAGGAGTCTCAAATTTTCCAACCAGCTTCAGGCGGCCGGTTTTGCATTCTCCTGGAGTGCAGGAGCCTCTCAACTTGTGTCTGGATTTCTTGCATAGGGAATTGGTCCGTGTATTGTTGAATCGGTGTCTCTGCGGGGAAAAGAAGGTAGAAGGCATCCCATTCCATCTTGTTGATGTCACATCCTATATGATTTTAATTATTTTAAATTTCTTCATGTTTGTTTCTTGTCTCATGATAGGAACTGTCTTGGTGAATATTTTATGTGCATTTCAAAAGGATGTGTAGTGTTATGCTGTTTGCAATGTTATATAGTTCTGTTTGTGTACTTGCCCCCATGATCATTCCAGAACCTGGTAATTCTCCTGTTTATGATTGGTTTCATTTCTGCACTACTCGAAGGTGAGGGTGTCAAGGCACCTCATTGTAGTGGTTACACCCCCTTGGACTAAGTCTTGAGCTGTAACATAGTCACAGTTGTAATGCCAGAGCATGAAGGTCATGGGGGCAGGCAACATGCTACTTACCACTGTCCTAAAGCAGTTGTTTCCATGCATTCTGTTTATGTTTCTTATCTGTATGTAATGGGAGAAGCAGGGTGAAACGTGATTACTAAATTTTTCTTATAAAATAAATCCTCCAACTCATGCATTTTTCATTTTAGTGTCTCTAGAAGCTCGATTTCATTTTTAAAAATAGTTTTCATTTTCCTACTTAAGACGCTCAATTTTTTTCTCTAATTCCTTGATTGTATGGACTACAATTACAATAACTTTTAATATCCTTCTCTACTAATTCTATCACTTATTATCATTTCTAGGTGTATTTCTCTCCACTGATTTTTTTTTTTTACTCCTCATTACAGATTATATTCTCTCAATTCTTTGCATGCCTGGTGATTTGATATGGAAACCCCATCATTGGGAAATTTACTTTATTGGATGTTAGGAATTTTAGTGTCTGTCATGGTACTTGTTTGTTAACCTGGGTTGCATTTAGTTGTTTGAAAAGACTTTAATCTTCTGAGGATTGCCTTTAAGCTTTGATTGGCAGAAATACAAAAATCTTTAGTTTAGTGCTAAATTTTGCCCCACTACTGAGACAATACCCCTCTGAATATTCTACCTAAGGTCCCTGAATTGTAAGATTTTCTATTCTCACTAGTGGTGACACAGACATGCCCAGCCTTGTGAGCCCCAGAAATTGTTTACTCTGCTCTTTTGGGATGGTCCTTTTCTAGGACTCAGATAATTTCTTCACATACATGAGTTCATCTGTAATCAGCTGAAGACTTCACAGGGACCTTCTGATGATTTCCAGAGCTCTCAGTCTGGGAAGTTCTCTCCTTTGTTGTGCTC
Source organism: Grampus griseus (assembly GCF_964374135.1). Lineage (NCBI taxonomy): Eukaryota > Metazoa > Chordata > Mammalia > Artiodactyla > Delphinidae > Grampus > Grampus griseus. The sequence goes on from NC_139009.1 coordinate 85,468,507, forward strand.
TGCCCTGTGGACTTTAGCTGCCTTGGCCTTGTGAACTCCCAGCTTTGCCTCATCAATTCAAGTAGTCTGCTAGGTTCAGGCAGATCTGAGATTTTAAAAGGTTAAAGATTACTTAAAGTCCTTTAAAATGATCCACATCTTTCTTTCTTTGCTCAAAAGGTACAATAAAATGGAAGAAAGAAGGGAAAGATGGACAGAAGGAAGAAAGCAAGGAAGGAAGAGAAGAGGGAAAAAAGTCTGGAGGGAAGATGATATAGCAAAATATAATACGTTCTCTACATTCTCAGTGTTTTCTTTCTTGAACACACTGCTTCTACTTCAACCATTCCACCAAAATAACTCTGCCAAAGGTAAACTGAAGTGCCTCAATTCCCAAATGCATAGGATTTGTTTCAACCCTTAACTGACTGGATATTCTCCTATATTTATATTGCCTGTTCTTTGCAACTTACAGCACACCCTTCTGTTCACAGTTGTCTTCTCCTATCTGCACTCTGGTGTTTTATAGAATTCTTCCTTCAACCTTCTTCTCTATAATATGCTCGTCATAGTTGATCTCATTAACAGCCACAATCTTTACTGTGCTAATGGATTTTGTATAGAGATCCCTAGACAAAGCCTCACCTGTTCAGAGGTATATTGGTGAGTGTCTGTTTCATGTCACCCTTTGGACGTTCCACAGATTCCTCAACCTATGGATGTTCAAGGTTAAACTCACTTCACCTCCAGTGTTTACCAAATTCCTTGCATTCCAACATACGCAGGTTCTTTTTCCTGGGCTCTTTTTTGGTCACATATCTCTACCTGGACCCTATACTCCATATCAGTGTACTCTGTTTAATTCTATCATAGCAGTGATCATAAAGGATTACTTTTTTTTTTGAAGAATAGTTGATTTACAATGTTGGGCCAATCTCTGCTGTACAGCAAAGTGACTCAGTTATACACATATAGACATTCTTTTTTCTATTCTTTTCCATTATGGTTTATCACAGGATTTTGAATATAGTATTTATTTGATTCTTGCTTGTAGGCTCTTAGCAACCAGGCAGCGATAGTTACGTCTTTTACTTCTGTATCAACAGTACAGCACTGTCAGCCCAAGCCTGGCCACATGGAGTGGTTTCTATAACAAACAACTGTTGAATGAATGGAGGGCAAACCATTAGAGTCACACGTAATAGCAGAAAGGACACTGCACAGAGACTGAACTATAGTACCTGCTCTCTCCTCACCTAACTTTTTACCTTGTGCAAGTTTAACCATCTTCGAGTATTTGTCTCATTTCTCTCCTTCAGTCAAGAATACAGCCCAAAGTTCTGTTTGATGATGCCACATAATTATGTGTGAAATAACTTTTATAAATATGAATGACTATTCAATATAACACATCATATACATAAAACAGACTTAGTGAATTTTATGCACATTGATCCAAATAGTTCCATTTTGAAAGGATTTTATTTCTCTCCCTATATATTAACTTCTTAAATTTACTAATGCAAGGACTCCTCCATGAAAGAGGGTAAATTATGATGAAATTTAATATTAATATATTTGAATATACTATGAGAATACTTTATGGGTTCCTTGGAACACCTATTAAATTCAATAAAAATGAGTGAACATAAAACCAAATGAACATGAGCCTGTTCTTTTATGGCCCTTTAACGTGGTAGACCCACCCCTGATCAATGAAGCTGGTATGACATAAAAATGGGCAGTCAGATTTCCCACATCGTCTGCTCAACCTCTCTTACACTCTACTTAAAAAAAAAAAAAAAAGTAAACTTTAGTTCTTACACATCACTTGCCCAAACACCCCTGATATTTAGAGGAGTCCATGTATTGAAAGGGAAAAAATAATTCCAACTGTGCGTTCTCAGCCACTTGTCAGCCTGTCAAGGCATGTATTTATTTAATAGTGGTAGTGTTAATAGGAAAAACAATAAAATAAAACAGTAAAACTAGCCTGAAATTATCCTTAAACAAATTTGTGGACATAAGAGAAAAGATTGCATAACTTAATGCTAAAAATTCTAAAATTTAGATAAGTTGTCCTTGAAAGAAGAATTTTTTTTATTTATGTCAATTTATTTTAACAACAAACTGAGCCATTGATTTTAAATTACATAGTTTGTTTTTGAGAATTTCTATCCAGAGTAGATTTTCCTCCCTAGTGATTGGAACAGAGCATTTGATACAATAGTTTATGAGTAGGAAACCTCAGCCAAATACCTTCAAACACCATCTCTCTATATCTGCACATACTAAACGTACTGGTGGATATGCCCACCTGAAACTATATGGCTTTATTCAGATATTCTTTTGCTGCCCAAAACATATAGCATAAACTCAAACTAATTTATCAAGTCTGATTTATTATGTGATTATAGTTGGGTTTTGACTTATAAGATGAGAAAAATTTGTGAACAAAAAGTAGTAAGTGTTTTGAAGCTTTACTTTCTGTCTCTTCTCTTGAAAGATAATATACAGGAAAATACAGTAATTGCAGAAAACCCTGGTCCATATTTATTAATAATAGGTGCTATTACATACATTGAATACAAATAAATATTATGGTAACAAATACATGAAGTATTTAACTATAATAAAATAGGATTTTAATAATTTTTTAATAAGTTGGGACCATTTTCTCTATGAAGGAGATGTGAGATTGTTTGACCTATTAATAGCTGATAATTACATAGAATATTTGTATATTTAAGAATACTCCCGTCATCACATATACACAATAAATTTTCAAAACCTATTAGCTTCATCAAAATGGCTCATGATGGAGGATTCAAATTATAAAATAAAAAGTTTTAAACTCCTAGCCACATAGATATTGACTAGCAAAATCTCCAAAGTCAAGGGATATGTCTTTCAATGTTCACTGTACCTCGTTTGCTACTCACCTGATTTGCACTCGAAAAATTTGAGGGTCATGTCGGTACCCTCTTCATGTGTGTGAGAGCACTTCATATACATCCACTTAAAACAGAGCTTGGATATTGGGGTGCATGTATTCTTTCAAACCATGATTTCCTCCAGATATATATATGCCCAGGCATTAAAAAGAATGAAATAATACCATTTGCAGAAGCATGGATGGACCTAGAGACTATCATACTAAGTGAAGTAAGTCAGACAGAGAAAGGCAAATATCATATGATATCACTTATCTGCAGAATCTTAAAAAAAATGATACAAATTAACTTATTTACAAAACAGAAATAGGCTCACAGACTTAGAGAATGAACTTATGGTTACCGGGGGGAGTGTTGGGGAGGATAAATTGGGAGTTTGGGATTGACATGTACACATTGCTATATTTAAAATAGATAACAAACAAGGACCTATTGTATAGCACAGGGAACTCTGCTCAATATTCTATAATAACCTAAATGGGAAAAGAACTTGAAAAAGAATAGATACATGTATATGTATAACTGAATCATTTGCTGTACATCTGAAACTAACACAACATTAATCAACTATACTCCAATATAAAATTTAAAATTTTTAAAAAGATTTAAATCCCACAAACACAGACTTTTAACAAATAAAAGAAACCTCAGTTGAGTCCAAAACAAACAAACAAACAAAAAAAACAGAGCTTAGAGGTAGGACTTCCAGAATGGTGGAGTGAAGGCCTTCAAAAAACTACACATCCATTTAAACAACAAAAACACTGGCAAAATTGTCAACATTAACTTTTTCAGAAACTCCCAAGTAATAGAAAAATGGTTCATCCTGTACAAAGGATCCTCAATATAAGGAAACACTGACTTCTCATCAGAAATCATGGAGAACAGAAAGCACTGGGATATTCAAAGTATTGAAAGGAAAGATTATTAATCAAGAATGCTACATTCAGCCAAGTTAAGTTATTCCCAGATAAACAAAAAGGGAGAGAATTTCTTAATTTCTTGCCAGCAGACTTACAATAGAAGCTAAAGGAAATCATTTCAGCCAAAAAAATAAAATAAAATAAGGACATGCAAAATAATAGGCTACGTCCAGAGGAAATAATAAAAGTACCAGTGAATGAAACTAGTTTGATAAATATAAGAGAGAATATAAATGTATTTTTTGGTCCTATATTTTTCTCATATATAATTTGAAAGACAACTGCATAAAGCAATCATTATAAAAATGTGTTATTCATTAATAATGTAAAAGATTTAACTTATATGACAATTATAAACCAAGGAGGGGAGAATGACGCAATCTGGGAGCAAAATTTCTGTAAACTATTTCAATTAAGCTAGTATTAATCTAAGTTAGACTGTTTTAAGTTAAGATGTTAATTGTAATCCTCAAGACAATCATTTAGAAATAGAAAACAGAAAACCAGTAGAAAAGTTCAATAAAATTAACAGCTGGTCTTTTGAAAAGATAGACAAAATTGATAAAATGTTAGCTAGACTGAGAAAAAAGGAGAGAAGAATCAAATAAAATCAGAAATGAGAGAGGAGACATTACAACGGATACCACAGAAACACAAAGGATTATAAGAGACTATTAAAAACAATTATCACCTGATTACCAAATGGGCAAAGAACCTGAATAGACCTTTTTACAAACAAGACTTACAAACTGCCAACAGGTACCTGAAAAGGTGCTCAACTGCACTAATCATCAGGGAAATGTAAAGCAAAACTGCAATGAGACATCACCTCACACCTGTTAGGATTTTTTTAATGAAAAAGCCAACAGATATCCAGTGTTGGCGAGGATGTAGAGAAAAGGGAAGGCTTTACTCTACATTGTTAGTGGGAAGGTGAACTGGTACAGTATGGTGGTTCCTCAAAAAATCAACAATAGAACTACCATATAATCTAGCAAACCACTTCTGGGTTATATATTGAATATCTGATGAAAATAAAATCAGTATCTGGAAGACATATCTGACTCCCATGTTCATTGCAGGAATATTCACAATAGCCAAGGTATGGAATCTAAGTGTCCATCAACATATATTTACAGACATTATATTTATACATTGTATATATATATATGTATATATATACATATATATACATATATATATATATATAAAATTCATCTATGAGGAAGAAGGAAGGAAATCCTGACATCTACAGCAACATGGATGAACTCAGAGATCATTATACTAAGTGAAATTAGTCAGACAGAGAAAGACAAATACTGTACGATCTCACTTATATGTGGAATCTTTAAAAAAAAAAAACACACACACACAAAGAAAGTCAAATTCATAAAAACAGAGAATAGGGGCTTCCCTGGTGGCGCAGTTAAGAATCTGCCTGCGAATGCAGGGGATGCAGGTTCAAGCCCTGGTCCGGGAAGATCCCACATGCCGTGGAATGGCTGGGCCTGTGAGCCATGGCCGCTGAGCCTGCGTGTCCGGAGCCTGTGCTCCGCAACGGGAGAGGCCACAGCAGTGAGAGACCCGCGTACCGCAAAAAAAAAAAAAAAAAAAACAACAAAACAGAGAATAGAATTGTAATTACCAGGGCCTGGGGCGGCGGGGTGAAGATGGCGAGATGCTGGTCAACGTGTATAAGCGTTCATTTATAACATAAGATGAACAAGCTTTGGGGATTTAATGTTCAGCATGGTGACTATAATTAATAACACTGAGTTATGTACTTGGAATTCATTGAAAGTAAACCTTTAGAATTCTCAATACACACTCACAAAAAGGTAACTATGTGAGGTGAGATGAGAGATGTGTTAATTAATCTGATTGTGGTAATCGTTTCACAAAATATATTTATATATGTCAAATCATCATGTCGTATACTTAAACATGTACAATTTTATTTGTCAGGTATACCTCAATAAAGCTGATTTGAGAAAAAAATTGTAGTCAAAAAGTGGCAATAATCCAAATATCTACCAACTGATGAGAGGATAACAAAGTGTGATGTATCCACTCAATAGAAAGCTATTCTACAATAAAAAGGAATGAAATCCTGATACATGTTACAACATGGATGAACCGTCACAACATTTGCTAAGTGAAAGAAGGTAGTCTCAAAAGATCATGTGTTGTATGATTCCATTTATATGAAAAGTTCAGAGTAGTCAAATCTATGAAGAGTATGTTAGTGATTTTCCTAGAAGAGGTAGTGGTGGGCAGATGGGGTGTGACTGTTAGTAGGTGCAGTGTTTCTTCATAAGGTGATGAAAATATCCTAAAATTATTAAAACTTGGTGATGGTTGCACCTGTGAATATACTAAAAAGTTAAGTTGTACACCTTAAAAGTGTGAATTTTATGGAACATAAATTTGATCTCAATAAAGCTGTTTTTAAAAACCCAGAAGAGTCCAAGTTGTATTATATTTATCTCTTTGAATTTCCATCTTATCCATAAGACTATGTCTTTCCCAGGGATGTGGGTGGACTGGGTCTTATTATTAGTTGAATCCCCAGCTAACACTCAGTTTCTGGTTTGTTGCTACCGCTATTTATCGAGGAATACATAGACTCAATACATAAACATAAATATATTTCCAAATCATAAAGTCAAACTAGGGCAAAAGATTGCCTGACTTTTTAACTTTTGTAGAATCATCACCTGGAATTGTCCTGTTTTATCATAAGCACTTAATACATACTGATTGGATAAACTATTGATAGACAAAATTATCTTAGTCACCATTTTGGGGGTGCATTAGGCTATGATGATAATGTTAAAGACACTGTAATAGAACCAAACTTTTTTTTTAACCTCTGAAACTATCTGACCCTGGAACACACGGACAGTCCTTTCATTACCTGGGTGAAATCTCTGCTTTAGTAATTTGCATTTTAAAATTAATATATGGCATACAGCTTCACTTCTTGTTTTAAATTTCTGTTTATTTGTCAAAGGATGATCTAATAAATCTAATACTTTCATACAGAATTCTTTTCTGTAGAGTTCAGAGTATAAATTACACATAGATGATAAGATCCTTGAAGGAAGGGTCTTATCCAAATGTAACATCTTCATCTACTACAATGTCATCTCAAAATATATTTATCGAGATAATCAATATTTGGTATGCTTATCAAATTCCTTCCCTAAAATAAAATTCTGCTGTTTCCTATCCAATATAAAGTCTTATTTCTGTAAAAGACAACACAGAGATATATCCCCCAGGTATTTTAGGAATCCTAGAATGGACATTCTCCTTCTGCCTTTATACATTTTTTTTGTTTGCATTCCTGAATAATATATGCTTATTGCTTATCACAATCAACTTATTGGCATATTTTCTTAATCTTTCATAAGGCATAGTTATTTTCCAGAAGGAGACCTTTCTCAAATGGGTTCTGGTGGTGTTTGTAGACTCTTCTGATTCCTGGCATGGCTATTGAGCCGTTCTTAAGGAAATCTGTAACCACCACAAAAAAGGATAACCTTTAAGTATATGCACATTAAGGTAACTACTAACTTATGGAACCACTAGTGGAATCTATGCTCAAAAGGGGGTGTATCCTATTGCAGTGTTAGGAGGTCTTCAACATATACAGAGTCCCACGACCAAACTTAGGCTTCACTTTCTCTGAAAACATCTTAAGGTGCTTAGGCGTGCACATCACAGGGCTTCCTGCTGCTATCACTGGGTACCCTCAGTTTTCCAGCTGCTCTTTTAATTCCCTGCCATTCCTGGGGATTTCCTGTGATTTCCAGGACTGGAAATGAACCCCAGAGGGCTGGTGTGTAAACAGCTCCCATGAGTGTAAATAAGCAAAAACATAAATGAGAATGAACAGACAGTGCCTGATCCCCCAGATTTATCTGCTGCGTTAAAAGTCTCCTAATAAGGAATCCAGTTAGATTGATGGAGATTTTCAGAGTTTCCAAAGAAACGTGGTTCAAAGTTTCAGAGAGCAGCCTTCTCCGTGCTGCAGAAGACACAAAAATGGACTGACCTCCAGGAAACAACAACAATCATAATAAAAAACCAAATAGAAACAGTTTTTGTTTTATTAGACAGATCATCAAATGTGAAACAGAGAAATCTGGGGATCATCTGTAACCTTTAGGTGGAAGAAAATTAGCATATTCCCTCAAAATATGTTTTTAGCTCCATATTTTGTCTGGACTGGCTGAGAATGTGTCTGCCCCAGCACTTTCTGAGTGCAGGTAACGACTCTATCATGACTCTGCTTTTCATACATCTAGCATAAAAAGAATGTATTCTGATTCAAGCACTGTAATACAAATGTTTTAATTTAATGCGTGAGTGACTTGGATTCCAGCCAATTATTATTCATATTGTTGGTTATGGCTATTGCCTCAATGAGTCTTTTGAATCAAGTGTGTTAGTTCTAATGTCCCAGGTTTTGGTTTCAGCGTGTAGAGATATTCTTTTCACCAGATTCCAATAAATATATCTTAACCTTAATATTTCTTAATTTTGAATGATCCTTATTTTGTGGTTCAAGTTCGTCTTTGAAACAATGATGCACCCACCTGATTTTCCAACGTTTAGTGTTGATATTTCTCCTGCCAAGCCAAACCTCCCCTGGTTCCTCACTGAAGTCAAAGACTGGTGGTGGTCTTTGATTTGCCCATTGACTTGAGGGATCTCATCCTCCAAACCATGTACATCTGATATGTGGTTGCATCTGTCTTTTCAGACCCACCTCTAAATTTAACTTTGCCATGAAACCTTTCCTTCTTTATCCCATCAATTGCAAGCAACCTCTCATTTCCCAGTCTGCATCCTTGGCAATGTGACTCTCTCACACAGGGCATACCATGTTTCTTCTTATAATACAGTGTGATTTCGTGTGCTTGGTTGACACCTGCCTTAAAGGTAGGATTCTCATCATCTTTTTTACCTGTCAGGTTGCAAGGGAGATCCTTTGAAGATAATAGGTACTTAACAAATACGTGGTTTTGAATAAAGACTTGAAAGAACTGGTATAAATAAATGTGATACAGTGGCAAGAAACATATGAGTAGTTCTCTACGGGGTGACCTGGGAAATACTGTGTTATATTTCTGTTAAACAGGATCCCCCCTTTTATGAAATGAGGGTAATTGATAGTGTCATGACTTCACTCCACTTCCAACATTGTGTCATGTGCCCCAGTGGGATGTGGAGGAGAAGAAGAAGCAGGAGAAATCAGCCTTGTTTGTCTCATGCTTTGCCCTTCTAAAGTATTGGTCCTTGAGAATATCATTCTAATAGAGTGATCCAAGAGCAGTATCCTTTCTATCAAACTGTAGGAAATAATACGAAGAGTATCTAGTCTTCTCCCAGTATGGTGCAGTGTAAAGTATGAGAACATCAATCCAGAAGATGTAGCTGTTTTATTTTTCCTATGCTTCATGCAACCTGTGTTTTCATGGAAAAAATTATTTAATCTCTCTGTGACTCTTTGGTAAATTTGTAAGATGAGGCTAATAATACCAACCACCCAGATTTCATAAAGTACTTACTTAAATTAGCAAGCACAAGGCTGTACAGAGGACATTAACAGCAAGGCCACTGGAGTCAGACTCTGTAGGTGAGGATAAAAGACTTGCAAATTCCTGTGTGATCTTTGAAAAATCACACCTCTCTGTATTCTAGTTTTCTCCTGTGTCCAATGGGGATCATCACTTCTATCTGATAAAATGTTTCCAAGGGTTAAAAGACTTAATACTCAATTAAAGAGTTTGGAACCTGTTATAAACCTCAGTAAGCATTAGATCTGTTCATTAAGTGGTCAATAATTAGTTCATGTCACTCAACAATGTACGATGGCTGATGGAAGTGACAGACTCTCCCCTCCATTCATTCAAGGACTATGGGAGAGGATGAAGTGAGAAGACAAAATCCTCTTATCTCGTACCTCTATCCTTCACAGTGTCTCTGCTCTCCCTTCTGCTAGATCACTGTGATGGAAAATTGACTCCCTTCTTCATTTTGTGGCTGGTGGTTATGACTCAAATACCCCTTCCTTACTTCTTTAAGCCCGGGTTATTCATTCATTATGGAGCATTGCTGAATACTAATCATGACTTCTATAATTGTCTATTGTGCATTAAAAATTACCTTCCCTGTCCCTGGTCATTACTTTCTACCTTTCCCCTGACCACCTACACTCCTATGACATTCTTTGATCCATCTGAGTGGATTGGGCTTCACACTATCTATCTGAGATACTTGTATTAGCTTTTCCTGCTGTACACTAATGTCCCTCCCTTGACCTTCACATTTTTCTTGGAGCCCACTGTAAATTCTAATTCATGGTCCAAATCCTATCTGGCTAGCCATGTCTTACTTGCCTATATTGTCTTTGTTGAATTATAGACCTGGAGACCAAGATTCAGGGTCTTTCAATTGGCAAAACACAAATGGCAGGGGGAAAAACTATAGAATTTATATTTGAGAAATATTTAAGTATTGTAGGTGACACAAATGCTGTTGTCTTTAATCTAACCTCGCTTAACACATTTTCCAATCCCTAGTGCTAAACAAACAGGAAATGGTCCAATGTTAAAACAAAGTCAGAATTACCTCAATTTTTCTACTGTGGACAAGAGAATCAAATAGAAATAAAAGAATTTGACTAATACTACTATCTTTAGCACCAAATTTGTTTTTGGAGAGATGGAAATAATATTTGAACCCAAACTCTGAGGTGAAAATCAAGTATAATGGGGGACCACACACTTCAGAATATTTTACAGTTAGAACTGCTACTGTTTATTGAGTTCCCTACACTCTACTTGGTGCCTTACATGAACTGTCTTATTTTTCACCAACATAGCTACTATTATTTCCATTATAGTGAGTAATTAAAACGAAATGAGGAACCCTCAATGTGTTCACTGAGATCCCATTAGTTAAGATGTTGACATCGTGATCTTTTACACCTACTTTTTCCAACAGCATCTTCCATTGCTGTCTCCATGTCACCCATATTATTTTTCTTCATTCCACTTGTTACCACTTAGAATGAAAATATTATGCATTTGTTTGTTTACTGCTGAATTTTCCCTCTACTACTTAAGCTCCATGAGGCAGACACCTCCTCTGCTTGGGTTACATGAAATGTTAGACCACAGAATGGTACCTGTCAAGGAGCAGAAGTTTCTAAATATTTGTGTAATGAAAACATAAAGAATCTGAGCCACAGAAGGATCAAATAGCTTACCTCCCCAAGGGTGCCCAATTAATAGGAAGAAAAAGCAGGATTTGGACGAAGGTTAGCATTACAGTAAAGCGCAGTTCCCTCCACTATGCCATGCTGCTGCTCGTATCTCCAAATTACTGTTTCCTGTCACTAACATTGACAGGGGGGAATCCTACTTTCTTGCATCCATCCCTGGGTCATGACCAACTCAACAGCAAAGATAAATGGAAAGTCTAATCCATCCCTATGACCAAAAATGCTGTCTAAGATGCTGCAGAAAAGGGACTTTTTAACAGGAGATGTGATTGACTTATCCCTAATTTACTAATTGCATTTTATGGAGAGAGTTTACACACACCACTGTTCATGAAGCTCTGAGGAAAAATAGAAGAGAAGGAAAGAACATTAAGAAGAAGAGTGTGTCATTCATGTGGACTAATGAAGGCATCTCTATCTTGTGTGACCACCTTTTCATGTGTTTCTTTTTAAACTGCAGTCAATGAAAACGACAGACATTCTCACTATTAATGGACATTTGATTAGGCAGAAGTATGCTTTCCTCATGCTAATGATTAGTAATGTTCCTCTGTACGTGAATTTTATTGCCTTGAGAAAAATACCTCTTTCATTTGCATGATTTAAAAATCCCTCTCAATCATCTAACATTTATTCAGTTAATATTTTTAACTCAAAAAGTAGTAGCTCAATATCATGGTGCATGCCTTTTCTCAAAATTGCTTTAAATTTCCAAGTGTGATACCTTGAAAATTGTGATCTGTGTAGACTTTGATGGTGACTTTAATGGCCAAAGTATTTCTACACTTACCTCATTGTTTTCTGTTCTGATCCTATTCTCAAAATTGCTCACACCTAAGCCCAGTTGGATCCCAGGTACCATTTCTGTTACTTAACCAGCAGCTGTGTCTTTTAAATCGTCGCCTGGCCATTGAAGAGCAGACATTTAAAATACATCTTTCAATAAAGAGGGTATCTCTAGCAGCTGTATAGGAGCTGATCGCATCCTTTTTCTTTTATCTCCTATAACACTCACCACAGACTAACATAATGATCCTCATCCTTGAAAATTTGTAATTCATGCTAGCCAAAGAATGGGAAAATTCAATGAAAGAAATGATCTTTTAAAATGTTATTTCTTTTCCTTCATTCATATATGAAACACTGAAACTTCATGGCTAGTCATTATAAAAGAAGATGTAGGAAATGAAGCAAAAACAATTCTTAAAATTGAAAAGAGGAAATTGGCATACACAACAAAATAGGTAAGGATATAAATGAATGACACCTTCCATTTTTCCTCCATGGTGAACTTTTAGAGAAAAACAGAATCTTTCACATATTGCAGATTGGTGCTCATTTTTTTCCCAAATAGGCTTCAAATATTTTAATATGATTTGGTCCAGGCTTAGAGATGGTAACATAGTCCTTCTGGTAGGAACTGATTTCATGTTTTCAGAAAGTCATAAATTCTTGCTTCTTTAATAATAGTTCTTTAGAAAGCTAAGATCAGGAAAAGTAAATATTATCTATGTTTTTATGTTTATTACATGAGATTAAGATTTTCTTTTTAAAGTTTGTTTCTTGTTCTTTGAATTTGCTGTATCCATGAGTTTATGGTAAGAAGCAAGTCTGTAACGTTGTACGTTGACGAATTCATTCAATATGTTCTTTTGCTCTGTGCCAGATCATGTTGAGCACACAAAGGTGAGTAGCTCATGAAAGTATGGGGAGTGATTAGATAAATAATACAAATAACACCAGGCATGATGTTACTGCAGTCAAGTACTGGTCCTGATTAAGTGCTACAAAATTTCAGGTACAGACTGATCACATGCTTCTAAAGAAACGGAACAGATTTCCTGAAGGGAAGTCGTGCTGGCTGGGTTTTTCTGTGCAAGACTGAGGCGAACACTGAAGAGGGGATTGGGCTTTAGAAACAATGGCTGTGCTAAGAACCAGGCTCTGAGTTGGCAAAGCATGGACAGCATTCAGAGAGAAGCAAACACTGGTGGTCCTAGCTGTGCAATGGGATGATCGCCAGGGGTTAGTGGTAGAGAGGCTATGAAGAGGAATTTGGGGTTGGGTCAGGGAAAACTCTCGAACTTAGGACAGACTGTAGAAACTCTAAACGTGTGGAGAACTTAAATTGCATGCAAGCAAAGATTCTTTTGAGATGAAATGACAATACGGTTATTTTATTTCCATTTAAACCCCATGTATTTGGAACCATCTAACACTGAGCGCTTACAATGCACAAAGAATTACACATAAATTACTGTATTTACTTCTTATACTAGCACTATGAGCTAGCTGTTATCATTGCCATTGTAAAAGAGGAGAAACTAGGACCTGGTGATGAAAAGATCTTATAAGATCACAGGTCTCAAAACAGTCAAAGCCAACATTTGGTCCAGGGGGCAGAACACTAATGCTCACCTCAAGGTGCTCTGGCACAGGTAAGTGGTAAACATGGTTCAGAGCAATTTCAGGGAAAGGAACTGTATCTTTATAAATAGTTCATTTAAATGAAATAAACAAGGAAGACAGAAAACAATAAACAGAAAATTTTATATTACTAAATGTGTCTTCCATCTTAGATACTTTTTTCCTCAAGATTTTTTTTAATTAGAGGGATATCATTGTCTTTCCAGAAACATGGAAAGTATAAAATAAACAGACCAGGATGAATGGGAATATTACACAGACACCACTTTATGATTTTTCTAAGTGATACTTACACAGAGGAAAAAAATCTTTGCATTAGAAAATCATTTTTTTCACTTCTAAAAATATTTTCAGACATAGCAGCTACCAACTGTGTATCAGGCAAATAGAGGATAAAATCCTTCTGTTGGGCTAAAAAGCATGAAATGCTTTGCTTAAAACTCATTGGTAAATAATCTTCTGGGAATGATTTTGGGGAGAAAGCTGCAATTCATGGAGGCTGCAATTATGAGTTCAGTAAGATTACATGAGGGTAGAGGTGGGAAATGCAGCCTCCTGTATTCAAGGTTGCTCTTTACCTGCTCTGGTGCTAATGCTTCCCCTGGCTCTGCTCTGGTTTCTTTTTTGTTTTGTGCGTGTGTGTGTGTGTGTGTGTGTTTCTTACTTTTTAAAAAAAAATTTTTACTTTGTAAGCATTACATCTTTTAAAATGCTAGGAACCCAAAAACTAACACAGTGATCAAAATGAAATTAAATCAGTGGTTTACATAGCATAATGTCATAATATTTTCCATACTATTTTCCCTTGCCTTATTAATATAACCATCAGTCTATTAGCTTTAGCTGCTGCTGAAGAATGAGCAGATGTCTTCAATGAATACTTCCATCCATAATTACCCCTTCTTTTCTTCCTGAGAAGTTCAGCTAATTCAGATCCTACCAATGTATATGAAAAGTTTAAATGATTTCTCCCCAAATGCATTACCTTTTTCTTATCTACATTAAATTCCATCTGTCATTATGTTGCACAGTCTCACACTTTGATTAGATCCTTCTGGAGTGGTTAACAATTCTTGCTAGTTTGTTTTTCTTTTCTTTTCTTTTTTTTTTACTAACCTAAATAATCTCATGGCATTTTACAGAAGAACTTTTTTAGCAGTTATGACTTTTTGCCAGCCTTGCCTTTCTATGGATTTGCTATTAGTATTGCGTATGCATAGAAATGTGTTAAGCGTGATGCTTCAGCAATGAAAAAGCATACTCACTTAAGCAAAAACAATCCCAAAAATAAGGAAATAAAATCAAGTCTGGAAACCTTTTACTGCCTTTTTGTGCAGTGTTCACATATCTGTGTTTCTGAAATAATGTTGATTAATTGCCACTAATGGAATTAGGAGAACTCACTGGCAATTGTGTCTTCTACCCAAAATTGTATCTGAGAAGCCTATCATCTATGTTTTCCAAATCAATAGAAATCATTTTAATTGGAAAAAAAATCTGCTCTTGACTCTTATTCTTCAAAGACATTTTAAGTAAAGATATTTGTCATTATGTTATTTCCCACTAAGAGGAATCTAAATCTGGGAATTGGATTTCTAAAGCAAAGATTGGTTACCTGGCTCTTAAGAACTCCTTAAGTAGGCGTTTCAAGGAAGAGGAGTCATTGTTTTCTTGCAGTTTGTTTTAAACAAAGGTAGAGATGGGAGTTTACCTAGTTGCTTTAGTTCCAACATTTAGGATTGTTTTTCTACTTCCCAGTCAGGTTCACCAAATCTTGAAGTTGTAAGGGACTCTAGTCACTCATCTTAAACTCCAACTCAATGGAGCCATCTCTTCTATTTGTTCATTTATCATTTATCTCGATTCATTTAATTGAGAAATAGTAAGTGAATCCCAACTCTCTCTTGGGGCTGGGAATACTACTGTGAACAAAAAAGACATGGTCCCTGCCCTTCTGAAGCATCCTTGATTTAGCGACCACATCACTGGGCTGGAGTCCTTCCAGTCGTAGGAAATAGTTAAATACAATTCCTTAATTAATTTATTTATTCAGGCATTATGCTAAGCGATTTGCCTGTACTACCTAATTTAATATTTCTTAATATTCTATATTGATACTTATTCCCATTTTAAGGATAAAGAGATTAAAGTTTAGAAAGATTAATGTCATGCTCAATGCATACAACCAGCCAATGAATGAACTGGAACTGGATTCCAGTGATATCCAAATTCCAAACCCCTTGTTAAGTGGTCCATTCCCTGGGGGTAACGATATTTGCTAAGAATTCCACTTTACGTTGATCTCCAGTCACATTCTTGGAAGATTTGATCCATTGATCATGGTTCTGCTATGTGAAATTACAAAAATTCATTTTTGTTTCATATAGAAACCCCTTACATCATTGAAGACAGGTTTCAAGTTCATCCTATTTTTTTCCCCAACAAACATAATTTCCCCACAGGCTAGTAGCTGCAGATTTCTTAGAATTGTGACCAATTTTCTCTGGATTTACACTTTTTTTCAGTTTCCTTCTTGAAATGTGTCACCATGTACTAGACACGTATAGTGCCTGGCAACTTATTATCTCATTTGATGCCCACAAAACCATTGAATTATATATTATTCTCACTTTCACTGAAGAAACCATATCTTTGTGCAATGAAGACAATTAAGTCAGGATACCCAAAATGTAAGAGGCATAAAAGGATGGCAAACCAATTCTTCTGGAGTCCACCAGGCCAATTGTAAAAATAATTATTTCTCTATAAAAGGACAATGAACATTTGCTTATTGATAGAATATTTGAACATCAAACAACATTAAACTTATTTTCGATAAAGATGAACATTTATGTTCTTTGGAAACATACAACTAACTCACCTGCAGTTTTGTTTATAACTAGGTATTCCCTTCCTTGTTTGAAAATAATGCCCTAGTTGCCTAACTTCTCATGGCCAAAGGAATACAAGAAAACTCTGTTTTCACAGAAAACCAAGATCAACTCCAAGCTTGGTATGTCTTCAGGAGCAAATACAGTTATTCCGTGGGGAGAGAGGAATAGGGGGAGATACAAAGAATACCGCCTTGAGACCAAATAAAAAGAGCGAGAAGCTAACGACAAAGACATCCTTAGGTCTGCGAGATTGACGCAGGGAAAAGACGGAGGCAGTGTTCCTAGGGAACGCGCCCTACGACAGCCGCCCCTGTGTGCCTACGTGTGGGAGTGTGTGTGTGTGTGCTCATTCAACAAAATTTCAGTGCCTTTTGTTAATCGCCAGGCACTGCTCTGTGCTCTGGTAAAGAATACAAGCAGCATATAAGGTCTTCTGCTTTTAAAGAATTCACATCTTTATTCACATACACAATTTATGCATAACTCACTGCTCACACGTATCCATTCATAATATATATTCATTGACTACGTATATTCATGCATATATACATTATGTAGATTGGGATCAGATTCTTTCGGGCACGTTCTTTTTTCTCATGTTCTGAGAAGTGGCTCTATCGATCCCACAGCCGCTGACACCTCCAGAAAACCAAGCATAACAACCACCACGATATGCCGCATCCCCAAATGCTTCAAGTCACATATACACCCTTGGAAGGAGTTGGTGCAAGAGTGTTTTTATATGAGCTGGTTTTTCAGGCTCTTCTCACAATAAGCACTTCAGACCAGCACATTATTTTGATTGAGATTCCTGCTGTTATTTTAACGTGCTGTTCATTATCACCATTAAGAAATCACATAGAGGTTTATGTAGACCAAACAATTAAATAGAGACTTTTCCTCAAGGCCAGGATTAGGGTCTATCCAAACCAGGTTTCAAGTGACAGATAAGGGAAGTGCCCTGAGGAATGAGATCCTCTTTGCATCTGGACTCCTTTCATAGCTCAGATAACGAGGTGGAGAATGAACTTTAAGTATTGGCATGACCAGCCATGACCCTTCTCAAGATCAGAAAAGGAGATCTACATCTAACAAGACAGTTGTAATCAACTGATGCACATGGCTTCTGTGTATTTTAATAAAAATAGTTATCCAGACTTAAAATGAATAGAAAGGCAAAAGTGCATTGTAATTGATAAAATTAAAAAGCAGTTGGTTACCTAATGGTCTGTTCACTTTTGTTTCCCTACAGTGCTAGCTTTTCTGCAAGGTTTTCTTTAATATTCCTGGTATTTGCGTGTTTACAAACCCCAGTGGGGTCAATCATTTTTCTTGCACATTTCTCCTTGGTCGACTTTCATTTCTATCAAAACTGAGTCGCAAATCTGTTACCAAAAAAAAAAAAAATCCAAAAAACGATCCCTTCTATATTTCCCTAAGATGAGTATAACATAGTCCCCAAAGTGCCTTTCAAGACATGCTTGAAGGAGCCTCTGCTTTAACCGCTGCGCCTGTTGCAGGATGCAGCAGAACTTGTTTACAATACCTTCCTATAACCAACTCATAACATTTTAATTTAATGGGATTTGTAACTCATGTTTCAATTAAAAGTAAAATTATTATGTTTCTCAGTTTGTGTGATTTTTTTGATAGAGTAGTACATTTATATGGTAATTTTCCAAAGATCAACTTTATTTATCGGCAAGAAGCTATTTCAAGATTGTTGTATATTTGCTTCTGAAATGTTATCACATCTAATTGCCTGATCTTATTTGGGCTGCAATCATAGTCATTAATTAGTAGGAAGGTGAGGGACAGCATCATATCTAACTATCTGTTATGGCTGCTTTAATGAGGAAAATACCTGCCATCATTTTAAAGGCATTCTGTATACTTCACAAATACAGCTTGCTGTAGCATTCTCATTTAGACTGTGAACATCAAAGGAAATTGATGTCAGGTGTGAACAGAAGCTGTTGAATATATCTGCCTAGGAAACTGAGTGGTGTGTCTGGGTAGGAGAGATGAAGGGCAGCTTATAACATTAACAAAACTACAGGTAATTAGTGTAAGCTTTCAATGGTTGGTATGTCTGAGGAATTAAAAACATGTTATTTGTATTTGTGTCCTAGAAAACTACAAAAGTTTAAGATATTTCTATTCTTTTCATTTTCTACTTCTATAGGAAGGTGCGAAATAAACAAAATTGAATAATGAACATCTATAGACAGAGACCACCCTTTAGAACCAAAAGAGAAGTATGTTTATAATTGTAATCAAAATAGCAACTTATGAGTTTCGGGTATGTCTTTGCTTCCTGCTATCTTATTAAATTCAAAGAAGCAAATTTATAAAAAAAGGTTGATTAATTAATGAAATAAAGGCTTTGATAAGAATTTTTTCGAGAGCAAAATAGGTACCCTAAATTTGCAATGTTTTTTAATGGATTTTTTAAAAGTAAGCTTAGATGTGGTGTGTGTGTGCAGGCAATGTGAGAAAATAATATTTATATTCCATAAAATGTGCATAATACATTATATCAAAAATAAGCTTCCTTAAGCAATGCCAAACCACACATGTACATGGTAGGGTCAGGGAGGAAGTTTTCCTCTTCCCTTCTAGGTTCTTCTGATTGGTCTAAGAATTAAAACTGACATGAGATAGATTAACAGGAGAAAATCAAACAAAAGTTTAATAACATGTATACATGGGAGAGATCCAGAAAAACTGAGTAGCTCACCAAAATGGCTAAAACCCTAACCTTCAATACCATCTTCAGCTAAAGACAAAAGAGGCTGTTGAGGGGAGTGGTTTGGGACTTCGAAGGGGAGGAAAGCATTTCACTTCAAGACGGAAAAGCAAATGTTTGTAAACGAATGTTTGCGGGACGAGGCAGAGATAACAGGACGCAGATAATGTGAACTCTGATCTGTAGGTCCAGCCGAAGGATTTCCTCCACCAACCTAGCCCATATTCTTTGCAGATATCTCTGGGGATAGCTCTTTTCCAGGAAGAGGCCCTCTAACTAAATACTTTTTTAGGCAGTTAGGGGGAAAGTCAAAGTTTCTTCCTGAGTCTTTTGGGCCATGATTGTTTTCAGATGGAAATAGTCCTCATGCCAAAGAGACATTTGGGGATGGAAAATTTTGCTTCCCTACAGTAGACTGTTGCAGCATCTAAGGGCTGTTGCAGCTTAAGGCACTTTCTACCATCTTGGGTGAAATGATCATTCCTGGATTGACCATTGGAAGCAATGTAACTGATAATAGCACACTGCTTTCCTTTCCTTTGAAAGGGTAGATTTCAGTTCCTAATCCATCTCTTTAATGTTCTGAAGTTTCTTATCCTTCACCTTTTTACAGCAAGAACTTGTGAGGTATGCAGTGCTCTCTAGAAATAGGTTCCCAAGAAAAGGATGCCCCTCTGTGCTCGGTACTGCAGGTTTTCTGTTTTGAATAAATGATTTTAGTCATCATGCTTATGACACATGGGATTACTCTTTTCTTACTTAAAAAAATGTTTTATTGATGTATAGTTGATTTACAATGTTGTGTTAGTTTCAGGTGTACAGCAAAGTGATATAGATATATATAGAGAGATATATATCTATATATATAATTTTTCAGATTCCTTTCCCTTATAGGTCATTACAAAATATTGAGTATAGTTCAGGATTACTCTTTATTTACACATACCAGTCACTTATTTGTAGATTTGGATGATTAGATCCAATTTTCTCCATTAACTATTGGTTGCAATCAGAACAGTTTTTGTCTCTGTAGGACAAGATCGATGGAACTGACATACCTCTGGCTTACTTAAAATTGTTGCTACTCCATGTACTAAACCCTTTAATTCTTGCTTACAGGATTATAGTTTATCTGTTCCACTATCCCTTTGTGTAATAACATTTTTAGTGTCCAGTTTCCTAATATTTTTATATTTTCTAATTTTGTCAAGTAAGTCTCAAAATCTTATATGCCTCTAAGTAGTCTAAATCTATACTGTCCAATATGGTAGCCTCTAGACACAGGTAGTTACTTAGATTTTAACTTATTAAAATTAAATTTAATTAAAAATTAGTTTCTCAGTTACATGAGCCACATTTCAAGTGCCCTACAGTCATATATTTTATAGAATATTTTTATCACCACAAGAAGTTCTTTGGACAGTCTTGGTGTAGATGATACAAACCTATATCATCTGTTAAGACAACCATTTTAATCATGGCTTCAAAAGTGTCCCATCTAAGGCAGGAAAACTTTTCTAAGGCACAAAACCAGCAAATGTCAGAGATTCAGTCCAGTTACCTACCTAATATTCTGGAGATTTGAAATATAACACTTTGGGATAACTAATCATAATTTCTTTTCCTTGTTTTAGTTAAGATCTTTCATATTTACCTTTATCCAAGCTGAAGTAAAAATTAAATAGAGGTGTACATTTTGAGTTAGTAAAAATTTTACACATGGTCTGGACTGCATTGACTTTAGGAAAACACCAAATTTCCTAATGTATATTTGATTCTGTTGGCCTGAGTTACTTAGGCACTCTGACATCAGTCTTCTTGGTTTCCAATCCTAGAATTACCTCTTCCGAGCTAGGTGTGCAACTCGGAGGAGTCGTTTAACTCCTTTATCCTAGTTTCTTCATTTGTAATGTGGACATAATAATATACTTACCTCTTAGAGTTGTTGTGAGGGTTAAATTAGTTAATATATATAAAGCACTTTAGGGAAATGGCTATAATAAGTATCATATTTATGTATTTCCATAATAAATATCATATTTTTATATTTTCATTATGATTTTTATTGAATGGTTGGATAATCTGCTTAATTATTTTGCCACACCATATTAGAAACAAACATTAACTAAAGGCTGGAAGTTAACTTATGATATTGCTCCTGGAACAATGGACTTGTAAGTGCCAGCCTTCATGTACCCATCCTCAGCTCAGTGTACCTGCAGCTTTGACACAGTTTCAATGCAACATTTCAATGGAAAGAGGAGGCCAGATGCACAGTGGTTATGTGCCATAAAGTCAGGCAAACCTGGGTTTAAACCCAAGTTCTGTCGTTTAATGGCTCTTTATTATTGAATAAAATACTTATTTACTATAAGCCTCAGATACTTTTTCTATTAAGAAGACCAAATTAATGCTTAGGGATTAATGTAATGGATTACTATTGGGAGGACTCAATATGTACTTAGCACAATTCCTGGGACACTGTACTCATTCCATTTGCTATAATTATTATGTTATTGATCTCAAATCACACTATAAGCCTGGAAGCTGCAGGTTGGAGACGTTATATCAGTTCATTGATTCATTTAACACATATTTCTTGATGTCCCAGGTTGCAATGCTCCAATTCAAGAAGGAACTAGTCAAGGTGTGGAAGATACAACAGGGAACAAGAATGCCAAGGATTCTTCTCTTAGATCTTATTTTCTAATGGGCAGGTAGGGGAATAGATTTTGAAAAATCAGATAATTGTAGTTGCTATGCAGAAAGTTTAAATAAAATAATATGATAGAGGTGTCCGAGAATCTACTTTAAATTGCCCTCTCTGAGGAAGTGACACTAAAATTAAAATCTGAATAATAGAAAGGCTATACAAAGTAGCTTGTATTCCCATAGTCATGGGTTTATTAAATTTATTAAGTAGAGCTTCCATTCAATAATTCCATTCTGTTCAGGTATAGCTAGGAGTTGGAGAAATACAACTTGGCTGTTACTTGAAATGGAAGCTCACTCGAGTAAATTTTCCTGAACCAACACAGTAATCTTTATTGTAACTTTCTATTCCAGAAACTGCATGAAGGACAACTTTGAGCATGAAAAAAATAAGTACTCTAAACTCCCTGGACCTTTACTCTTTTGTAAGGCCCCATTAACAAACCATATTCTCTCCCCACCGTTCATGTAGAATGGCCATCACTAGAGACATAGAGAAACTCCAAATTGCCAAGTCCCATAGGTATTTTTTTCCTCTCCTAATCCTATGAGGTACTATCTCTGCATTTTGCACTGTCGATCGCTCCTTGCTTCAAGTTCTCTACCATCTTGATTTCGGTCACACCTTATGCTTTTTGTTTTCCAATTCCTCTTTTTGTCTCTTCCTGCTCCTCAGTTATCTCCTTAACTTGGATGGTTCCAATTACTATCTGTAGGTTAACAACTCCCAAAGCTACAGTCCCAGCTCCAAACACTTCCCTGAGTTTCAGAATCATGTCCAATAGCGTAGTGCACATTTCCACCTGGATATTGCACAAGAACATCAGCTTCTCACCAAGCTGACCTCCTCTCCCCCTTCGGCTCCCAAACTCACTCACCTCCCATGGTCGCCCTCACAGGGGATGGCAGGGTCATGACCCTAGCCTCCCAGGTTGGAAATGTGGCCTCATTTTACAGATTGTCCCTTTTTCTAGTATCGTAGGTGCAATTTGAACCAACTCTCAAAATTAAGTCTTCTTAGTGAGCAATAGCGTTTATAAACAGTATTTAAATGTTATAGATACTTTTCCCCTACAGGAAGAATCTGAAAAAGATTGGATATCTATATCTGTGTAACTGATTCGCTTTGCTGTGCACCTGAAACTGACACAACATTGTAAATCAACTATACCCCATATGTATATGAAACTATATGAACATTAAAATAAAACAGCACAAAATTAAATTAAATTAAAAAGTTATAGACAAGTGAATTTCAAAGGGATGTCAAGTATGTCGACCGCTATAGATGCCAGGGTACAGAGGACACCAGAGGACTGATCTGTGGCAGAAAGGGCAACCCTGCCTTTCTTTTAATAGACATGTTCTTCCTTTCACTTTTAATTTGACAGCAGGAAACATCACAACAATTCCTGGCAGCTGACGATAGTTTGTACATATTCTCTACCTATAGTTTTTCTTATAGAAAAGCCTGTAGATTTGGGGAGGGAGACATAGAATTTACTTAAGCCTGAAAAAGGAAAAAATGTGAGTACAAATATGGAAAATATAAAAGATGGAATGTGTTGGGACAATGTGTCCTGGAGAACAGATGGCTGTTGGAGACAGATGATTAAATAACTGTCCTCAAAAAAAAGGAGAGTCTATAATAAGAAGGCTCTATAGAAATCTTCCCAGAAAGCTAAGGAAGAGAAATTTAAACTAGGTGTTGAACTGAATGTGTCTATTTCTTTTTCTTTTCCAGAGCCCAGAGCCTCTGGTTAACTGGGCATGTCCTATGCTTCAGTTTCTTTGGTTCATTTGTCTGAGCAAAACAAAACATCGGTAAGACAATTCTAAACAGCTTTCTTCTTTCGAGGCAAATCATCTCCATGTTTTTAAAACTTTGTTCTCATCTGCTTCGTCCCTTTTACAATCTCCTATTGTCCTTAGATTTTTTTCTTTTCAATTAAAAAATTAAATTGTGCAATCGTTATTTTTATCTTCCCCAATAAATTAGCCCCTGGTGTCGTCTACATAGCACAGAGATACACAATAAATAGTACCAAGCCCACCACTACAGAAATACTCCAAAGAACATTAATCCCTATTAATTTCAATAAAAACCTAAATCCCACCTTAGAAACTCAGCCAAATTGAGCAGAAAAAATTAATTTCATTAACTATTCACCAACCACACATTTTAAATAGTTCAAAATGTATTTTACATATTCGCCATTCTGGACATGAAGGGGTGAGGGTATGAGCTAATAATCCCAAAGTAGAAAATGTAATTTCTGCATGAGCCTCTTTGTTTCTCTTAGAAAAATAGATATCCCTCTCATTGATCTCAAACTGATATACCCCTAAAATCCTAGCCTGTCTTTTTGTAGATATGAATCATCTGGTCACAGGAAGATCAAGAAGATTTGCTGAATGCACGATCCCATGGACACCACAATGAAAACATTCCAAAGCACGTAGCCAACTGAAAACAGGTCAATATGGTGGTTTTAAAGCATTTCCTCAAAGTCTTTGACACTTCCTCCATCAAAAGGTGAAGTCTAAGTCCTCTCTCTTGAATATGGCCAACCTTAGTGACTCGTTTTAATATAATACATCAGAAGTAACATGTCACCACTTCAGAGGTTAGGTTAGAAAGAGTTCTGCCCAGCGTTCCCTCTTGGGTCACGGGTCCCTTGGAATGAACCAGCATGTGGTAACGAGGTCCAGCAGCCACATGAGAAGGTGATGTGTAGGTGTTCTAGCCACAGGCAGAGCTGAATTCCAGCTGATAGGAAGTATCCAGAGTCAGCGAGCTGCCTTTGAGCTATTCCAGCTAAATCCCACGGGACCAGAGATAAGCTGTCACCAGGAGCCCTGCCCCAATTTCAGATTTGGTGAGTAAAATGGGTCATTGTTGTTATTTTAAGCCACTGAGATTTGGGATGATTTGCTACTTAGAAATAGTTCAAGGGAACAGTCAGTAGAACTAATGTCTCCTCCACAAAATAAATATTTTGCCTATAACAATAATCCCTTACTTGTCTATAATAATGCATTTTCTTTTCTTGTTTTTTTTTTTAATCGAGGGATAGTTGATATACAATATTGTATAAGTTTCAGGTGTACAACATCGTGATTCACAATTTTTAAAGGTAATATTCTACTTATAGCTATTATAATTGAAACATATTGGCTATATTCCATGTGTTCTACAATATATCCTTACAGCTTATTTATTTTATACATAGTATAATAATGTATTTCCCATCAGCACTGGAGCTTCTGGGAGCTCCCATTCTGAAGAATAAGAATAATTCCTGTATAGGTTTCACATGGTAAAAATCCAATGGGAAAGATACATTGTTTGTTCCTTTCCCATTGTACATTCTATTTAGTACAGCCCTGGGCATTCTTCAGGCACAAGGACGACCCTCCTGCCCTGCTACCCTAACTGTTGAACGTTGGTGCAGATATTCACCAGGGTGTTAGCGACCTGTGATCATTACACTCACCTCAGCGAGGCCCCTGAGCTCCTGGTTGTGTTGTGCTCTTCATATTAGATGTGTGGCCACATTTTGAAGCTAAAAATTAACACGCGTGGTCTAATAAAGACAGGGACTACATAAAATATACATTAAGTTACAATTAGTTGTACATTTAACAGATACACTTTAATAAAGTACACAATATAATTCAAGAGTGGCAAAATTATTGTATTTGTTTCCTAAGTCTGCCATAACAAAGTACCAGGGACCAAGTGGCTTAAAGAACAGAAACTTATTTTCCCACAGTCCAGGAGACCAGAAGCTGGAGATCAAGGTATCTGCAGCATCGGTTTCTTCTAAGGCTTTACTCCTTGTCTGTGCATGTTTGTCTTCTCCCTGTGTCTTTTTTTTTTTTTTAATCTTTATTGGAGTATAATTGCTTTACAATGCTGTGTTAGTTTCTGCTTTATAACAAAGTGAATCAGTTCTCCCTGTGTCTTTATGTAGTCTTCCCTCTGTGTGTGTCTATGTCCTAATCTCCTCTTTTTATAAGGACAGAAGTCCTATTAGATTAGGAGTCCCCCTCATGACCTCATTTTCCCTTAATTACCTCTTTAAAGATGCTACCAACAAATAAATACATTCTGATGCATTGGGAGTTAGGACCGAAACACGAGTTTCGAGGGAACACGACCCAGCCTCTAACGGTTGTGAAGGAGGATTATACATCGGTGTCTTCCTTCTATTTTTTCAAGCATCAACCTTTACGGCACATGCTGTTTGCCAGGCCTGTGCTCAGTGTTTTACATGTATTATTTCATTGACACCTTGTGAAGTGGTTAGTTTATGTTCATTTTACAGAAAAGGAACCAAAGGTTTAGAGAGATGGTTTAATTCCCCCAAGATAAGGCAGCCAGCTTGTAATTGGTCATATCCTAGTCTGTGTGACTCCAAAGACCTTTCTATTTCCATCAAATCGTGTGTGTAGCCTGACAGGTTCATTCCCATTGGGTTTTCATTTAATGACCGAAAAGACCCAATCGTTGAGCCACTAGGGCGTCAACTTAGCAGCTCTTAAGAACATCCCCCTCCGAACATGTTTATTTTACTAACTCCCGAAATATGTAATTTTTGATCATGAAATATCATATATCAGAAGAAGTCAACAGAAGAAATATTTAAGTGGCTGATGAAGTGAAAATAAACTAATGTTGCCATTACTCATTAGATATTGTCTAGAGAAGAAACCATATAAAGTTAGAATATAGATATATGTACATGTACATACATACCTGTACATGTTTAGTCATGGTGGTAATATTTATCTCGCAGAAACTGGCAAATGCTATAATCCAGGGCTTTTCTCTGGAGAGCTGGTTGTTAAGCGTGTACCACCACACCATGGCTACAAAGTATTAAACAAGACTTTCATATTCTCAAAAAAAAACTGCATGCCAACACAAAACCAAACAAAATGGACTATGTGAAGAAATGTTTTAAAAATTAAAAACAGAAATCATGGAATAAAATATATCAATAGACAAATCTATCACATAAATAAACATAAGTGTGCTAAGCTAGTCTGTGCAATGTAAAAAGGCTCTCACTGGGTTTCAACCAAAACCCAATTACATACTATATACAAGATGCTCCCTGACCACCACTCCCTAAAAAATGACTTAAAATACTAAAAAAAAAAAAAATATGAAAATGTGCAAAGGAATGTCTGGCAAGTGTACACAAAATGAAAGTACAGTTCATAATCTTAATACTGTTGGATGAAGTGTTACCAGAAACTGGTAACAGTGTCTGTCCCCGGGAGAGGGATAATAATTGTAGGTTAAGTGATTAAGAGGCACTACATTTCATTTTGGATATTTTAAGATTAGTAGCATGTGTTTTATTACTTATAAAAACTAAATAATATATTCTTTAAAGTGATTATTCTCATAAACCTGTGCTTCTGAGACATTTCTATTCATCAGATATAGGCGGAGAGCTTGTTAAAATGCAGATTGCCAGGCCCCGTTAATATGCAATTCTTCTTTGGTAGACCTGGGAGAGAGGTCACGCTTCTGAATTTTTTATAAAACCCAAATGTGAGTCTCAGTCCAACTTGAGAACCAATGAGACAGCCTACTCCTGGGAGAGAGAGAGGCAGAGGCAGCTGACTTCGGGCAGTACCTCCCAACAACAAAAGAGTCTGTTAGGACTTAAGAGGGGATTAGGGCCTGTGATTATCCAAGGAGGAGCAGAGCGTCCTCAATCGCATGAAAGGGAGCTCCCTTTTGCAGAGGTATTCACACACCCAGTAGAAACCAGGACAAGCACATTCAGATTTTGGCATTGTCACATCACCACCCTTTTCCTTCTCTTGAGCCTCACCTCCCAACCTCACTGTGAACTGGCAACTCCTCCTGGAGGTTCCTCTCCAAAGCAGTTCAGAACTCCAGGCTTCAAACTTGCCACTGCTGTTCCCTGAAATCCACCCAACTAATATTCCATTGTCCAGTCTTTGCCATTGTAGACATGATCAACTACAATAACAATGGCTTACATGTCAATAAATCTTCACAATGTATATATCTTCTCTCATTTATTATTTCATTTGAGACTTCCTACCAAAATGTCACATAATTGTTTTGAATAAAAGTCACTTAGAGGGACTTCCCTGGCGGTCCAGTGGTTAAGACTTCTTTGCCTTCCAATGCAGAGGGTGCGGGTTCGATCCCTGGTCAGGAAGCTAAGATCCCACATGGCTCGTGGCCAAAAAACCAAAACAGAAAACAGAAACAATATTGTAACAAATTCAATAAAGACTTTAAAAATGGTCCACGTTAAAAAAAATCTTTAAAAAAAAAGAGTCACTTAGAAATGGCTGATGTCTTAAATGACCACACACGTCGAAGTGACAAATAATGATCGATGTTAAAATGTTTAGCCATTACACAATTTTTATAGGACAGATGCTGGGATCGAGGGGACTTTTCCAACACTCAACTAATTCCATATGGGTAGCTGCTTATAATGGCTGTGGGTGCTGGGTATTAGGCAATTAGATGTTTTTGTAGGAACCTCAGGTCAAATAGCATTAAAATATTTGTTCAACAAAGATCTTTTAATTTCTATTTGAGTCAAGTTCAGCTCCCACTTCTGTGAACATCCACTTTGCATCTCCCCATTCCAGGAGTGGCAGAGGAAATCACCCACAGGACTGGCCATGGGTGGATGGTATTGGACACCACCTGTAGCTCATACCAGGGGTGGAAAATTTCAGAGAACTGACAACTCTTTAAGCGAGGATCTTTGTGGCATCTTGCCCAACACCTGCAACACGGCCTGGCATAGGATAAATCCTAAGGTCCCCATTTGGAATTTTGGAGGCACCATGAAATCACCTGGAGAGCTTGTAAAGACACAGAGGATGCCTGAGTCCTTCCCTCAGGAATTCTGATTTAACTGGTCTAGGATGTCACCTGGCACAGGGATTTCTAAAATCTCCTCTGAGGATTTCAGTGTGCAGTGAAATTTGCAAAGTACTCTCCCAAAGCACAGTTTGTCCACTAAGGGCTCCTAAGTTTGAAGTTCAGAGTAGGGGTAGAAGTGAATTTTGCAGCTCCTTTTTAACAAATGATGGCATATCCCGTTGATGAAGCTCTGCATGTTGGGTTTGTTTTCCACCTTCCCAGTCAGGTCCAGCTAATCCAAGATTTAAATTTTTTCTCTTTTTTTTATTGAAGTATAGTTGATGTATAATATGACATAAATGATAGGGGTACAATATAGTGATTCACAATTTTTAAAGGTTATACTCCATTTATAGTTATAAAATTCTTGCTATATTCCCGGTATTGTACAATTAATATAACCTTGTAGCTTATTTTATTTTATTTATTTTTGGAGGGGAAGGATTTTATTTCGAATGTTTTATTATCAAAGTTTTAAACATACAGAAAAGTTGCAGTAAATCTCACTAAGTTCTATAATTAACATTTTACTATGTTTGTTTTATCATATCTTTTTATCTATCCGTAGGGAAGGGATTTTTAAAGATGAAAAACACTCCTAGAGCATGTTTGTATGCCTAGAGCGTGATTCAATAGCTAGGGAAGATTTCTGATATAGGGAAGAAAGTGGATAACCAAGTGAAAAAATGGAGTCCTTGAGAACTGAGCAAGGGGCACAGGATTCAGAGTGCAGGTAAAGGGATTGCCTCCTGTTGTTACAGAAAGGAAAAAATGAGGAAGTGGTTACAGAATCACGTAAGTCTGTGGATTTAATACTGGGAAAATGTAGCAGGCACTATACTGTTGCCTAACTAACAGCTTAGACCCTCTTCTGTTGCTAATAGAACCCAAAATTTGGCACCAATGGGCCCAGACCAGGGGGATTAATATTGGTCTAAGTCAATCAGGACTATTACATTCCCCTTTGCCAGATACTAACTCTCCCATCATATCTTGATTCCTTGTAGCTTACTCTATACCTAACAGTTCATACCTCTTAATCCCATACCCCTATATTGCCCCTCCTCCCTTTCCTTTCCCCACTGGTAACCACTGCTTTGTTTTCTACATCTCTGAGTCTGTTTCTGTTTTGCTATATATATTCATTTGTTTTATTTTTTTCGATTGAACATATAAGTGATAGCATGCAGTATGTGTCTTTCTCTGTCTGACTTATTTCACTAAACATAATGTCCCCCAAGTTCATCCATGTTGCTGCATATGACAGAATTTCATTTTTATGGCTGAGTAGTATTCTGTTGTGTGTATATATATATATATATATATATATATATATATATATATATATCACATATATATCACATCTTCTTTATCCATTCATCTGTTGATGGACACTTAGGTTACTTCCATATCTTGCCTGTTGTAAATAGTTATGCTATGAACACTGGGATACGTTTAGCTTTTCGAATTAGTGTTTTCGTTTCTTTCAGATATTTACCCATCAGTGGGATTGCTGGATCATATAGTAGTTCTGTTTTTAGTTTTTTGGGAAACCTCCATACTGTTCTCCACAGTGACTATACCAGTCTACGTTTCCACCAAGAGTGCACAAGGGTTCTGTTTTCCCCACGTCGTCCCTAATATTTGTTATTCTTAGACTTTTTGATGACGGCCATTCTGACAGATGAGAGGGGATACCTGATTGTGGTTTTGATTTGCATTTCCCTGATGATTAACGATGTTGAGCACCTTTTCATGTGCCTATTGGCAAGAATTAAATATTTTTCCAAAGTAAAGAATTACAGGGCTTCCCTGGTGGCGCAGTGGTTGAGAGTCCGCCTGCCGATGCAGGGGACACGGGTTCGTGCCCCGGTCCGGGAGGATCCCGCATGCCGCGGAGCGGCTGGGCCCGTGAGCCATGGCTGCTGAGCCTGCACATCCGGAGCCTGTGCTCCGCAACGGGAGAGGCCACAACAGTGAGAGGCCCGCGTACAGCAAAAAAAAAAAAAAAAAAAAAGAATCACATACAGATGATCTATTTTAAGATCAACTCAAAGTAGATATCCTTTCTATTGGTTCACATATTATACAAACATTAAGTGTGAATCTGCTAGGTACTAGGATTGGGGATACAATAATGACCAAGTCGGATGTAGCTTCTGCTCATATAAGCTTCCTTGCCTATGGCATCTCAGTACATCTTGAGTCCTCTGCAGGCTGGGGAACTCATTCAATTTTAATATAAATTCCATGTCAGACACTATCCTAAGCACTTTGCATATACTATCTAATTTATTTCATAGTCTATACAGATGTATTTATCCTTATTAGCATATTATGTACATACTTTTGGAAACGTACCTGCCCATATGTATGCAGCCAGCAATGGCTAGGAACAAGATCCAAATGCAGGTCCATCTGACTTCAAAACTCATGCTTTCTTCACCTTGTTCTTTTTTTTTTTGGAGAGTTGTAATCGCTCAGAATTCTGAAAGCTTACACTGATCTACAATCCACTGCCTAAAAAATTTGGACTGCTCTCATGGTTCCACCGTCTAAAACCACACCAGGCAGGCCCTCTGACGTGGTAAATTTTCAGATATTGGAACCTAATGTTATCTATGTTCAAACTGGTTTTTTTTTCACTCCGGATGTCAACCAGCCTGGTCATTTCTCTCTGGATTTACGCTCACTGATCAATGACCTTTAAATTCTATCTTGGAGGACTGTACGTATCTTTATTATGCCCGGTGATTTGCTAATTGCTTTCACATACTGTCTTGTTTGATATTCACAAAACCCTTGCCTAAAGTATTATGCCCTTTGCTGAGGGCACCAGGGACCAGTGAGATTAGATAAGGTTACCCAGCAAGTAGGGGCCATGCATGCATGTCTCTGTCTTCAAGTCTGGAAGGATGGGGGGCGTTTGGGGTAAGGCAGATGTAACCACTGGATTTCACTGAATCAACAGGGCCATGGATCGATTTTTTTAATGCATTATCCATCTAAGTCATATCATTCAGTGCATCGATATGGTAAAAAAATTTTTTTTAGAAAAGCCAGGAAATAATTATAAAATCAAGGTACCCTTACGCCTTTGGAAAGAAGACTGAAGAGGCAAAAGGATGTTTCTGAGATGTTGACAGCAATATTCAGTGTGGTGGTGTTTGTTTTATAATCATTATTAGATATATTTTGCACTTTTCTAGTTGTATGCTCTATTTCACAGGGAAAAAAGAACTTGCTCTGATGCTTCATAAAGAAAAATTATAACTATTATCAGTGGTGTACGTAAAAATAAGTGGGATATTTCTATTTCTTTAGAAACAAAGAGAGGAAGATAGGTCATAGTCACAACTATAATGACTGCAAATAAGTTAAATATGATTCATCTAAACAAGCTACCATGTTCTCAAGATGAAGTTGTGATCTAAACACACAGAAGGAAAAAACTTTATCTTTGTTCTCCTTATTTGTGCTATAAGAAGATTTTTTTTTTACTCCAAGCCACAACTCTAATGATGGCGCTAATAATGGCACCTGAAACCTATAGGCCATTCAGCTGGAGTTCTCACATGAGTGTCACCCAAGCATCCTGGCTCTCAGAAGGGTTATGTCACTGAGTAGCTTAACAAAGTCCCACCTCTGTTCTCGAGGATGCAAGCACAGAGGCAGCTCGGGCATGTTGACATTGTCATGACCTGCTTCTCTATTCAGAATATCAATTAAGAAAGCAAAAATTTATGAAATTCAGAAAGAATGCTCTGAAAAAAAAACAACCATTTTTCAGTGACTACAATGGCAGTAATCATGTTTGAGAATTCAATAACATATACTCAAGAACAGGATAAAAAAAATAAAATTGATAGGGCTTATTTTAAAAATAATGATTAGTATTATTTTATCGTCTCTAGAGGAATAATGAGTGTGCTTTAAATAGCATGAACAACAATAAACCATCACTTTTCCAAGTCAATTGCAAGGGAAACATACCCTATCTACATGTCCATGTTTTCTCAAAATTTTGACACTTTCTAGAACTCTGCAATTATAGCCATGTACATCCAAAGCCTAGCCTGTGAATCGAAATACCAAAGCCGGGGCTTGACTTTTTCATATAAATAATATCTAGGTGTGTGCCAATGTGAATAGATGATTCACCAGTTGAAATTGTCTGATTCAAATTGCTTAAGCTTTTATTCATACCTAGAATCCAAGGAATTACACACACACACACACACACACACACACACACACACACACACACACACACTACAGCTGAAGCTTCAGCCAGAGATTCATACATTAACATTATAGAGCATCAGTCCTTAATGAGAGCAAACCTCCAGGAAGAGTTCTATATGATAAGAACTCTGTGGGCACCTATGGACAATTTATACTCCCTAATGTATAATCTAAACAGGCTTAGAAAGGTGCATATTCTAAATTCCAATGTTAACCCAAAGCATAATATTTTAATGTTATTCAACAGTATTACTTATTTCCCCCACTTTTTTTTTTTTTTTTTTTTTTGCGGTATGCGGGCCTCTCACTGTTGTGGCCCCTCCCGCTGCGGAGCACAGGCTCCAGACGCGCAGGCTCAGCGGCCATGGCTCACGGGCCCAGCCGCTCTGCGGCATGTGGGATCTTCCCGGACCGGGGCACGAACCCATGTCCCCTGTATTGGCAGGCGGACTCTCAACCACTGCGCCACCAGGGAAGCCCAACAGTATTACTTAATGGTGCATATGAAATAGGCATTGTAATTTGCCTAACAAAATGTACACTGTATACAACTATTGTACTAATACCTTAATTTTTTAAGAATATCACTACATTCTAAAATAGTACAAGGTGCAAATCACAATTATACTTCACAGAACATGCACGATCATAAATAGATGCATCTGTAGGAATCCTCAAAGCCATTCTTCTAGAATTAAATAAACTTGGTCGGCTGTAACCTCTGAACATTCATTTCTGTACCTCACCCATATGGAGAGTTTTATATGTTTTGTTAAGATGGCTTTGATGAAACATATTTCATCTTCCTTTATCAGATGAGAATGTTACCATCTCAGGTCTTGAAGTAATTTGCAATTGCACATTACAGTATGCCTGCTTTGGGTGCTTCTATTGGAATACTGAAAACTGGAATGAAAGGGAAAGGCAATACTTCCAGTAGAATCCCTGAAGGAAGAGGGCTTCCATGAGCTAGTTTTGAACTTGTCAGTTACACTGGAAGGAAACATCATTTTTTTCTTCCCAAGTTGCCAGCTTATGTTTGATTCGGGCAGAGTGTAGCCAGGACCTCAGCTACCTCCTCTTTCCTGGCTATCTGTTTTGAGCATGAAAAACTACTTAGTTAACTTTCTCCTTTTTAGGGGCGGAAAAACACAATACATGCTTTCGCGTTTAGCAGAGACTTAGAAATAATAGTATCAATGAGTCAGGCTTGGCTCTCTATTGATTGATGGCCTCACTTAGAGAAGAAAATGAGTAGATGTGGTGAAAAGCACTTTATTAATCATTTTTAAATTCCAAGTTTCTGAATGGCACTCTTTCATTATCCTCCTAAGTGAAATCAACTAAAGTACTTTATTTGCCTATATATCTTAAAATTAAAAAAAAAAAAACTAATGCCCTACATTCACATCAGACGATTCTTCAGTGGTTTAAAAATGAGTGGCATGCTGGATTTATTTCCATTAATGAGCCCAGCCATTAACCATAGAAGTGAGGATTCATTTCTACTCATAGCTGGTAGCTTATTGCCAACGATAACCAACAAGTCTCTCTTCCTATAATCAGTCAATCAGTCAATCGAAGCTTTTATTAAGTAATTGTGATGGCTTTAATTGAACTTTAAACTCTGAAAAAACTTGTGGGATGTCTGAGCTCTATAAATTTGAAGATATTCACAAAGCAAAGGTAAATATGGGTACTGAATGCTTCAGCACCATTTCAATTTGGAGGACTTTATAGCAGATACATTATCAAAGAGCTTTATGTTAGTAATTAAAACTCTTCAGCTTGCTTTTACCAAAAAGTACAGGCGACAAGATGGTGCTCACATTCTTACACGAACATAGGTGGCATCAACCCCAGAAAAGAAAAAAATGTCAGTTGCAGACCTGGTGAATTCACTGGAATATACTATTTCTATGTCTCCAAGTTTGGCCGTAGAGTGATAATTAGCCTTTCAATTTTGGATGCTCCCAAGTGCCTGATGTGTAGCAGACAGTCTAGAAATGAATTATAGAGGAAAAATTAAATAAGATGTGGAATATGGAGAAAATAAATTTAAAGAAAATAAATAAACTTACACTGAATCCTCCCCACCTATATTCTCTTTACTAGTGAGAAATAAAAAAGAAAAACAACAACTTCAAGAGAGAGGAAATGAAAATTACAAAAAGCAAAAATTAAAATGGAAACAAAAAAAGGTTTGCCAAGGGGAAACACATTAAAAATAAACAAAATTCTCTTTGCATTTATGTACTCATAATTTTTCCACCAGTACATTTGCACAGTTGGAATTAAGGGAAAAAAAAAAAGGAAGAAAGAAAAGCAAATTTCCCACTAGCACGTTTGTTAGAAAAGGGAAAAAGCCCCGTAGGTCAAGTCTCTCGGAGAGAATGCCAAATGTCTTTGTGTCCAGTTATTTATGGTTTCAGATAATTGTACAGAAAATATCAAATTTGCATAGTGTGATTATTGCTGATTATTTATCTAGCAGTCAAAATGTTTCAGTGGTTCCTAGGATGACAGATTGACAAGTCCTTAAAACTCATTCATTTTATGAAATTTGCATGTAATTAGGCAATAATGAAGGGATGTTTGTGGACAGAGGATTATACTACAATATGCTGGAAGCAATTCAAATGCTTGACAAAGTGTTGACATTATCTTCAGATTCAACCAAGCCTTAAATGCTTGGCTCAAAAACCACTAGATGTATGAATTGGGGAAAGAAAATTTAGAAAATTATCAATGGCGTAAAATGTATTTTTTTTTTCACTTTTTAAAACAGATTCGCTCACTAGACTTAACTATATTTGGGGGTAGTGTAACATTCTAATTAGTCAGTCATGCTCTAGAGTTTGAAGCACAAACGTCGGGGAAAGCCAGCTTGGGGAGGTGAAAAGAGTACAGTCCAGAGTGTCCCCAGTCCTGTGTGTGACCCACGCCTCAGCCCCTCTCAAGGTGTGTGACTTCAGACAGGTTATGCCTGAACCTCAGTACCTGTAGATACTGTACTGTGTAGACTTGAGATAATAATCTATTTCCTTGTCTGAGAAATACATGTTTTCCATGCATTTATAATCGTTTTTAAAATCTTGATGCTTCTTGCCATCACAGTTTTCACTGAAGGTAATAAGTGCATTTCTTTTGTCCTCTCCCCCAGAAAGTTGCATGTTTCAATTCACAGCATCTTTGAATTAAAGAAATTTAGTATTTATAAAGTGAAAAGCACAAAGCCTGATATTAAAGCTCATACTTAAAAAATGATACCTATTATTCTGTGGTCTTCTTCCTGCTGAAATCCTGCACAATTGCTTCTCCAGGGTTGAGATGGACATTATAAAATCTGCATTTGAAAGTTACAGATTGTATCTGATCTTCACACAGAAATGTCTTTTCAAGTAATCGATGTATATTATGTAAAATGCCTTCTTTCAAAACCAGACTACCTGAAATATTGGGTTATTATAGTAATTTAAATCGATGAAATCTTAGCAAAGGTTTATGGAGAGTTATAAGAGGAATAAAAGTTATTTCTTTTGACTGACTGCTGGATCCATAGTTTATAACTTGATCAAAGAAGTTACTTGATTCTACTCAGGACTCTCAGTGTTTGTTGGGTGGTGCAGGTGGGAGAAGGCAACCACACTTTGAAACTCAGAGCAGGAAACTGAATCTATGCACAGATTGTAGAAGGCCCTGAATGTCATTTCAGAAGGTATAGCCCATGGTTAGTGGACAGTGAGGGAGCCTTCATGTGTTTTCCGTGAGGAAATTCACCCAATCAACCACAGGCCAAGTATTTTTAAAATTCAGGAACACTTCAAAATCCATCCGCTGATGCAGCTTTACAACTCTTGCTGTGACTCATTAGGTCATGTAAGTAAATTTTAAGCATTGTACTTCAATACTGAAATCTTAGCAAAATACTAAACAGATTGGGAAATATCAATCTTAGCCAGAGATTGTAGAGTCCTTTCATTGAGAGGGTTAAATTCAAGTTAATTAGTCATGGTAAACTAGTAATTATAGAAGAGAGCCTCCATACTCCCAATGTCACATGTCAACATAATAAAATCCAAAGTGGCTTGGTGGCAGGACTCTGCTCCATGTAGACACTCAAGACCCCACCGTCCCCAAGATCCCTGAATCCTTGCCAGATCCAAGGCAACCAGTCATAAGTGAAGGAAAGAGGAAAAGCTGAAGGATGGGGTAGGACATATTTTTAAAGTTGAGGCCCAGTAAGGGAATATAGCATTTCCATCCACATTTCATGAACTGAAATCCAGTCATGCCTAGTGAGCCTGTGAAGCTAATCTCTAAATGTGTGCTTGGCAGGGCAAGGACATGGAGTTCAGAGAACACACAGCTCTGTCTCTACCACGGTAACGTCTGTGTATTGCTAACCGCTGACCTGGTTTAATCATTCTGTCCCTTGTCTGCTTTCTCTTTGAAGCAAAGTTCCTGATGAGGATCATCTATATTGGTGTCTCTAGCTTCTTTCTCCCTATTTTCTCTTGAATTTGCTTCCATTAGATATTTACACCAGTACCAGTAAAACTGTTTTATCAAGGTCATCAAGTGACCTCTATATTAAAAAATTCAATTGTTATTCCTCGGCCCTCATTGAACTAGATCTACTAGCAGGATCTGATTCAGTTAAATGCTCTGCCTTAAAACATTATCTTCTCTTGTCTTCCAGAACACCACTCTCCTTATTTTGTTCTCATCTCACCGACTGCTGCTTCTGAATTTTCTTTGCTGGCTCCTCTTCATTTCTCCAATGTTTCAAAGTTGGAGTCTCTCCCTTTTACTATCTGCATTAATTTTCACACTACACACCTAGTTCAGACCTCTCCTCTTAACTCCAGATACATATATCCAATTGTCTCCTAGGTTTTTCACTTGCATTTTTAATCCACCTGTGTGAGATTGTGATTTTTAAGAAATCATTCAGATGAACAAAATATATTTCTCATATATATTTTTTCTTTATCCACAGTTCATAAACTCCCATCTAAAGGAATTAGAAAAAGAAAAACAAAGCCCAATGTCAGCAGAAGGAAGGAAATAATAAAGACCAGAGAGAAAATAATAAAATAGAACTAAAAAAAAAAATAGAAAAGAACAATGAAGCCAAGAGATGGTTCTTTGAAAAAATAAAGAAAATTGAGATCCATTTAGCCCTCAACAAAAGACACTGAGAGGACCTAAATAAACAACAACAAAAAAAGAAGACATGAATGAAGAGAAATAACAACCAATACCCTGGGGATACAAAAAATCATAACAGAATACTAGAAACAGTTTTGTGACAACAAATGGAACAATCTAGGAGAAATGGACACATTTCTAGAAGTATACAAACACTCAAAGACTGTATCAGGAAGAAACAGACAATCTGAAAAGACTGATAACTAGTAGGGAAATTGAATTTGTATTAAAAAAAAAAAAAACCTCCCAACAAACAAAAGTCCAGGATCAGATGGCTTCACAGGGACATTCTACCAAAAAAATAAAGAGTTAATACCTATCCTTCTCAAATTATCCCCCCAAAATGAAGAGGACGCTATACTTCCAAATTCATTCTATGAGACCACCATTACACTGATACCAAAACCAGACAAATATGGTACAAAAAAGAAAATTACAGGCCAATATCTCTGATGAATATAGCTGCAAAATCCTCAAAAAATATTAGCAAATTGAATTCAACAGTATATAAAAAGGATCATACACCATGATCAAGTGGGATTTATCCCAGGGAAACAAGGATGTTTCAATATTCATAAATCAAACAATGTGATACATCACATTAACAAAAGGAAAGATAAAATTTACACAATCATCTCAATAGATGCAGAAAAAACATTTGATAAAATTCAACATCCATTCATAATAAAAACTCTCATCAAAGTTGATATAGAGGGACCATATCTCAAAATAATAAAGCCCATTTATGAGAAACCACAGCTAACATCATACTCAATGGTGAAAAGCTGAAATCTTTTCTCTAAAATAAGGAACAAGACAAGTATGCCCACTCTAGTTACTTCTATTTAATATAGTATTGGAAGTCTTAGCCATGGCAATAAGATAGGAAGAAGAAATAAAATGCACCCAGATTGGAAGGAAAAAAGTAAAACAGTCACAGCTTGCAGATGAAATGACACTATACATAGAAAATCCTAAAGTCTTCCCACACAAAAATCTATTAGAACTAATAAAAAATTCAGTAGCTGTAAGATACAAGACTAATATACAGAAACTGGTCACTTTTTTATACACTAATAATGAACTATCAGAAAGAAAAATTAAGGAAACAATCCCATTTATAATCACGTTAAAAAGAATAAAATACATAGGAATAATCTTAACTAAGGAGATGAAATACCTATACTCTGAAAACCATAAAATATTGATGAAGGAAGTTGAAAATGATACAAAGAAATGGAAAGATATCCTTTGTTCTTGAATTGGAAGAATTAATATTGTTAAAATGTCCATATTACCCAAAACAACCTACAGATTTAATAAAATCATTATAAAAATTCCCATGACTTTTTCACAGAACTAGAACAAATAATACTAAAATTTATACAGAACCACAAAAGACCCTAAATTGCCAAAGCAATCTTGTTAAAAATGAATACAGCTGGAGGTGTCACATTCCCTGACTTCAGACTATACTACAAAGCTACAATAGTCAAAATAGCATGGTACTGGCACAAAAGAGACACATAGTTCAATGGAACAGAATAGACAGCCCAGAAATATATCTAAACACTTATGGTCAATTAATCTATGACAAAGGAGGCAAGAGTATACAGTGGAGAAAAGACAGTCTCTTCAATAAATGGTGCTGCGAAAACTGGACAGCTACATGATAAAATAATAATATTAGAATATCTTCTCACATCATGTACAAAAATAAACCCAAAACGTGTTAAAGACCTAAGTAGAATGCTGAAACCATAAAACTCCTAGAAGAGAACATAGGCAGAACATTCTTTGACATAAATGGTAGCAATATTTTTTTTTGGCTCTGTCTCCCAAGGCAAAAGAAATAGAAGTGAAAATAAACAAAGGGGACCTAATTAAACTTAAAAGCTTTTGCACAGCAAAGTAAACCATCAACGAAACCAAGAGACCTACCAGATGGGAGAAAATATTTGCAAACGATGTGACTTATGAGGGGTTAATATCCAGAATTTATAAACAGCTCATACAACCCAATATCAAAAAGACAAAGAATCAAATTTAAAAATGGGCAGAATACCTGAATAGGCATTTTTCCAAAGAAGATATACAGTTGGAGACGTTGACCAAGCCCAACAAGGACAAAGATTTCCATTTACGGGTTTAGAGCTGAGGAGGGTCTTCAAAAGCATTTACATATTCTTTGCCAGCAATGTGCTTCATATTTGGGTACAAAATATAAATAGGCTGAAAAATATTTATTTGTTAGTTTAGGAAATTCAGAACTTGGGTAAAATGCCAAATTTAACAACCCCAGAGACTGAAATGCTTTGTGCATTCACCTGCCTACAAATGGAGCTTGGGGCTAGCACTGGCAGCCTCCTCCAGGGCTCTGCCGTTCCAGTGGGTCTGAATGAAGAGCAGAAAGGACCGCTTTTCACTGAAATGGAGAGGGCCATGGGAGGCAAATGTAAGGCATTGCATGGTGCAATTTATTCTTGAATCAAAACGTCTAGAGACAGCACATTTGTCCCCCTTGTATAGCAGCTCCATGTGTGTGTGTGTGTGTGTGTGTGTGTGTGTGTGTGTGTGTCTGTGTCAGGGTGGGGGGTTCCCAAGGCCTCTGCCATTTGTGGAGTAGTCCCCAGATCTGCACCTTTCAGAGTTTATCAGAAAACCAATTAACTGCTCCATAGATAATTTCTATATTCTCCTTGTAGCTCATTTGAGTATGAATGCAGTTTCCTAATAATCCTTGTGAGGTGGAATATGTTCATATCCAAATCCCCAGAACCTATGATGTTACCTTCTTTGGAAAAGAGGCCTTTGGTCTTTGCAGATGTAATTAGATTAAGGATCTTGTG
The DNA here is from genome assembly GCF_964374135.1 of Grampus griseus. Taxonomy (NCBI): domain Eukaryota; kingdom Metazoa; phylum Chordata; class Mammalia; order Artiodactyla; family Delphinidae; genus Grampus; species Grampus griseus. The sequence goes on from NC_139009.1 coordinate 85,509,687, forward strand.
ATGAGATCATCCTGGGTTACCCATGTCATCCGAGATCCAGGGACACATCCTTATAAAGGAAGAGATAAAAACACACGGAAGACAGGTTGATATAAAGACGGAGCAGAGACTGGAGTGACATGACCACAAGCCCAGGAAGCCAAGGATTGCCGACAGCCACCAGAAGCTGGAAAAGACACAGAAGGATTCTCCCCTAGAGCTAAACTTTCAAAGTTCAGAACTGTGAAAGAACAGATTTCTGTTTTTGTAAGCCACCCAGTTCATGGCAATTGGTTATGGCAAACCTAGGAAACTAATACATCCTGCAAGGACACACTCTTTCAAATACTTTTTGGAGATCAACCTCCTTCAATAATTCCCTACCAAACAAGAGAAAATCTAGTGTGATTTATGATGGGATTTGGAGCATGTTTTCAATACAGAGGAATCATGTCTGACTAATTCATTCAACAAATATTTAGCCATTGAACAAATATTTACTGAATGTGTGCTCTGTGCCAGGCCCTGTCATAAGTCCTGGAGATGAATCCTTTCCCTCGGGGATCTTCTGTTCTAATCTTACCAGAGCTCATTGATGAGGGCAGGAGGTGTTTATAAATAAGCAAAGAAACAAGTGACAGCTGGTGGCCCTGATGCATGAGATTAAAAAGCAGCCTGCAAAAATTCCAGGCAAGATAAATATTCAAAATGGAGGAGGTTTGGTGTCAGAGTGAAGTGTGGTTCTGGATAAACAAGCAGCTCAGAAAAGGGAACCAAAGATTGGAAATGAATACATTCTTTTCACTCTGAGAAACTGTCAACTAGAAATTCTCAAAGAACAAATTCTGCAACCAAAATTAGTTTCTGAAACTATTTGGAAAGTTGCTGTTGCTCATAAGCTGCTCCAAGTAGCAAAATGCTAAACTGATAACAATGAAACCCAGGAAAGAGTAGAAAAGTGGCCAACGAACTTCAGTCAAAGCAAGGACAAGGGAGAGTGTCCAAGGGTGACAAGGAATCAGCCAAACTCTGTTTCCAGTGACTTTTTCTCAGTTATCTTTTCTTCCAACCATCCAGAAGTGATTCTAAGTCTATAATCTGAAGTTCATGCCTATCCAGCTCACAGTTCATCTCTCAGAAATAATTCCAGAATTTAGGATGTGCTTAAGAAAGTAATGGGAAACAAAAACAGAACTAAACCATTAAACAGCTTTTGCACTCCTACTGGCATAAATGGATTAAATTTGCCTCTTCATGGCCAGGAAACGTTCATTGAGTAAAGGACGCAAAGACATGGAGGTCTGCCATATGAGGAGAGAGTAAATAATATTCTATGCAAAAATATAAAACACATCATCTGGGTTATACATACTTAAAGGATGTGGACGGTCATTACTGATTATTCCATGAAATCTTAAAACTAAAATGCTCCCTTTGCAGGTTATTGAAGGTGTGTTCTACTTATGCATACATACATAGCACATGTGCAATTTGTATATAGAGGTTGATTATTAATTGAAAAATACCACAGAGCAAATAAAAGAAGAGCTGCTTCATCAAGCTGGTAGTAAATTTAAGGAACTTGTTATCATAGAGGTGAAATAATCTGACCACAGAAATAGACTCAAAACTGGGCTCCATGAAGTAATTTGCATAATTTATTGCAGGAAAAAGTTTGCTTGGGTGAGAGAAGTAAAGAATTTGCAGGGAAAGGGGCAGGGAAGAGATGTGTTGTAACCATAGCAACACTTGATGGCTGATGTAGTGAACATTTCACTCTTAAAGAACACACACACACACACACACACACATACACACACACTAAGTTAAAGAGATGCATATTCTGATTTATACAGAATCTCTTCTTTTCTCTAAAAATATTATTTCAAACGTGAAAATTTGTCTTAATATATAATGTTTTCACATGAGTTAGAAAAAAGTTTTAAGGCTAGAAGGTGTACAGGGAAAGTCTCTCTTCCACCTCTGTCCCCAACTGCAACACATATACAGATAGACACATCCTTTTACCTTCCCCACAAAAACACAGCACATCCTGCCAACTCTGTATCTTGCTTATTTTCCCTTGAAGATTTTTCTGTATTTGTGCATAAAGAATTCCCTCACTCTTTTGTAAAGCTGTATAATACTCCACTCTATGGACACAGCACGTTGCATTCAACAAGACCCTAGTGATGAACATTAGGTTAGACCTAACTTTTCTTTTGTTACAATCAATGCTGCAATGAATAAATTCTCCTGTGTGAGGATATCCATAGGATAAAATTTTCCTGAAAGCAGAATTACTGAGTCAAAATAATATGTAACTTTTTAGTTGTAGTAAATGGTCCCAAATTGCCTTTCATGATGGTATAATTATTTATACCAATGAAATATGACATTTCTTATGTTTCTAAATAATATTTTACCACCCTGCTTAGCACTAAGTCCTTACACAGTCCTGTGACTAGACTCTGGGTATTTGTCCATGTCATTAGCATCTACGGTGAACTCCTGACAGGAGATGTCGTTTCCCTTGACCTTGCTTTAGAAGACTCCCAGCAGAGAACCAGCGTGTGTGGTGCTTGAGAAAAGTTATTTGATGTTGATGATAATGACAAATGGCATTTTAATTTACTGAAAGAGCAAGTCAAGTTTCAGAAACCAAGAGTCTCACTTAAAATAATACTCAACTATAACAGCTTCCCTTACTATCCTTTTCATGGGCCGCTAATATAAATACTTTTCATATATCAGTTGTGTTTAAATAGTATTCACTTGGCAATAGTTATGTATTTTTATAACCCTCAGTTTTCACGGGTTCCTTAGGAAGGAAAACAGATTTGCATTTGATAAAATACTTCATCCCCTATTTCCTCTGTGCTTTCTGATACACAAAGGGTATTAATAAAACCCAAATTGCCTGTTAAAAGTAAGAATGATTAGGGTTCCCCAAAAGTGATTTATCTCTATCACATGAGGAGCTAGTACATCCTGGGCTGTGATTATAGCAGCCACAGACACCAAGATAATATTGTGTGAGATGGTTTTTGACATATAGAGCAATTCATGGGAGCCTCTAAGTGAAATTTTACATCGGGTCCTAATAACTCATATAATCATGAAAACACTTTCTCTGAGATCTCATGGCTCAGATCTGGGCTCCAGAGAAGGCAGTTATGCATTCAGGGCTCTCTTTTCTGGAAGCTCGCCTTGTCAAGGGCAATGCAGGGCGTATGATCAACATGCACATAACTGTTTATAGAACAAACAACAGGTCGAAATTGAGAGAAACCTAAAATTAGAGCACTTACATGTGTGGAAATAAAAGGTGGATATCTAACTTAAGCAACCACTGGAAGAAACGAAATCAAAATAAATGAATTTAGTGTAGAAGGATGCGTGACTTTTTAACCCTCCCTCAGCCCAGGACACAACCAGTAAGATCTGCCACAGTAGGCCAGTCAGTAGAGATTTCTTGATGTGACTTCTTCAAAGAGTGAAAACAGAACGAAAGAGATAAGCTAACTAGGACTCAGAATATCTGTGACCGAAGCAGAGCAGAAGAGAGGTCGGAAAAGGGACAGATAGAAGTCACGACGGGAAAAAAGCAGAGAGAGAGATAGCAAATGCAGCACTCAGGAGGAAGAAAAGAGAAAAGATGTTAAGGAAACACCATAGGCTGTAGGGCAGAAGGTAGAGCATAGACATATTAAGATCTTACATTTTAAAAGCGATTTTAAAAGGGAGGAAGCCTAACTGCCTGTGCACATAAATGAAATCCTAAATTCTGTAGAATTACATTAACAATTAAGTCTAAGTTAAGATGGGAAGATCAGGAGATTTAAAGAAGAGAATTGAAGCTTTGTAGAACCATTAGTTTAAAAAACACCTTCATGACTGTTCTTTTTTTTCTTAATTAAATGAAATTGAGAGAGTTAGTTTGTGAGATACACATTATTTTTTGTAACTCTTCTGATAACGAAGCGCAGATGACTTCGATTAATTGTAAGGAGCAAAAGGTGGATCACAGAGAGTTTTCAACCATCTCGCCATGAGCCAGAGGACGTGATCCATCCAGCAACACGGGGCTGTCAGTCAGGGTCCTGGCAACGTGGAGATGGATCACACACACACACACACACACACACACACACACACACACACACACACACACACACACACACACACACACACACAGGGCAACCTGAGGCAGGCTGAGTGAAGAACTGTTTTCCAAAGGCGTGAGAGGATCAAGCCAAGAAATGAGGCAGAGTGAAGCATCTGTGTGTGGCTGGTCACAGCAGGGAGACAGTCCCACACCCAGGGCAAGGTTGGAGCAGAGCCATCGGAATCTCACAAGAGAATCCATGACCTCCAGAGAGAAAATAGTGACTGTCAAATTGAGCCCAGAAGAAGGCAGAAGAGGGCTGATGGCCGAGGCCCCAGCTTCCTTCCCTCTGATCTTCTGCCAGCTCTTCCCACTGGACAAAGCAAGCAGAGCCAAAGGGCAAGGGAGCCATGAGTACAAGCCCATAAATATCTCTTCCCCAGGGTGAAAAGCAGGGTAGGGAGGTGGAGAGGAACTAAGCAGGCTCATGGCCAACTCCTAGCACCAGGGATAAACTTTTGCAAAAATATGTTGGAGATCAAAGTTATTTGTCCTGGAATTGGTTGCATCTTTTACAGAATGAGTCAAACTCCCTAAGAGCAAATTTGACATTGGAGATACCTGCATTAACTCTCTGTCCCGTGAGACACCCTATGTAATCTGATAGCTTCTTTGATCCCATTGGTCCCAATTAGGCAAGAAGAGGACAGTGCCAGGGCCCCTGACTCCCTGCCTACCAGGGAGCAGTCAGTTCTATTCTGCTTTGTGATTCCAGGTTAAACCTTCAGCAGTCGTGAAAATGTTGGCAAAATTTCCCCACACGATGATGGGGAGAGAGTGTGGATGCATAGACACCAATCTCCTGTTATTGTACCTTGGGAAAAAGGTCACCTTGAAGTTTGTCTTAATAATAGTGACTTAGTAGGATCATCTCTCTGCTTGAGAATAAGTTAAAAATTGCAACATGCAGGACTGAAAAATGTTGATGATCGCCCCAGATCACGATTACCAAGATTGGCATGTGGATTTATGAAATGTGATTGAAAATGTAGCAGGTACAATTCGAAGATCGTTTCTACCTCTTAACACTTACTGGCCATATCTTCCTTGATCTGCAGCAGTATTTCTTCCTCCTTGTTGAGGTCTTCTCTTTTCTTGGATCTGTGACTTCACACTTTCTGGTTTATCTCCTATCTCACCATTGGTTCCATCAGTCTCTTTCTTCTTCTCTACCTGTTATCTATCCAATTTGTCTAAATGTCAACCCTCTCTTATCACCCATAGCCCACACATAGGTCTCATTGTCATCACCAAGTGCTCCTGGTGAAAGCCCTTTCCACCACAATGCCTGCCAGCAGGGTCCCTAGGGAAGGTTGTGCAGGTTGTGCACTGCCTAATTGTGGCAGCCCTGCCACCTTTCCACATTGGAGGCTCATTTGCCACAAAGTTCTCATATTTCTGTGCTTCCAGTAAGAATTCTCCCCCTCCCTGAAGTTGCCAAATTTACAGCTCACTACAGGAGAACACACCAGCCTAAAGCCAGCATACAGTGTGGCTAAAATCCACATCTGACTGCATTTTTCTTTACTTTTCCCGTGAACACAGGCAGTGGCAAAAACAATCTCTTCAAACCTCGTTATTTCTTAGGAATGGCACGTAAGAATCACAGTTATATGATTTAAGGTCTAATCCTGCAAACTCAGACTTAACAAATAACAACCAAAGAGGGCTGATATTCAAGAAGGGACCAGGAGAGGTAAAACACATCAGTTTAAATGGAGGTCAAAGAAAAGAGCAATTCAGTGGGGTCTGTGGTGCAGGGTCAGGCTCTATGGAGAAAGAAAGACTTGGGTTGAAAGAGAGTGAAGGTGTATTGGTTCTGGATGTTATCACAACCTCATAGTCAGTAAATGAGTTACAAAATTCTGCTAGTCCCTGACCCTCATTTTTCCATGAGTGTCATCTTATCATACCCCCATTTTATCTATCCCAGAATCTAGCATAGTACCTGACACAAACAGGTTTTTAATAAAGAACTTCTTTATGAATTCTTCTTTGTTTCTTCACTATGACACCGATATAAGTCATATGTTGTTCCATCACCAAATAGATTCCTTGGTGGGATCTTCCCGGACCGGGGCATGAACCCACATCCCCTGCATCGGCAGGCGGACTCTCAACCACTGCGCCACCAGGGAAGCCCTATATTCCTTTTTTTATTCTTTTCCATTATAGGTTATTACAAGATATTGAATATAGTTCCCTATGCTATACAGTAGGTTCTGACAATATTTTTTAAAAAAGTATAACTTGATTAGGTTGTCATTTTATTTAAACAAAAGTTAATATTAAATTCTAAGTTCCGAGTAATTAAGTAGTTTTGTTTGGGTGTTTTGTTTGTTTGTTTTGTTTTGTTTTCTGGGGGAGAAGGCTATGTCACACCTGCACAGACAAGGATTCCAGACACTGAATCCACCAGTGCTGAGCAGAATGTCCTGAAGGAATTTAGATAACAAAGAAAATAGGAGTCAGAGAAACTGGGGAAGGTTTTGTGGACCAAGTGTGACCTAATGTTGGTAAGGGGATTAGGAAGCACTGGGATAATTAGAAAGCATGTTGGAAAGACTGTCCAGCAAGGCAGAGGGCAATCAAAGGCAGACGGGCTGGGGGGAGAACAGCATGTGAAGGTCAGCAAAGAAACTTGCCGGACAGAGGGAAGGCTAAGGCAGGGTCAGCGGAGTCCCACAGATGATTGTAGTATCGAGTAAGTTTCTTCATGAACTCATGACACTTCATTTGTCCAGCCATGTGACTGTAGAATTCTGCTGGGAATTGCATCTTCGTCTTCATTTCCCTACATGTCCATTGAATAAATGAACAAATATATAAATGATCGTTGCCCTCTTCCAATTAGTCATTGTAAGGTAATATGTACATATCTGATATATATATACTTTATATATATATATATATATATCAAATATATATATTTCAAATATGCTACTATCGCTTCAAGCATTCTAAAATCTTTTTTGTGTAACTGTATTCTTTCAAATAATCCCAGTCATAAGTCATGTGTTTCAGCTTTGAGGATAGACTGGAAATTGGTAAAAAGTTCAAGTCATTCACAGTCAAACGTAATAAAGAGCAGATAAGCTGGATAATCTATATTTAAGTCATCAAGAAGCAGCACTAACAAAATGAGGTGGGTGTCCTTGTGTGGTTTGGACATGTCAAAAATGTGTGACATTGAAGATACTCCTCAGGGGTGGACCAAGAAACATGAAGAATAATTGCCTGGTCTCAGTTGTCAAATCTTTACCAAGCTAGTAACCTCTCTCAACTAACAATCTCTTAAATATGGAGACTTCCCTTGCTTTGACAGCTTTGTATTTAAAATTCACTTAATCAAAGCAACAAATACAAAATCTGGACAAGAAAAATATGTTCTGATGTAGTTCTACTTAGAAGATATGATATAGGGAAACTTTTTTAAAATGCCTACTTTTTAGATTTGCAAAACAAATCTTCAAGTTAAATAGTTGAGTTCCTCACCTACATATTAGATATTTTCAACTGAAAGAACTTCCAATATAAAGTTTTCCATCCTCCCCTTACAGTTCATATTATTTTAAGGTTTGTAGTAATTCATTTTTGTGTGGTTAAATGTCATTCTCATTGGAAGGTGTCTATGTTTTTAATTTCACCTTCTTTCCTGGATGTGGGACTAGGGTATTAAAAAACAGTGGCTACTTTGTTCAAGTATTTTTTAACTTTATTTTTCAACCATTTAAAAAATACAATATTTATTTTTTGTTAACATTTGTTTGATACAGGCAGTGGTTGCATATGAGTCTGTTATTTTCAGTATTTTGTGCAAATCTGGAATATTTGACAATGATAAATAAAATTATTCGATATAACACATTAAAATACATTTTAAACTCTTACGAAAAGGAGGATGGACAACTTTTGCAAAAAGAGAAAAGGTACTAATGAATCTTTTCACCATGAGGAATACTTTACAGAATCAATTATAGGACCTATCAACAGAAAAAAGATAAATATACAACCTATCTGTCATGTTGATTCACCTGGTCACAAAATTCTCAACCTTTTATTTGCAGGTACAAATAAAACTAAATCTGGTCCATGTGAAGAATAAACAAAAAGGCTCTAACCCATGTTTCTGGATTTTTTTCCCCTTGACGATCCATCTAGGTAAATTCATGCTGCTTTAATAAAACAATATCCAAATTCACCAAAGATTACAAACATCTCTTAGATATTAAGAAGCTGCATTCAGATGGCAGTTGAACCTGTTTGGATCCTTTCACGAGGAAACTGATTTCCTATGCCAGTATTTTTTCGAGTCATTTGTCATTTACATAACACTGAGCAACCAGTACTGGGAATGTCCAAAACAACAAAAAAGCCTCTATAACAATTTTCGACACAGGGCACTTCATGCAGAAGCCCGTATATTCATCAGCAGCAGATTCATGGCATTTTCTGTTTAGCTGGCCATTTCCTAGTGGAATTGTGATGTTTTATTTGGCGAGTAACAGCTTCAGGAACAGGAGAGCAGTTGTATTCATGAAGCCAACGATTGGAAAGAATTTCCTTGCTTATTTTTTTCTTCTGTGTGTGTGTGTTTGTGCTTGTACATGTGTGTGTTTTTCTTCAAGATCTTGGGTGCAAACGCCACCTTATTTATGCTTGAGAAAGTTGAAAACATGTCAGTACATAGCTTATATTTGTGGGTCTTCTGTAGTCCTTTCTCTTAAATGTTTTCTTTAAATTTCCCAGCTATATTTTAAACTATTTGGTTAACTGTTCTGACTGCATCAAATCTGTATTAATATTACTATTTTTAGCTTAAGCCCATCTTCCACTCCACATCCTTAAAATATATATATATAAAACAGATGACCGCTTTTCCAAAGACAAAAATGGAACGTGGGGAAAAGGAAATTGAATTATCACTAACAATACAATTGCTTCAATAAAGTTTAATTTACTAAAAAAGCACTAGGTTATAGTCAGTCCTAAGAGAGAATTGTCTGTTTTCACATTTAGTATCCGTTTTAGGTCATCTTGGCAGTCATAATATAAACTAAAGTTGACATGTTATTGATAGTGTGTCTTTAATAGGTCTATCTTGCAAGCAAACATTAAATTCTGGTCTTTGAAATCACTGTCTATCTCTGACTCTCACACTTTTGTCTCTTAAGCTATATTTAATTATCTCTATAGAAGAGAAAATGATTGCAATAAAAGCGAACAATTTACTTTTTTGATATTTGATTCATTTTTATCCTCTCTTTCAAGAGAGAGGCAATATTTGGAGTAATCTGGTATATAAAACCATCTCGTAATTTGGGTCCCTTTTTAAGTGCATGTAAAGATTAGCATGATTTGATTTATTTTTGACAAGGGATGGTAAATGTTTTTTTAAGAACAACGGTCTGCCAGGAATATTTTAAGAGCCTTTAGCTCTGCTAGAAGAATAAACCATGTCAGGTGTTTCTTGGGACTGAAAGATGAGCTTCAATCCCTTTTACTCTTGTTTATCCTATAACTTTTTTAAAATAATTCTTAAGATAATCAAGAAGTTATGAACTCTGCTATTTAAACACAGTGCACAGGAGTGACATTCAAATATAAAAGCTACTTTGAAAGAATCACAAGGCAGGAAGTGACCTGGGTGTGCTTTTAATCCAAGTCATAGAGCATTTAAACTCTGCCAGCATAGTTTAACCTCATTCCTAAAATCACTAGGAAATAAAATTATACAGTTTCACAGAGAAACCTACTCAAATGTGTCACACCTTTCCTCAGGGAAGCAAGATGTCCAAATGAAACTTTAATACAAAAATTGAATGCTTCTCAGTGATAATCTCATTTATAACATTTTGAGATCAGTGTAGGTAGCTGGATACAGAGGTTATGGACCAGGCATGCTGGGGTTCAGTTCTCTGAGAATATACCTCTTTCATCACTGAGGTCAAAGTCATGCAGCATTTCCAGGCCTGATAGGCCTACATAAGCTGGACAGTAGTAAGGAAATGAGCAGACAGGTCACTCACAAGCTATCCAATGTGAATTATCAACCCATAAAGGGTGCCATTCATTTTAAAACCCCTTTATTACTCTGAGAGGTAATCATCATATTATCATGGGCGGCAATGCAGCTCTTGCATTTTTCACAGGAAAAAGCACAGACTGAAAGCTGAGACTGGTGAACAATCGAGTCTGACATTTTAAAAACTGTATTGTACCTGTCAAATTAGTGACACAGTTGCTAAATACAACAGTTTTCAATAGGAAGTGACTAAGAAGTTTGACCCCAAAATCTATACTGAGTCTTCTCAATCATTCGAGGTCTTATACTGTCCCCTCTCAAAAAATATTAGAAGTACTTTATAATCATTAAAACTATGCAGCAAATAAGCATATGAAAAGTTACTCAATATCATATGCCATTAGAGAGTTGCAAATTAAAACACTAATGAGACACCATTATATACTTATACATTATACACTTATCACAATGGCTAAAATCTAAAACACTGACAACTCCAAATGCAGAATGTGAAGCAAAAGGAACTCTCATTCACTGTGGGTGGGAATTCAAAATGGAAGACAGTTTGGCTGTTTCTTGGGAAAATAAACGTGTGTTTACCATTTGATCTAGCAGTTGAGCTCCTTGGGATTTCCAAAAGAGTTGAAAACTTATGAACACACAAAAACCTGCACACAGATATTTATAGCAGTTTTATTCATAATTGAAGTAACCAAGATGTCCTTCAGTAGGTGAATGGATAAACAAGTATGCATCCATACCATCGAATATTATTCAGTGCTAAGAAGAAATGAGCTATGAAGCCACAAAAAGACATGGAAGAGTCATAAACGCATATTACTAAGAGAAAGAAGCCAATCTAAAAAACCTACATACTGTAAGATTCTGACTACACGACATTCTAGAAAAGGTGAAACTATGGAAATAGTAAAAAGATCAGTGGTAGCCAGGGGTTAGAGGGAGGTAGGGATGAATCGGTAGAGCACAGAGGGTTTTAGGGCAGTGAAACTATTTTGTATGATACCATAATGGTGGCTACATGTCATCATACATTTGTCAAAACCGGTAGATCTATATAACACAAAAAATGAGCCTTAATGCCATCTATGGATTTTAGCTAATAATAGTGTATCAATATTGGCTCATCACTTGTAACAAATGTTTCATACCAATGCAAAATGATAATAAGGGAAACCAAAGGTGGGAAGATAGGAGAAGGTTATGGGACCTCTGTACTTTCTGCTCTGTCTTTCTGTAATCATGGAACCGCTCTGAGATAACAAAGATTATTAATTAAAAACAATAAAGTCCATATTGAAGAAAATGAAAAAAAAATTTTAATTACTTTACAAGACAAAGATTGCCTATTGTTTTCTAACGAAGTGTCCACATTTTTTCTTACTGGAGAAGAAGGATTTTGTGACTAGGTGCCCTATTCAAGTGATTATCACCTGCTACAACATCCTCAACAAATATATGTCAACTGCAAAGAATGACTTGGTATCTCCGTTGAAGCAGATTTCTAGAAAGATTGGCCAATCCAACTTTTCAAGTGATTCAGTATTCCCCATGAACTGTGCACTTCCTGGCCAACACATATAATTACTGCTGCTACATTACTAAAGCTTAACATTTCAATCTAAGGTGGTGAAGAAATTACTAAATAAGTAATAGCATTAGGGATGCATATGTTCATTACTCATTTTTTTTTTTTTCTTTTTGCAGTACGTGGGCCTCTCACTGTTGTGGCCTCTCCCATTGCGGAGCACAGACTCCGGACGCGCAGGCTCAGCGGCCATGGCTCATGGGCCCAGCCGCTCTGCGGCATATGGGATCCTCCCGGACTGGGGCACGAACCCGTGTCCCCTGCATCGGCAGGCAGACTCTCAACCACTGCGCCACCAGGGAAGCCCCCATTACTCATTTTTAAAACATAAGTTCTACCCTTTAGAAGTTCTTTATACAAATAAAGGAAGATGGAAAATAACATAGAAATGTAGGTTCCTCCCATCATGATAACTGCATGAACTACCCAGAGATTAAATAGATTGGGGAGCATTGATACAACTTTGAGCCTTTAAGATGCCTTGTCTTCTAATATGATGAAACAGCTAACTATTAGAAACTTAGCTGTGTTAGAAGCATTTAGTGTCAAATATTTTCATATACCTTATTGGAAACTTCTCAGAGCAGTAAGTTTCTGGGCATGGCAGCTGCTGAAGTTGCAGGAAGTCATCTGATTTTTTACACTCACTAGTACAATTCAAAGATTTCTGGCAAAAGGTTCCAACTAATTTTTATTAAAGGAGTTAACTAAAAGAGTAAATTTTATAAGCCAGTGAGAGCACAGTGGTTCAATGTTAACATTCTTCTGCCTATTTCATTGTTTTATTCATTTAACAAATACGTGGTGAACCCCTAGTATTACCTGTCAGGCACTGTCCTAGAAAATGGCTATACATTTGTGAAGCAATATGAATCTGCATTCTAGATCTTAGATTCTAGTTCTTGAAGTTTTCTGTTGGAGTAGTTTAAGGTGGAATTAAACCTAATAAATTTTTTTTCTATAGACAAGACCTACTTTTTAAGATATCCCCATCTCCTACCTTTTGAGAAGTCCAACTCAGAGTCTTCTATGGAAGTCAGAGAATGGAAGAAAAGAATAACAGGAGGAACCAAGACGGGGGGGGGAAAAAGAAAGAAAGAAAGAGGAAATAAAGACCCAGTTTACTTAAGGAATTATGAATGCAAGAGAAACTTCATTTTTAAATATTTGTAACCTTAGAAATGCATTCATCTATGGAGGACCTACTCTGTGTGACGCATTGCACTAGTTCCCAAGAATAAAATAGTGAGCAAAAGAAACAAAGTCTCAGCCCTCATGAAGCGTACAATCCGTGGTAGAAACGAATTCATCACATAAAAACACAAATCTATAAATAGAAAATGCAAACCATGTTTTTAAAGATATGTAAAGGGAGAGACTGGTCAGGAGACACTTTCCTGCAGAAATGACATTTGAACTAAGCTTTCAAGGATAAAAAAGAGAGAAGTTGACACTTCTTTTTTTTAAACATCTTTATTGGAGTATAACTGCTTTACAGTGCTGTGTTAGTTTCTGCTGTATAACAAAGTGAATCAGCTATATGTATACGTATATTCCCATATCCCCTCCTTCTTGCATCTCCTTCCCACCCTCCCTATTCCACTCCTCTAGGTGGTCGCAAAGCACCGAGCTGATCTCCCCGTGCTATGCGGCTGCTTCCCACTAGCTATCTATTTTATGTTTGGTAGTGTATATATGTCCATGCTACTCTCTCACTTCATCCCAGCTTACCCTTCCCCTTCCCCATGTCCTCAAGTCCATTCTCTACATCTGCGTCTTTATTCTTGTCCTGCCCCTAGGTTCATCAGACCTTTTTTTTTTTTTTAGATTCCATATATATGTGTTAGCATATAGTACTTGTTTTTCTCTTTCTGACTTACTTCACTCTGTATGACAGAATCTAGGTCCATCCACCTCACTACGAATAACTCAATTTCGTTTCTTTTTATGGCTGAGTAATATTCCATTGTATATATGTGCCACATCTTCTTCACCCATAGTAAGTGCAAAGGTCCTGACATAGAGTATAATATATTCCAACAGAAGCACAATTGGAGAGCTAAAATGAATGAGAGGAATGGGTTCAAAAAGTCGAGCCCATGTGTTCATGACACATCCAAAAAATTAAAGTATTCAAAAGCTATAGCATAGAAATGTGTGCATAAGCTTTCTTCTACATAAGAAAGATTTCTTTTTTTTTTTTAAATTTTCCTGTGACCTGGAAAGTAGTGAATATTTTTGCTGACAGTTCTCCCACTGATTCTGCATTTACCTTGTACTGAGCAGGACCCTATGAGGCCTTCTCAGAACAGACCCCCGTACCCTGTGTCCTCCACCTGCCTTTTGTCTGTAGAAAAATTTTAGTCAAAGAATAAATTTAATCAGAGAAGTGAGAAAATGCAGAAAGAAAGGAAAACAGTCAAGCAAGACAAAATAATAATACTTTAGCCATTAAACAAAATCAAGGACCTTTAGTTCCTCCTCAAGGACTCTAGAGAATATTCAGAGCCATGTCCTTTGAACAGTTTTGCAGATACTGAAACCCCCTCCAGGTGGGAGAAGTTAACTGTCTGCTGCCCATGAGCACTGAGACCCCAGACCTGTTGGAACCAGAAGGTTGATGATGCTGACTCCTGATTACCCCACCACTGACCAATCAGAAGAGTGTCCACGAGCTGACCACGCCCTGTTCCTTAAACGTTATAAAACTCCTCACTACCTCCTTCAGGTCAGGACACATAGTCTTGTGGGCATTAGCTCGCTGTGGCCCCCTTTGCCTGGTAAAGCAATGAAACTATTATTTTCTACTTCACCCCAAGCTCTTGTCTCTGCATTTCTATTTCACACTGGTAAACCAAGGATGCATTTCAGCAACAACATTAGTGATAACCAATTTTCTCCCAAGAGTGTCATAATTCTAGATTGATATGAAGGAGATACTGATTGTCAGAACAAACCATCTTATAAAGGTGTCTGCCCACTGTCTGGGTGGCAGTAGCAGAATTTTTGCTTTACTTATATTTACAAATTGAGATTTTTGTTCCAATGAAATTATGATGTATACATGACAATCATGTGAACATATAGACTTACACATAGAGGACAGTGGGGAATTACAGCTTGAGAAAATGGATCCTTCCAGGTGGTTTTTGCTAGCATAAGGAAATTGATACCGTCCCTAAGGTGCTCTTCAAACAGATGGGGTCAGAGAACAGAAGAGGAAATGAAGGGGAGTTCACTGACCCTTGCTGGCCTGAGCCACAGGGCAGGTAAGCACAGGATTTCCACTTTACTCATTGCCTTCCTAGTGGTGGCCCTTGGCTATCTGCACAGGCAAGACTTTCTCCACTAAAAAAAAAAAAATGATCTGTAAACATACAATGGTTTTATTTATTGTATATTACCACATTATTTTGAATTATTGCCATAAGGATTGGGGAGCAGCGTACAGTTTTAAAAACAAATTTGAAATAGAGTTCAAGCAAGTCATGCAATTTGGGGGGGTGGGGGGGGGTTTATTAGTAATAAAACTACAAGTTCTTCACCCAGGTCTCCTCGAAGAATGATACAAAGTGCAGCTTTCACCCAAGCCTGTAATTTTCCATGTAATGGAGGTGCCTCTCCTGTCCCATATCAGAAATTGTACTCAGGGGAAGAGATTATGAGCACAGCCATATCATGATGTCGTACAAGAGAGGCTAGACCTTGTCACCTGGATCCATTTTCATATCATTCTGGAAACTTCTTTACCAACACTGATAAAAAGTTGAAATGACATTTGTATCTTTCCCTAAAATTATACTTGTATGAACATATTATAAAGTGGGCTGTAAGCATAGAAAAGCACATCTAAGTAGTAAAGTACCAGTGATCAAGCATCATATCCTTGTAAAGATGGTTTGTTTTGTTTTGTGTTTGCATAACTAGAGATTTCTTGATCTTTGAAAAGAACTCCCAGATTTTGTAGCTATTTCTACTTCAGCAAAAATACATACATAGTTTTATCCAGTTTTACTAATATTGGACATTAGATTGGCTTTTAAAATTTTTTCGTTGGAGCTGAAGAGCTCAGATTAAATTAGCATTTGCAGATTTGGAGAAAAGGAAGGGCTGAAGATCCAGGTGTTACAAAACATTTAAGTAAATGAGCATGCAGTGTTTTGACTTTTTAAAAAAAAATTTTGCATTTTTAATTTGGTCTTAAGAAATGTAGTACAAAGGTTCAAGACTTAATGCCAAGAAAAGACTTAAAATAAAGCCTCGGACTCCTGATTCTGACCATGACAGAGTAACAGATATTGAAATAACTTCTCTTTATAAACAACTTTAACACTGGACAAAATATATAAAACAACTATTTTCAGAAGCTGAAAACTAGGCAGCAGAGTGGAGGAAGACACACTATGTGGTTACTACACTACCCACACATTTCTGCCTGGAAGAACTTGCCCAAACAAAGCAGTGTGGTCACTCTAAGAGGGCAAGTCAGAGATCACAGTATAAATCTGTATAAAAAATTTCCATTTGCTGAACCTCGTAGCATCAACTGCAATATCCAGTGTAAAATAAAAACTGTATACGCAAACCAGACAAAGACATTACAGGAAAACTACAGACCAATATTTCTCAAGAACATAGATTCAAAACTCCTCATCTAAGCATTAGAAAATCAGATCCAACAATGTATACTCAATATTAACCACCAAATCCCACAATCAAATGGGATTCATTAAAAGTATGTAAAGCTAGGGGTTTCCCTGGTGGCGCAGTGGTTGAGAATCTGCCTGCTAATGCAGGGGACACAGGTTTGAGCCCTGGTCTGGGAGGATCCCACATGCCGCAGAGCGACTAGGCCCATGAGCCACAATTACTGAGCCTGTGCGTCTGAAGCCTATGCTCCGCAACAAGAGAGGCTGTGATAGTGAGAGGCCCGTGCACCGCGATGAAGAGTGGCCCCCGCTTGCCACAACTAGAGAAAGCCCTCACAGAGAAACGAAGACCCAGCACAGCAAAAATAAATTAATTAATTAATAAACTCCTACCCCCAACATCTTAAAAAAAAGAAAAAAAGTATGTAAAGCTGGTTCAACATTCAAAACTGGAATTTCCCTGGTGATCCAGTGGTTAAGACTCCACACTTCCCCTGCAAGGGGTGAGGGTTTGATCCCTGGTCAGGGAACTAAGATCCCACATGCTGTGTGGCATGGCCCAAAAAAAAAAATTTCAAAAATTAATTCATATAATAAGTAACATTAAATAAATAAAAAATGAAATGGGATAAATAAAAAATAAAATTATTGTATCAGTTAGATGTATTAAAAAGCATTTGACAAAGCTTAATACCTATTCATTGTAAAAAACAAACCAAAACTCAACAAATTAGGAACAGAAGGGAACTTTCTCAACTTGATAAAGAACATCTACCAAAAACACAAAGAAACAAACAAAAAGATCAAGCAAACAAACAAACAGAACAAAACCCTACAGCCAACATAATACTTAATGGTGAGAAACCAGAAGCTTGTGCATTAAGATCAAGAACAAAGCAAGAATGCCCCTCCTTACCACCCCTTTTCAACACCCTACATGAAAACTTTCCTAATATAATAAGACAAGAGAAGGAAATAAAATATACAGAGATTGGGAAGGAAGACATAAAACTGTCTTTGTTAGCACATGACATGATTGTCTACATAGAGAACTCCAACGAATTAACAACAAAGAAAACAGAAAACCTGGAAGTATTAATCAATTATAGTAAGATTGAAGAGTGTAAGCTTAATATACAAGAGCCAATAGCTTTCCTATATAAAAACAATTATCTCAGGATTTGAAATTAAAAACACAATACTGTTTACATTAGCACCCCACCAAAATAAATACTTAGGTATAAATCTACAAAATATGTATAAGATCTACATGAGGAAACAACAAAACTGATGAAAGAAATCACAAAGAAGAACAAGGTAAATAAATTCCACAGTAATGGATAAGAAGACTCAGTATTTTTAAGTTGTCACTTCCTCTCAACTTGATTTATAGATTTAATGCAATCCCAGTAGAAATTCCAGTAAATTATTTTGTGGACATCAACAAACTGATTCTAAAGTTTAAAAGCAAATATCCAGAATAGCCAACACTATACTGAATGAGAGAAACAGTCAAAGAACTAATACTACCTGTGACTCAAAGACTTACTATAAAGCTACAATAATCTAGACAATGTGATATTGGTGAAAGAATGATAGATCAACGGAACAGAATAGAGAGGCCAGAAATAGACCCATGCAAATACAGTCAATCTATTTTTGACAAGGGAGCAAAGGCAGTCTTTCTACCAAAGGCACTAGAACAACTGGTCATCCACATGCATGGAAGGAATCTAGACACAAACCTTACACCCTTCACAAAAATTAACTCAAAATAGATCATAGATCAAATGTACAATGAAAAACTATAAAACTCCTAGAAGATAACAGAGGAAAAAATCTACATGACCTTGAGTTTGATAATGATTTTTTAGATACAACACCAAAGGCATGATCCATGAAAAAAAAATTGATAAGTTGAACTTCATTAAAATTAAAATGTTTCCATCTGTTAAAGACACTGCCAAGACAATGAGAAGACAAGACACAGACTGGGATAAAATATTTGCAAATAGCACACTTGATAAAGGACTGTTATCTAAAATATCCAAAGAACTCTTAAAACTTAATGACAAGAAAATGAACTTGATTTTTTTCTTTAATTTTTTTTTTTTGGCTGCGTTGGGTCTTTGTTGCTGCATGCGGGCTTTCTCTAGTTGCAGCGAGTGGGGGCTACTCTTTGTTGCAATGTGTGGGCTTCTCATTGCAGTGGCTTCTCTTGTTGTAGAGCACGGGCTCTAGGCTCATGGGCTTCAGTAGTTGTGGCATGTGGGCTCAGTAGTTGTGGCTCAGAGTCTCTAGAGCTCAAGTTCCGTAGTTGTGGTGCACAGGATTAGTTGCTCCACGGCATGTGGGATCTTCCCAGACCAGGGATAGAACCAGTGTCCCCTGCATTGGTAGGCGGATTCTTAACCACTGTACCACCAGAGAAGTCCCCTGAATTTTTAAAAATGGGCAAAAGACATTAACAGATACCAAAGAAGATATACAGATAGCAAATAAGCACATAAGAAGATGCTCAACATCACACAGCGTTATAGAATTGAAAGTTTAAACAACAATGAGATACCACTAAATACCCATTAGAATGGCTAAAATTCAAAACACTGACTGCACCACAGGCTGGCAAGGATGTGGAGCAACAGGAACACTCATTCGTTGCTGGTGGAAATGCAAAATGGTACAGCCACTTTGGAAGGTAATACGGCAGTTTCTTACAAAACAAAACCTACATTTATCATACAATCCAGCAGTAGCACTCCTTGATACTTACCCAAATGAGTTAAAAACTTATGCCCACACAAAAAACCCACATACCAATTTAACAGCACTTTTGTTCATAATTACCAAGAGTTGGAAGAAATCAAGATATCCTTCAGTAGGAAAGTAGATAAATAAACTGTGGTACATCCAGACAAAGGAATATTATTCAGTGCTAAAAAGAACTGTGCTAACAAATCATGAAAAGACATAGAGGAATGTCAAGGCATTTTACTAAGTGAAAGAAGTCGATCTGAAAAAGCTACATGCTACCTGATTCTAATTGTATGACATTCTGGAAAAAAAGCAAAGCTTTGGAGATAATAAAAAGATCAGTGGTTGCCAAGGGTTGGGGTTGGGAGAGGGATAAATAGAGCCCAGAGGATCTTTAGAGCATGAAACTATTCTGTATAATAATACTGTAATGGTGGATTTATGTCATCATGCAGCTGTCAAAACCCGCAGAATGTACAACGCTAAGAACAAACCTAATGTACACTATGGAGTTTGGGAGATTATGATGTAGGTTCATCGATTTTTAAGAAGTGACCACTTTGGCCTGGGATTTTTTGGCGAAGAGACTGTGATTGTGTAGGGGCAGAGAATAGAGAAGCTTTATATTTTCTGCTCAATTTTGCCGTGAATTTAAAACTGCTTTAAAAAAAAAAAAAGAAAACCTGTTTAAAAAAATTATCGATAAGCAAAGAAGCAGAAAAATGTGCCCTACAGATAATAGGGATGTTTCAATTAGCAGATAAGACTTTGGAAAAGTTATTATAAATGTGTTCCAATACTCAAAGGAAAAATTTTATACAAAGAGTGAATGGATCAGAAATCTCAGTACAAAAAGGGAAACAAAAAAGAAAAGAAAAAAGAGGAGAGGAAACAGATGGAAATTCTAGGCCTGAAAAACACAACTGCAGAGCAAGAAGAAGCGTTATCATACACAAAAACAGTAATAAAAATACTACTGACTTCTCAACAGAGACAATACAAACAACAACAAAAAGAGGAACAAAGTCTTTAATATTTTCCAATCATAAGGAAAAAATGTAGGAAAATATCTTTTGAACCTTTCAGTAGACAAAGATTTCTTAAAAGAACCACAGAAATACCAGATATTAAATTTAAAAATCAATAACGTTGACACCTCAAAATTAAATATATTTGATTATCAAAAGATACTCTCAAAAATGTGAACAGGGAAGCCACAGACTGGGAGAAAAATTTCATTAAATATATATCGGTCAAAGAAATTGTACCCATAATGTATGAAGAATTCCTAAATTCTGTAATGAAAAGCCCCATGATTGCATTAAAAAAAATGGGCCAAAAACTTCAACGGACACTTTTCAAGGGCATGGCCACAAACCTCACAAAAAAGTGCATCACTGAAGATTGTTAGTCATAAAGAAGATGCAGATTGAAACCACAGTGTGATACCATTCCACACACTTGAATGGCTCAAATTAAAATAAATGAATAAAGAACTAAAACTGAGAACTCGAAATCGTAAAATCATTTTTGCCAAATGGGTTGGCTGTTTTTTTTATAAAGAAGTTATAGTCTTCCTACAGCCCACCAATTTACCTCTAGGTATTTATCGAGGATAAATGAAAAACAAAAAATCCCACCAAAAATTGCATAAGAGTATTCATAGTAGCTTTATACATGATAGCCAAAAATTGGAAAAAACAAAAATAAATGCATCAGTAGGAGAGCCAATTAAGAAATAATGGTATATTCATACAATGAATAACAACAAATATGTGCAGTGACATCAATAATACAGATGGATATCGTAAATGTAAAAGAATTCTGTGATAGATCCTCATGATGGGAACAGCCCCAGCCCTTGTAACCCTGTATGCTCTCCTCCCTCTGAGGGTGAGTGGGAGCTGTGAATAGGAAGGATATCACTCTTAGGATTAGGCTGCATAATATGGCAATATTTAAGTTCCCCAATCAGTTGGTTTTGAGTTAATGGAATGAGAAATTATACTGTGTAGGTCTGACTTATCCAATGAAATCTCTCCCCTTGTTAGCCTTGAAGCTGTGAAGGACCGTGTTGTGAATTGCCGATGCGGACAGCCTCAGTCTGGACTCAGTCAACCACCTACACGAGCTTGGAAGAAGACCCTGAGCTGCAGGCCTGTGACCCCCTGAACGGAGGACCGAGGTAAACCGTGCTTGGATTCCTGACACCTGGACATTTTGAGATAATAAATGAGTTTGTTAAGCCACTACATTTGTGGAAAGTTGCTGCACTGCAATAGATAAGGGATAGAAAATCAGACTTAAAGAATACTGAAAGATATCATATAAAGTTCTGGAACAAGGATATATGGGGAAAGATTCAAAACAACGGTTGTCTCTTCTGGAGGAGGGGATTGACTGGGAAGAGGCCTGAGGTAAACTTTTGGGGTGATGGAGATTTTGGAACTATACACTTAAGATCTGTGCGTTTCACGGTCTGTAAATGTATATCCAAAACCAAGCTTGCATCTCTATGTACCTTGTTTCTGCAAAGCCACTGCTCTCCGATATTTCCTGATGCAGGCTCATCCGAAACCCCCAATCCCCAGACACTCAGATTGTTTCTAGTCATTCAGGCAAGCGCAGATAGGCGGGTTTACCAAATCATTTTTCACATAAAGATTATTTTTAATCTTAAAATAAAAAGGAGCTAAGTGAGCTGTCTTTTGAGATATCTGAAAATGTACTTTTTAAAAACCACACAAAAGATGGGTTGTTGTGTGATCCCAAAACATATTGTACGTCTTTACACCCGGGTCAGCAAACTGTGGCCCCGAGGCCAAAAGTGACCTATTACCTGTTTATATCGATATCAAGTCAACATGATAAATAAATACCATGCAGGATATTATATCGTGAACACAAGTTTTCCTGTAAGATGACTATTGCAAATATTACTTTAAAATAAACACCTGAAATTGAAATTTATAGGATCCCTGTAGCTTTTGATGCTGTGAACTTCCAGAGAGGAATATGGCCTGCAGGTATAAAATCCTCTCTTGTCACCCTATTATCATCATACTATTGACTATTCTGCCTACCATGCTTACTAATGGTGTGAATTGGACAAGTTATTTAGTCTTTAGAGACACATTTTCCACCCATAAAATAGTTATAACAATAGTACACATTTCACAGTGCTGTTTTGAACATTAAATTAAGTGACATAAAAACATATGCACAGAAGGGTACATAACAAGCACTCCATAAATGAAAGTTCTCTTTTTTTCTCCTGCCACTTTCTCTCCCCACCTCTGCACCATTTCTAGAGCCCTCTTTAAATGTTCAAAATTATCAGCTATTTAGATTCAACTATTTTGTCCTAAAGATCTTAGCTAACTGAATATTGACTTTTGATTCGTCTTTCATTTTTAACTATTCATTATCTCTGAAATACTGGGAAAAAAAACATATAATCATTCTCTTCTTGGGGTCACAGTAACTAACTTCTAAAAGCTAATCCTTTGCTTAAATGAGGAGGATTTCTCTCTTTTCCCCTGTCGAGAAGTCTTATTTCTGTTTTGAAATTACATGTTATATTCACATGTTACAGGACTTCAGTTTCGGAGTTTGGCCTCTGGAAAGTCAAATTAAATTCCTTGACGCAGAATTCTTATTTATAGGATCCATTATTTTGATGAAGACAAGTCTCAAATAGGACAACATAATACTCAAGAAGGAATCTTGAAAGTAAATGCTTTGGAAGGGGATCAATGCAGTTCTAATTCTGCGGAATAGCTGGTCAAAGTAGGAGTTCTTTGAAAACAATGGGGTTATTTAAATTCCACCTTGAAAACTGAGTGACAGTTTGCCCAGGGAACTATTGTGTTCCAAATTCCATCTCAGGACAGGCCCTGCCTTCCCACAGGCCACTGAAAAGGCTTTTATTTTGTCATCCTCTTCTAAAGGCTCCTTCAAAACCTTCCCAACAAACCAGGATTTTCTGCCATGAAAAACAAAAGCTATTTTTTTAAGAAAAGAAAATATACCTCCTTCAAATTAAGCTTCATGACAATGAAAGTTCTAATAATTTCTTGGCAGATTTCGGAGACTATGCAATTCGAACACTTTTTCAAAAAAATTTGTCTTGTATCTAATCATTTTAATTTCCTTCTGCTTGCCATTTGTATTGTCTAGTTATTCCACGGAATGTCTAGTTATTCCGTGGAATAACTAGTTATTCCACGGAATAACTAGATAATACTATATTGTAAAAGTAAACTTAGCTGTCTAATAAAGTCAGTGACCTTACTGTGAAACTTGCCAAAGAATCTATGTTTAAGAACCACCCACTTAATATGAATTTTCTATATAAGCATATAATTTTTTACAATAATTATATTTTGGAAGATGCTCTCAGAAATTATCTCCCTAACAAAGCGCTAATCATTTAGAAAGAGTATTTTGTAATATATAAACATAAATACACATACACGTGAGCGTGTGCGCACATACACACACACGGTTTGTAAGGCTGTTTAGTATTTTCATTAAAAAGTGTATCCATACCCAAGAAGAATGGCTTCTGAGAACTAGGAGGTGCTCTAAAATTAACATTAAGAACTTAAGAGTGATTGTGTTTTGCAAATCAACCCAAAAATACTCTTTCCCAAAGTCAACTCAAAGAAGAATTGTGAAGCACACACCTTCACAGATTCTGGTTTTACTGCCCAGACTGGGGGAGGAGCCTCCTCCACACACAGAGGGAAAAGGCAAAAAATGAGGACCAATTCGCTTAAAAAAAATCATCCTTATGTTTTTTAAAAACTCAATAAAATAGAAATAACTGAATATTTCCTGAACAGTTCCTAAAACAACATCTCAATTGGAAATTGTTAAATTTAAAACAATTTAAAACAATTTAAATTTAAATTTAAACAATTTAAATTTAAAACAATTTAAATTTAAACAATTTAAATTTAAACAATTTAAATTTAAAACAATTTAAATTTAAACAATTTAAATTTAAACAATTTAAATTTAAAACAATTTAAATTTAAACAATTAAATTTAAACAATTTAAATTTAAAACAATTTAAAAATTGTTATTTTTAAAAATTTTCTGCCTTTTAAAAAATTTTTTATTGAAGTAAAGTTGACTTATAATATTGTATTAGTTTCAGGTGTACAGCATAGTGATTCAGTATTTTTATAGATTATACTCCATTAAAAGTTATTATAAAATAATGGTTGTAATTCCCAGTACTGTAGAGTATGTCCTTGTTGCTTACCTATTTTATACATAGTAGTTTGTATCTCTTAATCCAAGGCCCCTATCTTACCCCTCCCCCCTTTCCTTTCCCCACTGGTAGCCACTGGTTTGTTTTCTATATATCTGAGTCCGTTTCTGTTTTGCTATATACATCAATTTGTTTTATTATTTTTAGATTCCACATATAAGTGATATCATACAGTATTTGTTTTTCTCTGTCTGACTTACTTCACTAAGCATAATATTCTCTGGGTCTATCCATGTTGCTGCAAAAGACAGAATTTCATTCTTTTTTATAGCTAATACTACATATATATATATATATATATATATATATATATATATATATATATATATATATATATATATATACACACACATATCTTCTTTATCCATTCCTCTGCTGATGGACACTTGGGTTACTTCCATGTCTTGGCTATTGTAGACAGTGCTGCTATGAACATTGGGGTGCATGTATCTTTTCTTCTCAAATTAGTGTTTTCTTTTTTTCTGGGTGTATACTCAGGAGTCAAAATGCTGGATTATATAGTGGTTCTATTTTTAATTTTTTGAGGAAACTCCTTACTCATTTCCATAGTGACTGCACCGACTTGCCTTCCCACCAGCAGGGCACAAGTGTTCTCTTTTTACCACATCTTCGCCAATATTTGTTATTTGTAGACTTTAATGATAGCTGTTCTAACAAGTGTGAGGTAATATCTCACTGGTGTTTAAAGCCCTCTCTATGAAGTCTTGACCAAGACAAAATTGTCCACTGTTTACTCTTTAACAGAACCATGGAGGATTTAGATAAGAGTAGTAATTAAAAGCATAAACGCTGTAAAGGAAGAGGTACTGTTATCTCTATTCACAGATGACATAATTGTCTATTATAAAAATCAAGGAATGAAGTGGAAACCCATTACAAAAAAAATAAGAGAATTTAAGTACAGCCATATGTAAAATTGAAGATACTGAAATAGTTATCATAGCTATAAAATATCAAATAGAAGATATAACAGAAGGAAATTCACTTAATAACACAAAAGGATAAAATTCCTAAGCATATAATTTAAAATACAGGTACAAAATTTATATGAAGAAAACATTAAAATATTTCTGAAAGGCACAAATGTGGACTTGATAAGTATAAAAATATGGCACAGGAAGACTAATCCTAAAGATCTCAATTTTGCTGAGTTAATATAACTTTATTATGATTCCCAACAAAAATAACAGCTTTTTTTCTTTTCTTTTCTTTTCTTTTTAGTTACAGAGGTAGAATATAGCATTTATATGGGAGATTAAGCCAGCAGGAATAGACAGAAAAATCCTAAAAAAAAAGAATAGTAATTTGGCATTGGTTAATGAATAGGTGAACAGAGCAATAAAATGGTCACCTAATAAAAATAGTAACCTACTGTGAAGGAGGGTGTAGGTTACAGGAGCTAGCAAAGGAAGACAGACTTCTCTGAATATATCGTATTATACAGTTTATCTGTGAACACTTGTTTCAAGTGACTCTAGAATATGGTATGTGAACTGAACATCCACAGATGTACACAGAGGAAGATATTCTAAGAACACATAAAAACTGTAAACATATCTTAAAATATTCAGTAGTCTATTTGTTAGTAGCAATATTTGTTATTTTTAGAACCATTTTATATGTATATATATTTCCAGATGACACAAATAAAAAATTATATTAATATTGTTAAGAAAAAATATTTTTAGTGTAAGTTAAAAACATAGAAGTATAAAATCAAAGAGTCAGGTAAACTTCTGGATGCTAGAAATATCCATATAAATTGCTGTTTTATTTTAAATATCTACGTACTAGCTCTGTCCCCTAAAAATGTCCATAACCAATGATAACTTGATAGCAGTGAGCAGCCCTAGTGCCCAGATAGTGTTTTCCAAATGCCATTCTCCACTAAAATGAATTAGGATTTCTTAGAGTAATGGCTAATTCCAGATGTAAAGCAGGAAATAAACATGATGAGCTTAGACATGTCTTGTGCCAGAAAACAAGAGTGTGATCAAAGACAGATGAGTTGAACCTGAAGGACAAAGAAGGCAACATAAAGATCTCTCATCATCCAAGAGTCAAAGATGGATCAACTTTAGCATCAAAAAGAATAATTTATTTAAATATATTGAATATGTAAAAACTTATAACTTCACAATGATATGAGAGGGGGGCGGGGGTAGATATGAAATATCTAGGACACCAACTCTGTGCACTGAAAATTGTCAATGAAAGGGAAAAGTTAAGCATTTATTCTGACTTTCTCATGTACACTCTAAGTCACATAAGGCTATTTGATATGATGAATTTCTTCTTTACAGAAGAAAGGTAGCCAATAAATGTGTAAGGAATGGCAAAATCAGAAAATCACCATTCTGCAACACCTAATGAATCAATTCAGTTGTGAAGAGATCCTCAGTGGGTTGAAAGATGGATGAGAAATTTGACAATGAAAAGATCAGGGTTTCAGCACCTGAAGATGGTCAGCCTAAGTATCTCTAAAAATGGGACAACTGTGCAACTGCTTATGATGGATTTTTGGAAGAAAAAAATGTTTTGAACCTGAACCTGAATCTAATCAAGGCTTTAGAGCTGATAGGAATGTTTACATGTATAAACAGAATGAAGGGCGGGAGGGGGTGGGAGATGGTGCTGCTCTAGATTTTAAAACTCTTCCGTGTCAAGGCAAGTAAATATGATGTGTGGACTCTTCGGATACTGACATGAACAAAAGAATTTTGTAGATATTTTTGAGATATCTCATACCACAGCATCATTGTTAACTTTGTTCGGTATAATAAAGGCATTGTTTTATTTATTTTTTATCTATTTTTGGCTGTGTTGGGTCTTCGCTGCTGCTTGCAGGATTTCTCTAGTTGCGTTGAGTGGGGGCTACTCTTCACTGCGTTGCGCAGGCTTCTCATTGCGGTGGCTTCTCTTATTGTGGAGCACGGGCTCTAGGCACCTGGGCTTCAGTAGTTGTGGCACGCGGGCTCAGTAGTGTGGCTTGCGGGCTCTAGAGCGCAGGCTCAGTAGTTGCTGCTCACGGACTTACTTGCTCCGTGGCAGGCGGAATCTTCCCAGACCAGGGCTCGAACCCATGTCCCCTGCATTGGCAGGCAGATTCTTAACCACTGTGCCACCAGGGAAGCCCATAAAGGCATTGTCATAAAGAAAAATTTTATTTTTAAAAAATGCATGGGAAAATATATGAGTGAAAAGACGTGACATCTAAGATTTGTTTCAAAATACTACAACAAAAGAAAAGAAAAAGGAGGAGAGACCAAGAAATAGATGAGGAAAATGAGGCAGAACCTTGATAAGATGTATAATCTGATTGATGTTCATGCTGTTTGTTATACTGTTCTCTGTGCTTTTGTGTGTGTTTGGAAAGGTTTGTAATAAATATATTTTTTGGTGAAGATTGTCACTGAGTTGCAGCCTGGTATCTCAGAGAAACCATTAAGTTTGATATCAGACAGACGTGAATTCAAATCTAGCTCTACCATTTAATTTTTGGCTAGGAGAGAGTTATTTCCATCAGGCAATTTCTACTAACCTCCATTGCTTCATCTATAAAATAGGCAGTAGATTTTCTAAGAGGATAACTGGAAAACGGGGAAAAGACTCTCCTCTTAACAATGGTTCACTAACGAGGATTAGTCAGAAAGTTTCTGACTGCTCTCACCATGTGTAAATCACATTTTAATCTCAAAGGAGTTGCTAAGTCTTCCTTAACCTATGAAGATTTTATAAAATATACCATTCCTATGCATTGCTAGTCTAATTATCATTAACAAGAAACTCTCCTACTGAGGATTTCTTAGAAATAGTGCCGTTATTAAGGCAGCTAGCAGGATACCGTGATACGTTAACAAAATTGTGGTGTGTAATTACTTCACCATATCAACAGCGGCTAAAGTGAATTGTAGCTGTTCAGTCATGTATGCCTACTGGTAAGAAGAGGCTGGAGAAGGACTAGAAAGGATTAACATAAAGGAAATGTGAATATTATAAGAAAGTTTTAGGGAAATGGAGACAAGGCATTGCTTGTTGAGAAATGTAATGATACTATGCAAAATTATATATGGTAATTTCAAGCAATGGGCTCTACTGTAGGACACAGACTAAGATGAAGTCAAATAGTACAGACAAATCATGTTTCTCATTTACAACTCTCTATACAAAATATATGAGGTTATCGAACAAAAAGATTCTCTTAGGATATTAAATAATGCTTATTCTCATGGATGAGAATTATTTATTCCCATTTCGAAAGAAGGCTTTAAGAGTCCGTTAACAACAACAACAACAAAAAAAACATGGTAAAAGTGAAGGCTACAAAGGACAATTTAATGGCATCTCCTTAAAAAGAAAGGGAAATTTTAAAATCCTGAAGACTCTAGTAAAAATTGTTCTTTAGGAAATCAGAAATTGCAACATATAATAAATGTATTGATTATGTTCTATTTGTTGGGGATTTTAGCTGGATGCTTGCAAAGGTTCAAAAATAAGGCACAGTCCAGTTTCTTAGGGAGCAGCAGTTTATTAAAAGAGACTGAAAAAAAAACCCAGACAGTTAAAATATAATGTGATTAGGATTTGGTGCAAGGAGTTACAGAAAGGAGAACGAATGAAGGAGCTTCTGATTGATCAGATGTGGGTACAGCAGAAATCACATCTGAGCTGAGCCTGGAAGATGAGAGGGATTTCATCATGTAAAGAAGAGAATTTAGACTGAGGAAGAGGCATCCAAAAAGGCACAGGAGCTTGTGTTCAAGGGAAGGTGAGGGGTTCTTTGCACCCAAGCAAGGCAATGGACTACTACAGTCAAGAGAGAATGTTCTCCACTCTGAAGTTTCCCTGTGGCCCCTTGCACTCAGTCCCCATGCTTTGCAGTCACAGCCTCGGGGGACAAGCGATCTGCTTTCTGTCTCTGCAGTTTTGCTGTTTCTAGAATTTCATATAAGTGGAATCATACTGTAGGTACGATTTATTGTGATTGACTTTTTAAACATCACATACTATTATATTTTTAAGATGCATCACGTTGTTTTATACAGAATTTATTTTGTTCCTGTTTATTGCTGAATGGCATTCCAAAGTATAGATATATTACAATTTATTTATCTTTTTATCAGTTGCCAATCATTTGGGTTTGGGCTACTATAAATAATGCTGCGATGAACATTCACAAATACACTTTTTTTGGATACACATTTTTACTTGTGTTGGCTAAATACCGACCAATTAGAATTATGTCAAGGTATCATAACTCCATTTTCCAAAGTGGTTTTACCATTTTGCATTGTCCCCAACAATGCATGAGAGTTCCAGTTGCTCTATATCTTTACCCAGACTTGGTGTTGTTGGGCCTTTCAACTTTAGTTGTTTTAATAGGTGAATAATGATATTTCATTGTAGCTTTAATTTGCATTTATCTGATAATAAGTGATAAGAATCTTTTGATGTACTTAAAGGCCATTTGTACATCTTCTTTTGAGAAGTGTCGGTTGAAATCCTTTGCTCATCTTAATTGGCTCTTTTCTTTGGAGGGTCTTCCACTCTCTTCGGGGTTCGTAGTTTGGCAACTTCATTTTCTGGTTCTCCAGGGAAGAAAGACTGGGTTTTTCCAAGTGCGTCTTCTGGGGCTGCTATTCATGCCCTGACAGTTGAACTTAGTTTCATGCTAAGAGTTGGGGAGACAGGAGTTCACTTGTATCATTTCATTCTCCATCTCTCCTCTTCCAAATGTGAATTCCCCACCAAAAGTCTGTTTGCTTCTCACACCCTACAACTTTAGTTGCTGTTCTTTAGTGTTATGTCCAGGTTTTCTGCAGCAGGGGATCATTCAGAAGGGTTTTAGACTATCATTTGTGAAAATTTGACAGTGGACTTTCATTGTCATTCACTCTAAAATATTTTCTAAATTTCTTAAATTGCAGATATTTGAGGTTTTTCTAAATATTTTATTGCAACTGATCTCTAGTTTAGGTCCACTGTAGTCAAAGAATAGACTGACTGATTTCAACCGTTTTAATTTTTTTGACATTTATTTTATGGCTATTGTGGTGAATGCTCATATGTGTGTGGAGAAATGTGTATTCTGAGGTTGTGGAGAGTTAGGGTATTATAAATGTCAACTTGGTCAAAGCGGTTGATAGTGTCCTTCAGATCATCTGTAACCTTACATATTTTTTAAAATTTTTATTGGGGTATAGTTGATTTACAATGTTGTGTTAGTTTCAGGTGTACAGCTAAGTGAATCAGTTATACATATACATATATTCACTCTTTTTTAGATTCTTTTCCCATATAGACCATTAGAGTATTGTGTAGGGTTTCCTGTGCTATACAGTAGGTCCTTATTAGTTATCTATTTTATTTTGGTAGTGTGTATATGTCAATCCCCATCTCCCAATTTATCCCTCCCCTCCTCCTTACCCCGCAGTAACCATAAGTTTATTTTCTACATCTGTAACTCCATTTCTTTTGTAGATAAATTCATTTGTAGCCTTTTTTAGATTCCACATATAAGCAATATCATATATTTGTCTTTCTCTGTCTGACTTACTTCACTCAGTATGACACTATCTAGGTCCATCCATGCTGCTGCAAATGGCATTATTTTGTCCTTTTTTATGGCTGTTTACTGACATTTTAAATCATTCTCCAGTGCCTTCAGAGAGCTGTTTGTATTTTGCTCAGAGTTTATAGTGGTTGTCTATGGAAGGGCTGACTTAGTAAGAGCTTTCTCAGTCATATGAAAGTGGATCTTGCCTCATTTATTTTTACATTCTCTTTTTAATACCTTTCTACTTGCGGAAATATCAATTTTTAATCTAATCAGTGCTAATTAGCTAATCTAATTAGCTTCTTCTAACGTTTCCCAAACTATGGTCTATGAAAGAATATTCTTAGGGATGTTGATGGCTGTTTTGTGAATGGAACAGAGATACAGAACATTTTAGGTACACGGATTTTGAGAAACACCGTCTCTCATAGTCCCTTCTTGGAGACTCACGAGGCTCATTAGAATGTGAATTCTGAAAAATATGTTAAATAGTGTTTAAATCACCGGTGTCCTACTCCTTTGAATATTGGACCTTTTCTTCACATCATAGTTATAACATACTATGTGGCAAAGTTAATGAGCCCCTCACTTCTTTTCATGACAATACATTTTCCATACAGCATTTCTCTGCGTTCTTGCCCACATTTTTTCCTCTCTGAACTTAACAGAAGGTGTGTTGAATCTACGTAAACCCTTACCCATGATTAGACACGTACCTTTAACATAAAGCCGAATTATAAGCAGCCTTTATATTTCAAAGACACATCTTACAACAGTATTTCTTACTATCTGGAGCTTATAAGTCGTCAGTTTTTTCAACATTGCAAGGCCCCAGATTTCTGGCATTTTTCTCTCCCTTTTTCATCCCTCTTGCAAACTGGCCTGTTCTTTCTAGAGCTCATCTCTTTCTCGTAATACCTTGCCAAAGACTGCTAATAGCAACCAAAACCCACCATTAGTGTTTATTTTCCAGTCTTTTCCCCTTGATCACAAATATCTTAGGTAATCTAAAGATCAGCCTCCCAAATATTTTATAATGCTTCATCGTCGTTCCAACAGGCCATATCATTTTCTTTACCACCCACCATACAGTAGTAAGCCAATGCCAGATATTTTAGGGTTTTGTACAACTCCATGTTTAGCACCAATTCACATGTTATTTTATGGCTCTTTTTTATATTCTCAAATTATACCCATCTGTAGAGCTACATACGGTTTTCTCATACATCCTCAGCATATGGTCAATTTTGTTCTGTAGGATTTTCAAACTCTAACATATGGAAAAGTTTTTTATATCCATACTCGAATGTCTATTAGGCTAATCTTCTACTATGTCTAATAGGTTTTTATTTTACTTGTAGATTTTCTAGATAATAATTTAACTTACAAAAAAAATTACTTGTGTTTTCACTCTCATTATATTGACTAATATCTCTATGCCGATGCTAAAAGATATTGTGACAGTAACAACTACATTTTATCCTTGATTTTTGTACCTCCAAGGTTTCATCTTTAAATATGAGGTTGACTGTTGGATTTATATAAGTATTGGGTTGGCTAAAAAGTGCGTTTGGGTTTTTCCGTAACATCTTAAATACTTGGCCAGCCCAATGGTATTTATAATACGAGGATGTGATCTTCAAAATATATCAAGAATGGATTTTAATACTCGCAAAGGCCCATTTACAGCTGAGCTTAATTATCTAATTAATTTATTTATTAAATATTTATTGCCACTTATTTTGTTATAACACTGGGCCTGCAATGGTGAATAAGAGCAATACAGTTCCTGCCTCTATTGATTTTCCTGTCAGAAATGAAAATTATGTTTACCACTTTATGTTTCACTTTAATATTACATCAATCTTAT
Source organism: Grampus griseus (assembly GCF_964374135.1). NCBI lineage: Eukaryota > Metazoa > Chordata > Mammalia > Artiodactyla > Delphinidae > Grampus > Grampus griseus. Next base: position 85,542,597 of record NC_139009.1, read on the forward strand.
ATTACTGGCAGAAACAGTACTTTTTAATTAAGAATATTCTTCTTAAATGATTAATTTCTGTTATTTTAAAGTATTTTTCATCTATACCAATATGTAAAGTAGACTTAGATTTACATTATTTTTTCAAAACAATATTGTGTTGCGGCTATGCTAGTTTACTAAAGCAGTGAAGTATTTTCCTTCATTTCCATTTTCTGGAAGAGTTCTGAATATAGTATATGTATTTCCTTGATGGGTTGAAAGAAATTGTCCTTAAAACCATCTGTAAGCAGTTTTTTTAAAGTTCCAAAATCTTTTCTTTATATTTATTTGTTATTTTCTAATTTATAAAGTGTTTCCTTATTCTACAGTCACTTGAAAAATGTATAGTTTAAAGACAATTATCACTGTAGAACTTTTGGCTCTTTTTTCCTGCCATTTTAACCCAGTGCACATGTTATTTGCATTGTTTTGACTCTTTTTATAACTATAGTTATTTTAAGCATAATTGCATCAAAAATAACATATTTTCTTTGAGAAATATTTAGCACTATCCACTCATTATTTAAATTTCATGTAATAAAATGGTTTTCATACCGTAAAAAAATCTTAGGTTTGATCTTCTTTGTCTGTCTTCCATATTAATCATCTGGACTATCATTATTTTTATTTCCTTGTACATCTTCTCAGCACCCTGGAATTATATATATATATATATATATATATATATATATATATATAAATTATCTGCTCTTTCTTCAAGTCTCTATTCACGAATCCATAAGCTCCTTGATGATAAGGTGTGTATACCTATTTCAAATGACTATCAAAGTTTCTTTCACATAGTAGCCCCCAAAAAGCAGTGTAAATATGAATTAGTATATTCATTGAGTGAATATGAACCTAATTAATATTGCAGATAATTCTCAAAAAAAAAAGAAAGAGAAGGGGAAGGAAAAGGATTAGTATAAGCTGTGGTAGACACTAATGTCATTTCCTAACAATATAGTATTCAAGTTTATTTAAACAAACTATGAGCAGTATTTGGATAGGTAGGTAAGGAAAGGAATTAACTAGTTCAATATAACAACTGCAAATATATGGTTTTAGGTCCTGTTAAAAGTAAGACACATATAGAAATCCCCTGAGATAGCTTCTTTCAAGATTCACTGAAATAAACACGATGAAGCAAAAGAAGATAATGCTTGCCACATTATCCTAGGACAGCTAGTTAATCTATGAAAAGAGTCTTTGAGCAATTGCTCTTAGCTGATACAGCTGCTGTAAAATAAACATTTTGCTCAATATAGGCTCTATTGCTAGAAAAAGAGGAAACCTTCATCCTTCCTCAGGCCTCAAAATAATTAGAAGTTTCTGTTTCTTCTTTCATCCCTTCCCACTCCAACACTCACTTCCTGTGCCCATAAAACAAAGTCAAGGATTTGATCAACCAGAAAACTTGGCAGTGATCTTTCTAATACCTGAGTGCTCTTTGAGGCACAGAAACTACCATCAATCAGGCCCTAACTCTCCAGTCATCTCCTCACTGATACAAACATTAACCTTATTAACCCTTATTCCTAGTTTGTCAGTTGACCGATTAACGCCCTTTACAGTGTTTTTCTCCAGCACGGCATCCAGGCTAAGGGCAGGTACTGTGTTTACTTCCATATATCTTTCACTTCCTTTCATCTGAAACATGCCACAGCTTCTCTTTGTCTTTTATGACATTGACCATTTTTAAGACCACAGCCCCACCCTCCTCCCACTTCTTTTAATAGAATGTTCCTCACTATGGGTTTTTCTGAGGTTTTTTCACGATTAGTTTCCAATCACGTATTTTCAGTCAGGGGTGGGGAGGTCCCCACTGAGCAATGCATCTGGAGGTAGAGAAGACAGGTTTACCTGAGTTTTGCCACTGTCTAAAGCAGGGCAATATGGTTCAGCATCCGATAACATTTTCCTCATTGCTCAACACTCTGTCAAGATCTAACGCCACACACTTTAGTGTTTTGTGGTGGTCATTGCTCTCATGGTAACACCTGACCTCTAGGTGCCAATTCTTTGTCAGTTTCTGCTACATTATACCATCTAATAAATAACCCACAAGTGTCCATGGCTTAACAACAGCAAAAGATGATTTCTCCTTCATGTTCAATGTCAGCTGTTGGGAAAGCTCCAGCTTTCTTCCAATATATCTTCATTCTGGGACTGAAGGTGAAGAAGCAATTCCTACATGGGACGTGCCACTCTTGGAGCAGAAGGAAAGAAGCAATGGTAAAGCCGCTGGGCTCTCAGTGCCTCTCTTGGAAGTACCACGTGTTGGTTCTTCTGTCGTTTTATTGGATGAAGCAAATCACATGGCCAAGTGTGACATCCATGGGATGGGTCACGGAAAGGACCAGTAAACTCTTGAGGACAATGATACAATCAATCTGAATAATAGTCTGAACCAGGATAGAAAATGGGAGTGGGGGGTGGAAAGCAGTACCTGGAGGTTGGTGGTCTGGTGATAGATGGATTCAGTTTGGGGCACATAGAACCCTGGGAATTTTCAGTTTTTCATGGATTTCCTTCTCTCAGGGAAGGACTTGTTTCACACCTGATAGTTCTCTAAATTGAGAATGTCTGGTTGCCTGAAACAGGAAAGCGACTCAGAGAATAAAATCAAACTCCTTACAATGGCCTATATTATGCTGCCTCGTCTGTCTTCTAATGATTTTTTCAAATTTAATTTTATTTTATTGTGGTAAGAATGCTTAACATGAAATCTACTCTCCTAACAAATTTTTTAAGTGTACAGTACAATTTTGTTAACTGTAGGGACATTGTTGTACAGAAGATCTCCTGAACTTATTCATCTTATTTAAATAAAACTCTATGCCCTTTGACTGGCAATTCCCCACTTCCCCCTCTTGTGCAAACTCCCACAATAGCCATCCCACTCTTTGCTTTTAAGAATTTGCCCTATTTTCAATACCTCTTAAGTGGAACCATGCCTTATTTTCCCTCTGTTACTGGCTTATTTCATTTGGTATAATGTTCTTCAGGTTTATCCACTTTATCACATATTGCAGAATTTCCTTCTTTTTTGAGGATGAAAACTATTCCACTGTACGTATATACCACATTTTCTTTATCCATTCATCCATCTATGGATATTTCATTTGTTTCCACATCCTGAGTGTTATGACTGGTGCTGTGATGAATGTGGGAGTGCTACTATCTCTTCAAGATCCTTCTTTCCATTCTTTCAGATAAATACCCAGAAGCGGGACCACTGAATCATATGGTAGTTCTGTTTTTAATTTTTTGAGGATACTCCATGCTGTTTTCCATAGCAGTATACCATTCTGCATTCTCACCAACAATGTACAAGAGCTCCAATTTCTCCACTTTCTCGCTAACACTTGTTTTCTCTTGCTTTTTTGATAGTAGCCATCCTGACAGGTATAAGGTGATATCTCATTGTGGTTTTGATTTGCATTTCCCTGGTGATTATAACACTGACCATCTTTTCATATACATCTTGGCCATTTTTAGGTCTTCTTGGGAGAAATATCTATTCCAGACCTTGACCCATTTTTTAATAAGTTTACTAGTTTTTTTGCTATTGAGTTGTAGGAGTTTCTTATATATTTTGGATATTAATCTTTTATTGGATATAGGGGCTGCAAATATTTTCTCCCATTCTGTAGGTTGGCTTTTCACTCTATTGACTGTTTCCTTTGCTCCATCAAACTAAAAAATAAGAAGCTTTTTTAGTTTGATGGAGTCCCACTTGTCCAGGTTTTCTTCCAGGAGTTTTACAGTTTCTTATGTTTGAGTTAATATGTGTATATGGTATAAGATAAGAGACTAATTTCATTCTTTTGCATGTAGATATCCAAATTTCCCAACACCATTTATTAAAGAGATTACTTTCCCCCATGTGTAGTCTGGGCACTCTTATCAAAGATCAATGCATGGATTTATTTCTAAACTTTCTATCTTGTTCTTCAGTTTTACATGTCTGTACAATACTGTTTCAATTTCTGTAGCTTTATAATATATTTTGAAATCAGGGCATATGATGCCTCCAGCTTTCTTTCTTAAGATGGATTTAGCTATTTGGAGTCTTTTGTTGTTCCTCATGAATATTAGAATTCTTTTCTTTCTATTTCTGTAAAAAATGCTATTAAGATTTTTGATAAGAATTGCATTGAACTTATAGATCTCTTTGGCTAGTATGGACATTTTAACAATAAGTTTTCCATTCAATTAACACAGGATTGTCTGGTGAGTCATGTACTACTCTTCATCTCACACACTTTGTTCCATTGACACATCATTCTTCTAGATCCACAAACCAAGCCCCTTCCTCACTCTATATCCACACTGTTGTTCATGCCCCCTGGAATTCTCTCTGCTTGTTCTTTCCAAAGGCTCTCACCTTCTAAACCTCAGGTCTCAACATAAAAATCATTTCATTTAGATGCCTTTCCTAATTATTCTTTCTAAAGGAGTCCTCCCTACATGTCTGGTTTTTGTGTTTTTTTGTTTTTTGTTTTTCTATCACATGATTCTTTTTATATTCATCCTGGTCTTTCCCATAGTCTGAAATTATTTTAATTACTTATTGCTGTATTTTCTTATTACTCATTTCCTACACAAAAATACAGCATCTTTAAAGGAAAGAACCTTCCCTCTTTGGGTCCGATTTATTTCCAAATCCTTGGCATAATGCCTAGCATACAGTAATTAATATTTTTCTATTAATGCTGTTAAGTGGTTTTATTATAAAGATAGCATGGTAAACTTGTTGGTGGCACATTGACAATAAAAAGATGCTCTGAAATATGTTATTATCTCTTTTCCCTATAAACAATTATGTAGAGGTATCTCTTAGGTTAATAAATATGAGACTAGTGAGTAATTTGACTCTTGAGTTTGCTATAACTGGTATTTGTGGGTCAATTAAGTTTGTCTCTCCCAATGTTTTCCTTTCAGTTAAGGAAGAAATTGGGTCAATGTGCTCATGGGCTAAAGAGGGCTCTGGAAGTAAAAGCACGAAGATACCTGCCCCTTCCCTTTTGAGATCTAAAAGGTATTAACACCTCTCTTTTGCACTGAGAAGGTCTTAAAGCCTCCCAAAGAGAAGGAGAGAGGCTGTGGACTGGTTGTCAAAGACCAACACCCAGGTCTTGATATTAATGAAAAAGTTCTTCCTACAGCAGAGAGGGTGGGCTAGGCCATATGATCTTCTTACCCAACTGCCCCACTGAGGGTTTATGAGTGTAAACTGAAGAGTTTGTTTCATTTGTTCTCCTGCGAGCCTTTGGGTTCATCTGTGTGGGCATCTAGACTCAGATTTGTTAGGCTGTCACTTCAGCTGCTGTCACGAGAATATCTCACAGCTTGGACTCCACCTCCTACACCTATGGCAGCACCATTGACCCAAAGGCTGCCACATGAGTGGAATTTTCTTGGAATCACCCTTGCCGGTTCTGGTCCAGCTACAGCTAACCTTTCCTGTCCCCCACCCTCTACCAATTCTTCTCATGTCCCTCTTTCATTCTCCCTGGCAGTGTCTGTGGGACCCAAGCCTGGATAATCGGAGACATCTGTTGACCTGGACACAGTGGTTGGGATGGGCTGGACACAGGGCCCAAGAAGACAATGAGGGTCCTCCCAGATCATCTCCAACACAGGAATCAGAAGAGATACTTTCATCCTCCAGCATCATATGTCACAGGAAAAATGCAGGGCAGAACTGGCTTTGCTCGTCATCTTCAGAAAAGAATGAAGACAACACACAAAAAATCCAAATAGAGAGACCAGGATGAAGCGACCTGAGCTCCAGATTTTCACTCTGCCTGAAGTCAAAGGGAACCCTAGAGTTTTCCTTTATAAGAACCAGCCATTCTCTGGTCTGCCTAAGCTAGAATGAGTTCAGTTTCGTAATGTGCAGCTCAAAGAGTCCTGATCGATATAGATTAAAAATATACAGAAGAAAAAAATGTTTTCTTCAAACTGAACAGAATGAATATGAGTAAATGCTAGCATTGGGGAAGACATTTTTGTCTACTTGCAAACAACGTAAAAAAAAAAGGAAAAAAAGAAATAAAAGGAGAGAGAGAATATTTCTCACTAACCCTAAATAGATACTAAGTCGCTAATGAGGCAGTTACAACAGAGTGAAAAGTGAGTTCAAAACACCATTTCTTCCCTGTGATGAGCGTTTAGACCCATTATTTATGAAGGCAGGTTTTATCCTTTAAAATTAGAATGTAAAAGTAAACAAAGATTAATACTTGCTCCAGCATTTTAATAATAAATAGACTGGATTTTATCTTTAATTTTCTAACATCTCTCTATTACCTTGAGTCTTGAATAAGACATAACTTTTGTCACCTCTGCTGAGCTGGAAACATCACTGTCTTAGTCATTCAGGCTCTAATAACAAAATAGCCTGTACTTGGTGGCTTGAACAACAAAACTTATTTCTCGAAATTCTGGAAGCTGGAAATCCAAGATCAAGGTGCTGGCAGATTCAGTGTCTAGTGCCAACCTGCTTTCTGGTTCCTAAACCACGGTCTTCTCACTGTGTCCTCACATGGCGGAAAGGGCAAGGGTGCTCTCTGGGGTCTCTTTTATAAGAACACTAATCCCATTCATGAGTGTTTTGCCCTCATGTCCTTATCACTTCCCAGTGGCCCCACCTCCATGACTGGGGACTCACAGTGGTTGCAACATATGAAATTTTAGAAGGTCACAGTCCATAGCAATCCTGGTCCACATTGGGCCAGCTCCCAGAATCCAGCATTAAAGCACAAGCACCTGTTAGTCCAGCTTATTCTGCGAGTAGCAAATATCACACTCCTTAACAAAGTTAAATATTATTGGTTGACAAGGACTCTTTTTTAATACCTTCCTCATTAACCTCCAATGCCAGGTACGTAAAAGGTGCTCAGAAAGTCATTGTTGACGCATTCCTTATTGAAAAATGTTTTTAGTCATCGATCTCCAATCATGTGGGTGCCCACCCCAAAAGGAGGGGCAGGAACTTCCCTGGTGGTTCAGTGGTTAAGACTCTGCGCTTCCACTGCAGGGGGCATGGCTTCCATCCCTGATCAGGGAACTAATATCCCACATGCCGTGTGGTGCAACCAAAAAAAAAAAAAAAAAAACCACAAAGGGAGGGGTGGTGTGGAAGAGGGCTTGGTAAAGGAACAAGGTAAAGGAATCTTGGTTGAAGGAAACCAAACCACAGGTGGGGAAACATCCAATCTGTTACTACTCCTAGGCATGCAGGTACACAGGAGGGAGAAGGTCCTGGAACCTGAAGAGATTGTAGCTATAAGAGAGGCTGCCTGACAGGGGTCCCAGGCTTCTGAGAGGGATTCAGCCAACCCACAACCCCGCAGTGAGGAAAAGGGACTCAATTCCTTGACCATTCTTTCCTCCCATCCCCTGGTCTTCTACCCCTGTTGGTGCTTCCATACACCTAAAGTCAACTCCAGGACAGAGGGCCAAGGAGCCTGTCTGGTGTGGTCCACAGAGTCACAGAGCACGTTAGAATAGGACAGAGCAGATTTGGAAAGAAAAATGGAAAAATTCAGCCCTCTTTTTCAAGTGCAAATTATTCTCTCATTCAGTTAAGAACATGAATTCTTGAGAGAATGGCAAACTTAATAGGAAAATGTTTAAATTTTGATCCTACAAATACTACTTTGATGTTTCCAGCACGTGTATTATGTAAACATACTCCATTCATATATTTTGTTGCATTGTTTTCCTTCTTTGAATACATTGGAAGGTCAGTGGCTTAAAGATTAGTCTCTTTAAGCCCAAGGAAAACTTTCTGGGAGCAGGTATCGTTTCAGGATGTGACATTTCCAAGAATGTATTGGACAGGCTGAATAAGAACCTTCTCTTCACAAGACACCAGCCCTTTGCTGACTATTTAAATACACGATACCTTCAAGGTACTGGGAAAGAAAAAGCCACTCTTGCCAGATTTGAAACCAAGGGTTTCCAACCTTCTGACAACACCATTCTCTGACACTAGCAGTTGGTCAGGATTTTTACACACGCACATAAATCATTATGTACAAATTATAACCACGCTGATCAGGAGAATAGATTCCATTATTTGGCAGGAAGATAAGAAAAGAGGCTGGTAAGAGCTCTGAAGGGAGAAATTGAAAGATTTTGAGTCAAACTCCCTTATCAGAAAACATCTGTATATTTTACAGATATCTTTAAACAAGGAGAATAAACTTGCCCCTATGCTTTAAATCCTATTAACAATAGGTGGGCTTCTTCCAGCCATTTCTGAGACAATATACAACTAATATTCAAGGCTGAGGGAATTGAATGTGTAGATCTTTTGAAGTAAATGAGGCCTATTTTAGATAATTTTTTAAATAAATATATTCCTGCAGGCAGACAGTTAGCCAGTTTCACGGCTGTGATAACACTGGGAATTGTTCCTATTCTCAGCCAGTGTGGTGACCATCTGAGGAATAAGCTGTTTAACCACACGGGCTTGGGGTTCTCAAACCTCCCTCCAATTAGACACAACCCTCCCCAAGATGCTCTCACCCCGTGTGGCTCCAGGGACTCTGTGTCACAGCTCCCGTGGTGGGAGAGTGATGGTCTGCAGCCAGTCTGTCTGGACCCCAAGAGTCACCACACACCTGTTTCAGGAAAAATGTGGCTCTTCATCCCCACAGTTCCTGATGAGAGATGACTGCTCTCCCTGTGGCAATCAAAACAGTTAAACTCACAACCTTCTAGATCGAGGTGTAAACATTATTCATGCAAAATCTTTGAACTGACAAGATAAATCGACGGCAAAGGGTCTGATCAAAGCAGAGATGGTCCGGGTCTGACATCACGATCCCCCCAGCTCCCCAGCTGCCCTCACCCTATGGGGCCCAATGACAAAAATGTAAAATTAAATACCTTTTTTAAAAGAAAGAAAAGAAAAGGCCTATATAAATAGAAAAATAAGTAAATACAGGGCCAGACAAGGCGGGGGAGGTGGGGAGGGAGGAGATAAGAAAAGGAGGAAGCTTATATATTTTGGAGATTAATCCTTTGTCAGTTGCTTCATTTGCAAATATTTTCTCCAATTCCGAGGGCTGTCTTTTGGTTTTGTTTATGGTTTCCTTTGCTGTGCAAAAGCTTTTAAGTTTCATTAGGTCCCATTTGTTTATTTTTGTTTTTATTTCCATTTCTCTAGGAGGCGGGTCAAAAAGGGTCTTGCTGTGATTTATGCAACCTAAGTGTTCACCAACAGATGAATGGATAAAGAAGATGTGGCACATATATACAATGGAGTATTACTCAGCCATAAAAAGAAATGAAATTGAGTTATTTGTAGTGAGGTGGATGGACCTAGAGTCTGTCATACAGAGTGAAGTAAGTCAGAAAGAGAAAAACAAATACCGTATGCTAACACATATATATGGAATCTAAGAAAAAAACAAAGGTAATGAAGTACCTAGGGGTAAAATGGGAATAAAGACACAGACCTACTGGAGAATGGACTTGAGGATATGGGGAGGGGGAAGGGTAAGCTGTGACAAAGCGAGAGAGTGGCATGGACATATGTACACCAAATGTAAGGTAGATAGCTAGTGGGAAGCAGCCGCATAGCACAGGGAGATCAGCTTGGTGCTTTGTGACCACCTGGAGGGGCGGGATAGAGAGGGTGGGAGGGAGGGAGACGTAAGAGGGAAGAGATATGGGAACATATGTATATGTATAACTGATTCACTTTGTTATAAAGCAGACACTAACACACCATTGTAAAGCAATTATACTCCAATAAAGATGTTAAAAAAAAAAAAAGAAAGAAAAGGAGGAAGCAACAAGGTCATTCAAGGAGAAAATGAGCTGTCAGGGTGCTGTGTCTCACAGCCCCGGCTGTAGGAGAGCATCACCAGGAGGCTTTGAAAATTCTGATGGCTGAGCCCCAGGGGACCAACTAAGCCACAAGTCTTTGGAAGTGGGCATTTGTTTGGGTATTTTTTTTACTCTTCCCTCTGTTGATTGTAATTTAGAGCAGACTTGAAGACCCTGCCTAGATGGTGACATCGGGCTTAACGTTTAATGTCTGTCTGTCTACATATATATGTGTGTGTGTGTGTGTGTGTGTGTGTATATATATATATATATATACACACATATCTGTGTATGCATATATATGTATATATATATATATGAAATATGTTGGTATACCAACATATGTTGGCGTATCGTATCTTCTAGATTTCAAACGACTAAAAAGAATTGCTCACCTGTGATTAATATTGGTTATGCTTTGTCAGGATTTTTTTAATAATATTACAATTTTACATTCTGTATTTTTGGGGGTTTCAATTTTAAGAAACCAGATGCCTAATCATCCTTATTAATGAAAAAGCAAGCCATGACCTAGGCCATCACACATTGTCCAACAGAAATATCACTTTACTATGACTTGATGCCCACTCTGCTCTTTATGCAGAAAAAAGTTTAGGACCACTTCAAAGAAGCAGGAATAAATAGATGGACGTGTAGATAGATAGATAAAATAAAACAAAGCATCTATGCATATGTAATTTTTTTTCCTAAAAATTGCTCTGTATTATTTTCTTCTGATGCTCAAACCACTTCTCACTGAAGTTTTGGTTACTTAAAAGCTAGGCCATAGTGTTAAGACTGAGTTCCCTGAAAATAGTAAAACTGATAGGTAGTAAAAGAAACATAAAAAACAAACAAGAAAAATAATCCCTGCAATATTGCAGGAGAACTCTCCTCCAGTAAGTAACCTAGGAGAGACCCTGGATTGTAGATTTCCATGTATATTGCCTTGAGGGCATTTCCCTTTGAACACCAAACCCTCAATGCAACATGTGGGCTTGTAGGAACAGCCGCTGCCTGGAGCCCTGTAGGAAGAACCTCACTTCCTTCCTAATAACCAATTTTCTCCTCCCGTGAAAGGAATGGGCTTCCATGCAAACCTCCACGCATCTGCTGTCCTCCTTGGAGCTTGTAGAATCTCCCTGCAAGACACATCAGGTGCATCATACACCAGAACCTCAGGCACCACTGCAGGTAAGAGTCTCAGTATCACACAATCCAGGATTTTCATAGCATCTGAGGGTGTAAAATTTTTAAATGTATTTTTTCTGGCTGGTAACATTAATTCCTACTGTGCTCAGGGCTCACATAGAAACAGCCTAAGTGTTTCATTGCCCAGTTAAAGGCTGTCCCCATAGTCCACTTATTCTTCCTGCTATATTTTGAAGGGCTTTTTCTTTTTTCTTGGAAATCCATGATTTCTTTTTTCCCCTTGGAAGTCACCCAATGGAAGCAAAAAAGCTAATAGCATGGAGATCTCTTACAGCCTGCCCACAGGTGGAAAGCCACTAGGTTCTGCCTTCACACAGTCAAAATTGGAATGAATGTCAAAAACTCACCTGCTCCTGGGGCTGTAAAATGCACTTTGTCCCAGAAGGACACTGACACCGTGTTTTCTCCAACCCACCTGGAAAACTCTGCGTTTAAAATGATTTGCTTAATGACTGCAGGCAAGATATTACTGTCGTCAGAAGACAGGAGATTTGTGTCCTATTTTAAATTCCAAATCCAATATTTATCTTTACAGGATTCCTTAAGTGATGAATCCTTCAAGTCTGTCCTAAGAAGCAAGAGAAGAGGTCAAGCGTTGATTGTAGTAAACATGCTTTGGAAATTAGAGGAAGTGCTTATTGTACTGGACAAATTTGACTTTGGGTATGAACATTAAAAAAAAAAGCAGAATCTAAAACTAAATCAACACTCTTCCATGATCCAAACGTCATCAATAGTCATAAATTCACATACACATTCTGCTACTTTTATCTAAAACAAGAAAAGATTATGTACTGGTGAACTAAGAAAAATTTTAATAAGGGATACACCAAAATATCACCACAGTTTGCAAAAATTAAAGTTATTTTTATTTTCTCTTCTATGTGTTCTTAATATTTCACAATAAACACATTACTTTTATAATGATGCTAAATAAATATTAACGTATGTGCTTTATAGCTTAGAATTTGACCATATTTCACATGTTGATCCTTACACTGCTGTGAAAGAATTATCTTCCTGATGAGGAAGTTAAGAACAAAGAGGCATTTAATTTCATTTTTATATATATATAAATATATATATATATAGTTTTTTTTTTAAGTCTCTTACTGAATTTGTTATAATATTGCTTCTGTTTTATGTTTGGGGTTTTGGCCCCGAGGCATGTGGGACCTTAGCTCCCCGACTAGGGATCGAACCCGCGCACCCTGCATTGGAAGGTGAAGTCTTAGCCACCGGACCGCCAGGGAAGTCCTCATATATATTTTGAAGATTTGCATTTTCACCCAATTTCCAGAAGTAGAGGTTGGAAAGCTTGATAAATTTATTCTTCCTATATGTTCAAGTCATAGACTGATGCTATTAACTTGCCCATAGATTTGAGATTAAAACTTTTCAAGATATAAAGAAATTATATAATGAAAAGATAATTGATACCCAAATTCAATTTTCTGAGTTATGAAGAATGAGTAAAAGGCAACAGCAATTAAGGTTTTTTTCTAATAATTTAACATATTTTCAGCTGTAAGTTGAGAAAGGTAGGGATATTACAATGACATTCACTTGTTTTTTCCTCAAACTCTTGAAAGCTAAAACATTCATGAAAAGTTATTGGGACTTATCAGTTCTTAGACAGGACTTAGACTTATTTTTTAAAATGCCTCATTTTACAGGCAAGGAAACTGATTCTTAGAGAGACTAAATGTCAAGCTCAAGGTCATTGAGATGGACTCTAGATCTATAGACCAAAATTTAGCTTGGTGCTTTGTTACATTTACCCTTAGTTATCAATCATATGATTGTTTTCCTACATGACATGTGGTGTCTTTTTCTGGCTGCTTTCAATGTTTTCTCTTTATTTTGCTGAGCCTCCTAAATCTATAAAGTTATGTTTTTTAACAAATTTGGAAACATTTTGGAAATTCTTATTCAAATCTTTGTTTCTGTCCTATTTTCTCTATCTTTTCATTCTGGGATCCTAATCACACTTATGTAAGACATGTTGGAATTCTTGCCCAGGCCTTAAGGCACTGCTCCCTTTTTTTGTTTGTTTTCTACCTGTTCTTCAGTTCAGTCATTTCTATCAATCCATCCTCAGTTTCAGTAGCCTTCTTTCTGTCTTCTTAAATCTCCTCTGAATCACATTTTCTAAATTTAAAAGATTTCATATTTTGTGTTTTACAGTGCTAGGACTGTCATTTGACCTTTTTTTAAATCATTTGCCTTCTTTTCTGAGAGTTCCTATCTATTATGTTGGTTGCAAGCATATTTTCAATAATTACAATAATTGAATTAAAAATCCTTCTCCGACAAATTCAGTATCTGTCTCATCTCCGAGTTGGGCTTCATTGATAACCTTTTCTTCTGAGTTTGGATCATGTGTTACTGTTTCTTTGTAGATCAAGTAGTTCTGGATTATCCGCTGAAGATTTTGAATGCTATATTGTGGAGATTCTGGGTTCTGCCATATTCCTCCAGAAAGTGTTGGTTGTTTCACTCAGCTGAATGGAAACTTTGAACTGTGTGGTAGGTAGAAGCTGAAATAGGCTGTTTGCTTTGGCTGCACTGCTTGAAATCTGCCCCATGCCTGGGTAGCCCAAGGTTTAGAAGTTTACGTGCAGAATTCTGCGCACCGCATCTGTGATTTTCTCTTTCCAACGTTCCTCCCACCCTTCGCTTTCCAGATATTGTGAGACCTGTAAGCTTTGTTCTTGGGCTCTTTAAGACAGTAAGGTTGATTGTGTTCATCTCAGTTTAGGCCAGCCTCAAGTGGAAGGCTGGGGCTTACCCTGAAGCCAAATGTTGTGAAGTTGGGGAAACTCAATGGCATTCCCTCTTCCTAGTGTAGAGTGCCCTTCAATTTCAGCCTAGTTTTGGTCACTCCCCAATTTGTAGTTGTTTTCTAAGGAAGAATTTGTTTGGTAAGAACTACTCGACTATGACATGAAGTAGAACCATTTTAAAATTAACTTTCGTCTTCTGTTATTTTATATTTTAATCCTTATGATAGTTGAGGTATATTCCTCAGTGGTTATAAACAGAATCAGACTCCTTGGGTTCAAATATTAACTCTTTTGCTAACTGCGTGATCTCTTTGTTTCTCATTTACAAAATGCGAATAGTAATAATAGAACCAATCTCATAGGATTGTCTCTGGGCACTGAATAAGCTACTATCTGCAAAGTGGTTAGGACAGTGACTGATACACATCATAGATATTTGAATGTTGGCTATGGTTAATGTAATTAACATCCCTTTATTAAAGTATGGATTACATAATCTCTACCTCTGGAACTCAAGCCACTAAGACTCACAAAGACCTTTCACTGGCCATTTTTGTAATCAAATCTTGTACCATTCCCAAGTTACAACCTCCCTTTGCAGGATTAAAGAAAACTTGTAAACACATAAATGTGCTTAGGGACACCTGCCTTGGGGCAATGACTGAATTTTGGCTACCTAGAAAAGAATTGTTAAAATTTCTTGAAGTCCTCCCCCTCTGGCCAATTGTGTTTCGTGGCTGGTTGACTAAGCTGTACTCTGGGGACATGTACACATGAAACCTTATTTATTTAGGGGAAGGAGCCACGTATTCTTTAATCAAAAGTGCAGGCTTACTTCCTTGCATCTGGCCACAGGACTTTCTGCCATCTTCTTTTTACTTCAAGAGTCAACGTTACAGCTACTTGAGAACTATTCAAAATTACTTTAAAATAGTTTAATAGTTTTGAAGCTTGCTTTTTCAACTCAAAAATAAATTTTAAGTCAATCAACTAATGAATCCCCTCTTTCTCTTTATTTGGACTACCTTCAACTGCCAATTTGCGGGGGAGTGGGGCAGAGGTTGCAGACATGTTAATAGAAAATCCTGACTAGAGAGGAGAGAGCCGGTCTGTCTTCTTTTGCATCTTCTGCAGCTGCCTGTAGGTGCAGATCCAGAGCTCTTAAAATTTAGGAGTATTATGGAAATTATAGAACTTGTGAAGGGGTGCCTCAGGAAAAAAAAAAAAAGGTATAAACTTCACAAGACTCATGAATCACAGGCAAAATGTATTCAGAGTAGAAATGTCCATGATTTTTAGACATCACATCAACAGTGTTTCCTTTGCAGGGTGATTTTAGCCTGAAATCCATAGGACTGCTGAAACCAGGTTATGTCACCATCATTTTTCCTGCATTGTATTCTACTAATTTGTGTTGTGTCTTTCACACAAAGATCAAATGGGGTTTTTCAAAGGTAAAGAATGTTTACATGGTGTCATCTTATTAATATAAATTAATAATAATAATAATGTTCTATTACAAAGCATATATTTTCAGGAAGGCATTAACAGCAACTTAACAGAAAGCATCAAGATTTAGCATGGGGCTTCCCTGGTGGCGCAGTGGTTAAGAGTCTGCCTGCCGATGCAGGGGACACAGGTTCGTGCCCCGGTCCGGGAAGATCCCACATGCCGCGGAGCAAATGGGCCCATGAGCCATGGCTACTGAGCCTGTGCGTCCGGAGCCTGTGCTCCGCAACAGGAGAGGCCACAACAGTGAGAGGCCCGCATACAGAAAAAAAAAAAAAAAAGATTTAGCATGAAGCAATGCTTAGCAAAATATTATAAAAGTTACCAGTGCCTTTAGCTATAATATTTTATTCAGTTCCATAAATTTGAAAGATTTTTTTTTCCATTAAGAACTGGAAAGTGTAGTTGAATCACTTTATCCCATTTGTATTGCTTTTCCTTTCCATATGTAAGAACTGACGAATGAAACTTTCCTATGTTGGTAACTGAATATTTATACCCAATATTTTTTACATTTTTTTCTTTCAAATAATTGTAGCTAAACTTCCCTTGAACTAAATTAAAAAGCATGATGCAAATTGCCTGTATATTGTGGTTGCAATTATGTAAAACTATGACTGCATGTGAATAAAGGACTAGAAGGGAATATACAGAAACTACTTTAATTATATAAGTATGATGGAAATTACAGGAGTTTTCCTACACACATACCGTTTAAATTTTATGTAATATTCTGTTATTGTTTTACAATAATATATTTTTTAAGTTTCCCCACTGACAAATACAATTGCTGTCAGCTTGAAAATATATTAGGTGATTTTAAAATTAAATCCGTTTTTTCTACTTTCAGAAGCCCCTGCTCCTAGCTTCCCTATCCATTCCTCTTGCTGCGAATTCGTTCAGTTTTTCATTCAACTGAAGTGTGTTGTGCACCTAAAATATTCCAGGTCATCTGGAGGCAGTGGCCACCATGAGGTGTCACGTCAGTTGAGTTTCCCCTCAAATCTTCGCCCTCTGCTGACTCACAGGAAGTGCACCAGGGATTCCATGTCTGATGATTATTCTAGATTCATCTCCATCTCGACCAGATCTTATACAACCTTTACATCAGGTTCATGTGATCAAAAGTAATCTGTAACCTCTGTCTTCCCACCTTTGGCAAACCACACAACACAGTCCTCTTTGCTCCCCCCAAATAATCTGCTTTTCAAGTTTGGTGACATTTTCTCATCTCCCATCATTTGTCATTACAGCAGGACATTTAAGACTCAGCCAATTCTTCTTTTTACACTTCTTCATTCCTTCTGCCCCTCAAAAATCTACTTCTCTCTCATTTGAATGATCACCACCCTTATTTCTTTATCCCCTCTTTTTCCTTTACTATATCCTACTTTTGAATTCCCCGTTCCTCAAAATTCTTCATTTTTTGTCTCACTCTCTCCAACCTCTCTCAGTGCTTTTATCCACTGGGATGACGCTTGCAATAATCATTCAATTATACAGTTGACCTTTGAACAACACACGTTTGAACTGCATGTGTCCACTTGTATGCAGATTTTTTAATAACTATACTGGAGAAGTTTTTGGAGATTTGCGACTATTGAAAACCTTGCAGATGAACCATGTAGCCTAGAAATTTCAAAAAAAATTAAGAAAATACCAAAAAAAATTAAGAAAATGTTAGGTATGTCTTGAATGCATAAAATATACATGGATATACATACAATATACAAAACATGGGTTGATTGTTTATGTTATCAGTAAGGCTTTCAATCAACAGTAGTTATTAGTAGTTAAGTTTTAGGGGCGTCAATAGTTATACGTGGATGTTCAACCATGTAAGAAGTTAGTGTCCCTAATCCCACGTTGTTCAAGAGTCAACTGTAATTTTAACAACTAAATTGTGTTGAGAGCTCATTATATACCTGGTTCTATACTAATAAGTGCAGACGCTGTTTCCATGATTTCATTAGATCTTTAGAACGACCACGAAAAATAGAAATTCTTACTGTCTTTTTCTTTTCTTAAGGAGAAAATTCTGAGCTTTAAAGGATCAAGATATTCTCCTAGAAGGACACTGCTGTGAATGGAGAAACCATGCTCCAGCCCCACCTGTGTCTGAGTGCAGAGCCCCTGTTCTTTTTTTTTTTTTACAACTGTATTATGATTTATTGCTAATTTTGGAGCATAAACGTAGCTGTCTTATTTACCACCCTCTTGGAAATCACTTTTTTTTTTTAACATCTTTATTGGAGTATAATTGCTTTACAATGGTGTGTTAGTTTCTGTTTTATAACAAAGTGAATCAGTTATACATATACATATGTTCCCATATCCCCTCCCTCTTGCGTTTCCCTCCCACCCTCCCTATCCCACCCCTCTAGGTGGTCACAAACTACCAAGCTGATCTCCCTGTGCTATGCTGAGCCCCTGTTCTTAACTGCTGGGCTGTGCCCTTGCCTATTGCCCCTCTGTTTACTCCCAAATTGACCTGGCCTCTCTGGTCACCTCTCCCCTCATTCTTCCCATCTTATCCAAATATCTGTTAGCCCTTTCCATGAGAAGGACACACCAGGACCTTAAACAAAACATTTAGGAAGACAAATGCTCTGCCCCTAAACTATTTTCTCTGATTTCTCTACTTATTTCAATGCCAATGCTGTCATCCTTGTCATTCATGTTCAAAACACCAGTCTTTATCTCTGGTTTTTCTTCCTTTCTGTCACCCACATCCACAAATTTACCAAGATTCAAGGGACACACACATACGCACCAAGAAACACACAAATATGTTTACACAGACATACATACAATAGCAAAAACAAACAAAAAACAAACAAAACAAAAAACCTAGCAAAGCGTTTTTAAGATTAAGAAGCCACACGTAAGTACTGGTAAGAACTATCTTTCATATCAATAAATGTAGTTGGAATAAAGTTAACAACTGAAAGAGAAAAACTTTCAAATCATATCAGAAAACAAAATCAAAGTGTGTGTGTGTGTGTGTGTGTGTGTGTATGAAAGCTATATCTAAAGTAAAATATCTTAGAAAGACTAAAAATAAAAGAGTACCAAAAAATATACCAGACAATTACAAATGAAAAGAAAGCAGGGATTATTTATTCAAGGCAAGAGCATGAGATAAAACAAAAAGCATACTTCACAATAAAAAAGGTGGATTGAGAGTTTGGGATTAGCAGATGCAAACTATTATGTACAGGATGGATAAACCACAAGATCCTACTGTAGAGCACAGGGAACCCTATTCAATATCCTGGGATAAATCATAATGGAAAAGAATATGAAAAAGAATATATATATATATATATATATATATATATATATATATAAAATTGAATCACTTTGCTGTATGGCAGAAATTAACACAACATTGTAAATCAACTATACTTCAATAAAATATGTTTTAAAAAAAGAAAGTGTCTAATCCTTGATGATGATGATAAAGTGTACGCCCTCTGCAGACTGTCCTCCGTCTCACCTGTGACTTCATGAGTGGGCAATTGGCTGAGATGTTTTAACTACCCTCACTCCTGACTCCATTCCCCCATCCCCAATGCAACATTATATAGTCAAGACAGGAAATGTCCTGCAAAATGACCTCTCCCCTTAAAGGCACCACAACCCAATGGTTGTGATTAATGCTCTCAAGTCAGATGCTTGAGTTCAAATCCAAGCTTCATTTTTAACCATCTCTGTAACCTTGAACAAGTTACTTAACCTCCCTGTGCCTTGGTTTCCTCACAGGTTAACTCTGGCTGGTAGTTGTACTAACTCACAAGGGGCTTATAAAAATTAAATAAATTAGTATCTCTTAAGGGCTTAAGAAAATAGTACCATATAGACATGGAGCAGGCTATACATATTTGATATTATTAAATAAATATGTATACTTCTCTGGCTAAACAACTTCTGTGGTTAATTTTTGACTATGGAATAAAATACTATTTCATCAAAACTGAAACTGAAGTTCTTTATTTTTCAGAAGGCAATCAGTCTTTCCAGCATTATATCCCAATACTCCAAAGGCTACTAAATCACTCATCTCACCCAGGGGACCTGATCACTTCTTTCTTCCATGAGATAGGTTCCATGCTGTCCTTCAGGCTGAAATGCCAGCCGTGGTCTCTGCCCACACATCCTTCAAGCCCCAATTCAAGTGCCACTTCTCTCTGAAATCCACTCCCTGATCATCCCCGTCCGAGACCATCTATGTCCTTGTAAATCTTATCCCTCCTTGTTAGCGTCCTATGAGACTGAAGGATTAAGTGATAAGAATGTCACATTTTGGTCACATTTTATTTTCCCTAAATTTTAAACTCAGTGAGTAAGGCGGGATGTGCTCTTTATTGCTTTGTAAATTCATTGTGTCTGATACATGCTTTTAAAGTACTTGGTGTTCAGAAGTACAGTTTGAATCAATGAAGGAAAATATTTTCGTGTTCACTAAAACAGAAAATGCACACTTTTATGCCAAATAAGTTTCTAAGCACCAAATAATGAAGCTCAATTTAACTCAGTCAAGGGTCCTCATTTGTCAGTTAGTGTTGTTAGGCTCAGATTTCCCTTTCCTTTTCGTCAAAGACCACGAAGATAGCATCTTTTTGCTTTATAGGACAGCAGAGTGAAAGGGTACAGGAAAGAAGTCTGAAAAACATAGTTTGAATCCTGTCTTTACCACTGGCAGCTCGCTGAACTTGAGTGTTACATAACTTCACCCACTCTGTTTCTTCATGTGTAAAATAAGGTAATATCATCTACCATGCAAGATTATTGTCAGGATGACATAAGACTTCTATAACATGTTTGGTGCATAGAAGGAATCTAATAAAAGAGAGATAAAGATAGTTGTAATAATAATATTTTTCTTATAGGCTCCGTTGTAACCCTTTTTTATTTTCACTTTATTGTGTTTGGATTTTTACATTACCAAAGGCACGGTTTATCATGCTTATATTGACAGTAAAATTATAGAGCTAACACTGTGCTTACATTCACTTCAGACTCCTTATATATAAAATCTTCCCTTAAAAGTAGATCACATTTGGGGCGTTGTCACGTGGACCACTCATCTTCCTAACAGTCTAGGGCATCACGTATTAAAAAACTATTTTTTCCTCCAGCTAATAATATTCTTCTCCTGTAAATATCCTACATATTCTGTAGGATCATCTACCTAACCTCAGCTACTGTTAATAAGACCAGTAGCTGATGACACAGAGAGCTTCTAAGACGATACGTGTGTCTGTTACCCATGATTATTGTATGATGTTTCTCTAATACCTTGTAGGTCATTAATCAGTGGGACAACTTTTAAGATGCTCCCTTTTTCCCCTTTCACAGCATCCCCTTTCCTATCTCTGTCTCGTTATGCTTAGTTTCTTTCCGTCTATCCACTCCCTTCTCTGCTTTCATTCAAAATGGTGGCCATAATCAACTAATCTGACTTCTTATTAGAACGTCCAACATCTACTTAGGGCCACTTTTATGAAAAATGTTTTGTTTCAAACACTTCCAGTGTTAACCAAAAGCAGTTTAAATTATTCTGTGGGAAGCCAACGATGACTAATTGGCAGAGTCAATGTATCTATTGAGAGATTGCATCCTTTAGTCCTTTGGTGTCCTCACCTCCATTCAGGTTCCGTGGAGTCAAGGATGTAGGATGGGAAGACTAGGGGCTTTCGGCTCAAGCAGACCTGGGGCAAAATTAAGCTCTGCTCTGTGCTTGCTTTATCTCTTTAGCCTTCCCTATTGGGTGTCTGTGTAATGAATCTATTCATCTGGAAAACGGGGATGAAAGTGCGAATCCCAACCAGGGGACCCCGTCACGGAAGGTGTTAGGAGCACTAGGTTGTGTTAGGCAGCACAGGACTGAGATGAACTGCAATAATCTAGCCTAGAAAACAAATCACCTTTGTTTCGGGCTTTGTTTTTGGCGCAGTGGTTGAGAGTCCACCTGCCGATGCAGGGGACACGGGTTCGTGACCCGGTCCGGGAAGATCCCACATGCCGCAGAGCGGCTGGGCCCGTGAGCCATGGCCGCTGAGCCTGCGCATCCGGAGCCTGTGCTCCGCAACGGGAGAGGCCACAACAGTGAGAGGCCCGCGTACCACAAAAATAATAATTTTGTTTCCATGGGAAAACAGATTTTGAGTTTTAACAACTAATTTAGGAGCATGTGTTGGCAACACAAAACGTCAGATGCTGGAGAGTAGTAGAGCCTAACTGATGAGTTATGTGCAAATAATATACGGGACACAGGATAAACTGTTAACTTTCCAATCGTTTTGCCTAATTTTAAGAATAATTTCAGTATTCGAAGCAGGTGTAGGAATAACGTTGGTTATTAAAGTAAAATAGATTAATTTTTCACTTAGCTTTCCGCAAGGAAAATAAGAGAGCTGCTCTTGGTAAGCATTGACAAACGGGCCTATGGACTCCAGAGTGTGGTGATACATTAAATTACTCAGGGATTATCCTTTAGCAGAAAAAAAAAAAACTGTGAGATGTTGATTTTTCACACCCAAAAGACTGGGGAGGCATTTTTTAATAGTAGAAGACACCTTCATCAAATGACTTTTCACAGAAATTTTTATTACGCTGTCGAACTTGACATTGACATTCGCGGGCTAAAGAAATCAAGAGATATTTATACTCACCCATTGATGGAAAGGCAAGTCAGCAAACTGACTGAAATTAGGACAAAAGACATATTTTGTCATATGCAAAGGAAAACTACAAAGGAGATAAATGGGGCATGTTTGGTAAACTGCATTCATCCTTGAATTAAACAGAACACTTACTGAGCACCTACTACGTGTCAGGCAGTGCACTGGGTGCCCAGAATTCCTGCGAACAAGACAGACAAGTTCTGTATCTTCACGGAGCTTCTAGCCCAGTGGGAAAGGCAAGTAAATAAGCATATAACTGACTGACAGCATTTAAATTCTATTCAGAGAAGTGACTTAATTCTGCCACCATAAGAAAGGACCATCAACCCAGGAATCAGAAGATTAGTAAGGGTAGAGGTGGTAAACCCCTGAATACCCACATGTGTGCTAACACATCAGACAAGAGAAGGCTTCCATCCAAACTCGGGAGTAGAAATAGTTTGTTTCCAAGTCCCTGACATCCCTAAGTTCTTCCTTCCCTCCTTGCCCAGCTCAGGGCAGGCACTACTGTACTGTATTCACGCTCTACCTGCAAATGCTCATCAAAGCTTCACCTTAAAGCCTTTCTACCTAGTAATGTACAAATGAGCATTTATGGTGGAGTTACTAATTCCTCAGGGTGGTGTAAGTGTTCACTGAAGAAAATCCTTACATTAGGATGTAGTGAGTGTGGAATTTTATGGGAGAGTCACTAGTAGGACAAGATAGAGTTATGGTCCCTATCGGTAGCGGCTAAGTAGTGCCCAGGGAGATACTGTTTATAAATAAATCTAACTAACAGGATATCAACAAGATTCAGCTTCCTGTCACTCAACACTATTTTCTAAAATAAAAGAAAAAGATACACTCAGAGAAAACTACAGGTGTGAAAAGTCCCATTTCTTGGCCAACTAGCATCATCCTAAGTAGAAAATATGTGGCTGGACACAGTGCATCTCTTAAGTACAAGCAACAGGTGACCTCAGAAATAGGAAACCTGTCCCATCTTGAACAGTCCTTGCATGGTCAGCTTCTCCATCCGCCAGCTTTTACCCCCTTCCCACACCTTTTCTTCAATGTCCTACTTCCCCTGGGAATTCATGCAGGGCAGAGACTCACCTGGACCCTATCTGTGGGTAAATTCCCATCCTTCATCCCAGAAAAGGTGAGCCACTCAACAACAGAAGGTACAAATCCTTCCAGCGCCCGTGCCAATACTTGATTTTGACTTAATGCTTAAGGTGATGCTGTGCTCTCATTAAGGGAAGCAATTGAATTATACTTTAATTTGCTCTAAACCCATGCCTATTTTTTGGTAGCAGAATCATTATAAAACTCTAAATTTTGGTAAAACTAATCAGCATGGCTCACAGTGGCCTAGAGTGGCAATTATTATAATCTCATTGCCTTGGAGAAAGTTTGTTCTATTTGTTTTGACCTAAACATACAGTTGGATTAATGACTTTTAAAATAATCACATGGGCAAGACCAACTACAACGGTAACCAACTATCGGAAATGTCCAAATTATAGACCAGGAGCCTCAGTGTAGGCACAGATATGGTGCAGCTCAACAGAGTAATAGAAACTGTTATCCCTAAAAATATTTAATCTCCAGAATGTTGTTTGTCATTAACAAGATTGATGCCTGCTCTTGGGGACCCTACATGCAAAGGCAGCGAAATGAACAAATCCATATGTTACACATTCATTAAAACCAGGCAGTGTCTTACAATTACAAATTAAATTGGTACATCTGGAAAAAAGGAATACTGAGATTTACAGGTTTTTGTGATTTTTTTTCCTTATCATAAAATAATGGAAATTGTGGTCCTGATTTGTATTTGATTAAAGGAATCATTTCATTGTTCTAATTGGAAAGGTATGTAAAACTTTGGGAGTACAGACATATGGACCAGCTTTGCTGATGGTGTCTGTTAATTTGGCATTGTTAACAGTCTGCTTTTTCCCCAGTGTACATATTTTTAGTTAGTCAGAAAGTATTTAGTTGAGCAGTTTTTCTTTAATTTCCACTTTTTTCTTTTCCAGAGGGCTTTTTTACTTAAAACGTGTTGAGAATTTTTATTGCTTCTATGTCCGTCTGAATTTTCTCTAGTGACACAATTTTTCTGTGCGACTGGGGTAAAGACATTTCAAAATCCCCCTAGAATAGTTCAGTTTGGAAAACATCCTATAGACATTATTTGCTGGAGGCAAGCTCACGTTACCGATTAAAAGTCTGCGCCAAGACAATAGAAAAAAAGAAATCATAGTTTCTTCAAATCAAGAGAGAAAGCTACTTTTTAATCTTTTTTCCCTGAGCCTGAAAGGCCTATTTCGAACTTTGTCTGAAAGGAAAACACACCATCATAGGCCTGGTAAGATATCACTCTCTAGCCGTTTGTTAAAGCCTCCATTTGCACAGCCGTCCCAAGTACCAGGAGGCACTGATGGTCCAGGAACATGAGGGATGAAACAAACCAAAACAACCACATCCCGCGAGTGGACGTGGAACAAACTCTCACTGGTTGGAAAATCTTTCCTATCACCTGCCTTCTGGAGCTAATTTCCTGCTTGTTTATAAACAAGTGTAGAGAATGCAAAATCCAGTGCTGTCAAAAATAAACATATGCATTCAGGAACTCTCTAGTAATTGCTAAGTCACAAAAAGTTTTATTAGTTGCTAAAGCTGCTTTGCATTATATTACCATTTATTTCAGATTAGTCACTGAAGAAGCAAGGCAGTGGTTCATATCCAACTTGCCTTTCCTAAAGGGCATTAAAGAGTCATTTACTTGGCTTGCATTCAACCAAACACAGTTCAATATAAACTTTTTATTTGCAAACTGAAGTATATTTTTCTACTCTTTTGTATTGTTTACAGAGGCTAACATTTTAAATGTTCCTTTAAAAAGTTCTCATCTTTCTGTATTTCCTACTGATATGGAAGATTCTGTTCATAAAATGTCCACGTAATGGCAGGTAACTCGTAAATCAGAAATCTGCAGAAGGTCATACAGAAATATCTTTCCAAAAGAAATACTTAATTTTACCTTTGGCGTTCCCAGCTTAGGTAGAATGAAAGGTAAAACAAACGTATGGTTTGAAATCAAAGTAAATAAAGCCTGAGCAAAGTACCAAGGGGCCAATTCAAGGCATCTTTGTAACTTGAACAATATTTTCATAACAGAGCAGCGTCATTGACTTAATAGCTAAAAGCAAGGTTACTTCTGCAGGGATGTGGGAAATAGCTTCTGCCTACATGCTGTCTTCTGGGTCTGAGGATGAGGACAGAGAGAAGAAGCAGGGGGAGGAGAAGTAGAGAACAGGCTCCAGCATGTTGCCTGGAGCAGCCTTTTATGACATTACCTTCCCTTTCTAACTCCCCTAAAATCCCCATCATTGGAGCCAAATGGCAAGTTCTCTATTCTCTTATTAAGTAAAGACTTCATATCATTAATTTACCATAAAGACACGGTTGCTACTCAGCTGGTACACATCAACATAGGCATCCCAATAGTTAATAGTACCGTTAAGTCCCCTACATACGAACCTTCAAGTTGCGAACTTTCAAAGATGTGAACATGCATTCACATGTCCAATCACGTAAGTTAGTTCACATGTCTGCGTACATTGTCACATGCATGCATCCTCTACAAGTGGATGTGCTTTTGTGTACTTTACTGTACGGTACTTTATAGAGTACAGTAGTACAGTATCTTTATTTCAAGACAAGGATGTACAGAAGCAAGCGTGAAAGCAGTGGTGATGTAGCCGGTACTACTGTACTTTTCAAGGTACTGTACTGTAAGATTAAAGATGTCTTCTTGGGCTTCCCTGGTGGCACAGTGGTTGAGAGTCCGCCTGCCAATACAGGGGACACGAGTTCGTGCCCCGGTCTGGGAAAATCCCCCATGCCGCAGAGCGGCTGGGCCCGTGAGCCATGGCTGCTGAGCCTGCGCGTCCGGAGCCTGTGCTCCGCAACGGGAGAGGCCACAGCAGTGAGAGGCCCGCGTACCGCAAAAGAAGTTTTCTTTATTTTTTGTGTTTCTTTGTTTTTTATGTATTATTTGTGTGAAAAGTATTATAAATCTATTAAGTACAGTGCTATATAGCCGATTGTGTTAACTGGGTACCTAGGCTAACTTTGTTGGACTTACGAACAAATTGGACTTACAAACATGCTCTCATAACAGAACTCGTTCGTATGTAAGGGGCTTACTGTATACATTTGAAAGAGCCCCTCCCCAAGGCATCATGGCCTCTACCACCCCTGCTTTGGCTGCAAACGACAGCTCCCAGAATCCTATATACCTTCCTTTGGGATCCTGCTTGAACCCAATGGCTGGCTGCTTTCCTTAATGTTCAGTTACCTTGTCTTAATGGCTGTTAAATGTTTTAATATTATCCCTGATCACAGGCAAGCATATTTCCTCCAGAAATTTGAGAGAGAAGACTTTGTTTTTCCATCTCTCTTTACTCATGGATGTGTCTAGGCAAGGCAGACGTCAAGCAGAATCTTCCTAAAATCCAGTAAGCCTGACCCTGAGGAAATGAGCACCTGGCAGGTAATTTTTCTAAGTGAACTTTGCAGGAATGATGATGGTGAGTACAGGAATCAGGCCAAGGAAGGCAGCCTCAACACAATTGTCCTGGGGGAAAAGTCCCAGTGTCTCAGGGTCAGTATGAGACAAAGATATCCAGGACCCTGAACCAGCTGGCAGTGGGAAATGGTAGTGTGGGGAGAGGCAAGCAAAGAAAGAAAGAAGAAGAAACCACAGGCAAACTTGGGTTCCTTTATTACTTTCCAAGAGGGAGTCTGAATTAACGAAAAGTCTTCATAGAAAGTTCCATTTCTTTTCAACAGTTTCCATCTCACTTTCAAACCATAGTTCGTATGTCCCCCCGCTCTCTGCACTGTGGAGGGTGTGATACTTTGCTGAGTTATAATTCTCCCGCGTCCTTGTATGTTACCCCCTTTAGGCTCAGAGACCCTTAAGGCTACAGATCACATTTGAGTATTTCTGTGTATCCAGAGTCCCATACACTGTCTACACGTAGTAGGTTCTTAATAAATGTAGTGGAATTCTCATTAAGAACCAATAGTGGCCCAGAGACATAGAAAACAAACTTATGGTTACGAAAGGGGAAAGGGGGGAAGGGAAAAATTAGAAGTTTGGGATTAATCTATACACAGTACTATATATAAAATAGATAACCAACAAGGACCTACTGTACAGCACAGAGAACCATACTCAATATTTTGTAATAACCTATAAGGGAAAAGAATCTGAAAAAGAATATATATCTGAGTCACTTTGCTGTACACCTGAAACTAACACAACACTGTAAATCCACGATACTTCAAAAAAAAAATAGTGGGCTGAAATATGTGGTGGTTAGGTAACAATACTACCTCTTCTTCGAATGAATAGATGACGTATACATTCTTAAGCTTCGTCGGAAACACGTTCCCAAAAGTATTTTGAAATGTCTATGTAATCTTGTTTACATTTGAATTTGCCTATCCAGAATGTACAGGTGATCTTCTCAGCAAGACAGGGACATTTAATCCTTTCCTGTTTTTTCACAAATACAGGATCAGGAGAAAATAAATGACTTCATTATTACTATATTTGTATACACAGGCAACACTCCCTTTGCCCTCAGCCATCTCACTGAGATGAGCAGAGCCTTCAACACAGGGAGGAAGACCCAGTGCACGATGCCTTGTAAGTGCCTTTGAAATATTAACACAGAGAGAGAGTTCCATTCTTGCTCAGCAGCTGCAATACATGCCGGAAAACTTTACAGAAAAATATCTCTCCTTTTCACTTGATTCTGGAGGGTGAGATTGAATTCTTCTGCCACAGGTAATTTCTAGAAAGGAACCTTCATCTATATGCCTCCAACATACAGGGGAAGTGGACAGAGTAGAAATGGAAAGTTGAGTGCCTTAATCGGCTCAGGCTTCCAGAACACCTGTGGTACCAAAATACCGGAGATGTGGTGGGCCGGGGGTGGGAGCTTAAGACAACCCAAATGTATTTTCTCACAGATCCAGAGGCTGGAAGTCCAAGATTAAGGTGACAGCTGATTTGGTTCCTGATACCAGCTGGCTTTTTAGCTTGCAGATGGCCACCTTCTCACTCTCTCCTCACGCACGGTAAGGGTGAGAGTGAGTGTGTGTGTGTGAGAGAGAGAGAGAGAGAGAGAGAGAGAGAGAGAGAGCGACTCTTCTTATAAGGACATTAATCCTGTCATAAAGGCCCCATACTCATAATGTCCCAAAGAGTACATCTCCAAATACCATCGCACCAGGGATTAGGGCTTCACATACATATTCTGAGGGATGATACCGAGCAGGGCCCTGTGGGCTCCTGGGCACAAAAGCCTTTCCGTGTACCCCATCTCTTGATTACAGGAAATAGGCTTCATTCAGCCTCCAGGACCTTCCCTGAGTTCCAAGGGCAGGTTCACACACATGCTAATCAGGGAAGGGAGGGGATGCAGAGACCAGCGAGGAGCAGTCAGGACACAACAGTACAGCCTTGGGGCAGGGTCCTGGTTCCCCTCAAGGGATACACACAACAATATCCTTTAGCTGTTTTGCAGGTACTGAAACCCCCTCCAGGCGGGAGAAGTTAACTGTCTGCTGCCCACAAGCACGGAGACCCCAGACCGGTTGGAACCAGAAGGTTGGTGATGCCGACTCCCAATTACCTCACCACTAGCCAATCAGAAGAGTATCCACGAACTGACCACGCTCTCTTTGAACCATTACTATAAAACTCCTCACGACCCCCTCCAGGGTGGGGCACACAGTCTTGAGGGCATTAGCCCACTGTGGCCCCCTTTGCCTGGCAAAGCAATAAAGCTATTGTTTTCTACTTCACCCAAAACTCTGTCTCCGAGATTTCATTCAGTGTCAGGGCACAGAGGCCAGATTTGGCTTCAGGGACACAAACATTCAGTCCGTAACACCCTCATATGATGAACTAATGAGCATCCCCATGAGGGAAGAATGTGTTTGCTGTTCCCTGAAGAGACCGGATCCCTGTTGTTGGGCTGCCCCCCGCCCCCAACCGCCCCACAGGCCTACAAGGCCTGAGCTTGCCCAGCCTCAAGACCGAAGAAAGAGCCCGGAGTCAGCAACAGAGACATCAATGGTTTCACGGATCGGGGAGCTTACCTGTTTGAAGCAAGGTCCTGGAGCGACAGCCCACCTCATGGGGCGGACAGCAGGCAGGATGTAGTTGCAGTCTTCCCTCCGAGGAGGAAGGGGAGACTGCCAGTTAAAGGGGAATTGAAGTCAGGTGGGCTCATTAGTTACCAGGGAAACCAGTTCACCGCCCCTTTGATGAGAACAATCACCAGCTGGGGCCTGTTTGTAGGAAAGTGAGTCATGTGCATAGGGCGTAGGTGAAGCAGACACTGGTCAGTCAGGTGATGTACAGAGAAGAAGAGAACAGTCATCTTGAATGACCTGACCATACACCTGTACCTGCATATCTGCTTTCAGCCAAACCTGGGCTAATAAAGCCATGACACCTGAGCTTAGCACGGCCCTGCCTAGATCATTCAAGTACGAATGCAGAATGAGGAAGTGAATGCAAGAATGTTGACGGCAGCATGTCAAAATTTATGCCATAGAATACTAGTTCCGGGGATGCTCCTGAGGCTCATAGGTCAAAGATTGGCAATTACCTAGTGAATGTGAGCACAAGAAAGGCTCTGAGAAGCCTAAAGGGGCTGTTGAATTCTAATGAGCCTGGTGGCCATCAACATATCTGATTAAGGAACCTTTTCTCTACAGGACAACTAGGAATAGTGCACAGAACTGGTATCCTACAGAACTCTCTTTGGAAAATGTTTATCTAAGGAATGCCCTTGAGTCCTGTTGTGAAATTGTCACTCCTAGTACGGTAAGAACTGAAAAACGTGTCAAGCAGAGGGACTTGCCCATGAAGCACAAAGCCCTTGTTTGACAGGAGATTGAGGGTCTGTTGGTGCTATGTACAAGGGGTTCCCAGGTTTTTTGAGTAATAAAAAGCCCCCTTGTCATTCAGAAAGTATGCTCATCCACCCACCATCTGCCCTAGATGCTGTCAGGACCCTTCCCTACTCACAGAGTTTTGATTCATCAAATAAGCCTGAAGTGAAGAACATTCATGATGTGCCAACTCCTGAGTTTAGGATTGAGGATGCAGAACTGAGACAGAGTTCCTGTGCATACATTTCCACCTGATGGGACAATGAGAGTTCCTTGAGTGTTGCAGCTTGAAAGGTCCATAAAAGTCATCTGCCAATACTCACACAAGAAAAAACAGACAATCTGAATATGCCTGTATCCATTAAAGGAACTGAACCATTAATAACCTTTTAAAACGTAAACACCAGACCCAGATGGATTCGCTGGTGAGCACTACCAAACATTTAAAAAGGAAATCATGTCAATTCTCTATAATCTCTTTCAGGAGGCAGAAGCAGAGGGAATACTTCCTAACCCGTTCTACGAGGCCAGCATCACCCTAATACCAAAACCAGACAAAGACATTCCAAGGAGGAAAACTACAGACCAATATCTCTCACGAACATAGATGTAAAAATCCTGAACAAACTATTAGCCAGTTGAATCCAACAATGTATAAAAAGAATTATGCACCGTGACAAGTAGGGTTTATCCCAGGTAGGCAAGTCTGGTTCCACATTTGAAAATCAATTGATATAATCCAATACATGAACGAGCTAAAGAAGAAAAATCATTTGATCATATCAATAGGCGCAGGAAAAACAGTGGACAAAATCCGGCATCCATTCATGATAAAAATTCTCACGAGGATTAGAGGGGAACTTCCTCACCTTGATAAGAAATAGCTATACAAAACCTACAAGGAACATCAGACTTAATGGTAAGAAATGAGATGCTTGTCCTCTAAGATTAAGGACAAGGCAAGGGTGCCCCCTCTCACCACTGTTTTTCAACATCATACTGAGTTTTAGTTAATGCATTATGACAAAAAAGGAATAAAAGGTATACAAATTGGGGAGGAAAAAACAAAACTCTCTTTGTTCACAGATGGCATCATCTCATATGTAGAAAATCAAAAAGAACTGACAAAAAAATCCTGCAATTAATAAACAATGATAGAAAGGTTTCAGGAGACAAGGTTAATATACAAAAGTCAACCACTTTCCCATATACCAACAATCAAACAGTGAAATTTGAAACTAAAAACACAATACCATTTACATCATCACCCCCCCAAATGAAATAATTTGGTATAAATCTAACAAAATATATACAAGATGTATATGAGGAAAACTACAAAACTCTGGTGAAAGAAATCAAAGAAAAACTATGAGAGAAATATTCCATGTTCATAGATAGGAAGACTCAATACTGTCAAAATGTCAGTACTTCCCAACATGATCTATGAATTCAACGCAATGCCAATCAAAATCTCAGCAAGTTGTTCTGTGGATATCGACGAACAGATTCTGAAGTCTGGATGAAGAGGCAAAAGACCCACAATAGCCAACGCAGTTTTAAGTAGAAGAACAAAGTTGGAGGACTGCCACTACCTGACTTGAAGACAACATAAAGCTACAGTAATCAGGAGAATGTGCCAAAACAAATGATCACACTGATTTTCTATCCCAGACCTTGAAATACATGTGTCAAAGGGATGTCACGTAATTATGGAGGAATTTATTCCAGTGGTATTTGTCAATGTCTACCATTGATGATTCCATAGCAGTTACTATTAATTGAACACTTGCCTTGTGAAAGGTGTTGTGCTCAGCCTTTAATCCTCCAGATCACAAAGATATCCTCCATCACTACTTTACACAAGGGGAAACTGAGGCACAGAGAGGTCAAGACTCTTGTTGAGGGTCTCATGGCAGCAATAGGCAGAGCTGAGATCTACACCCAGTTCTGTCAGATTCTGAAGTTCCTGCCTTTAACCACAATGCTACACATTCTTTATGGGGGGACCTGGGTGGGCTATAGTTTGACAACTGCAAAGACATAGAAAATCACCTCCCTAGGATGGCAGCAAAGAGGTAATAGCACAGTGTGGTTCAACTTTTGTTACTTTACAAAAGAGGAAACTGAGGTGAAAGGGGAATAGAAACAACTGTAGTGAAAGGAATAACCAGAATGTGTGCTTTTCAAAAGCTTTTCTCATGTTTCTCCCACCCTCAATGCCTAGGAGTTACAATGGGACACCTAGCAAATAGCAGGTAGCTACTACCCAAGTCCCAGGTACCAAGCAGGCACTCAATATACCCTGAATCAAGAAATAAGAAGTAAATTTCTTATGAAGGAATTTGACAATATCTGATTTCAGTTTTCATAAGTAGTTTCTGGAATATAACTCGAGCTAAAGCCTCAGGAAATTTAAACTCGTTGAAATCTTAGTTATAAAGCAAGTGAATTTAAGTTCAGGTTTCTTCATAAAGAAAATATGACATATACACACTATTATATATAAAATAGATAACTAATAAGGACCTACTGTATAGCACAGGGAACTCTACTCAATACTCTGTAAAGACTCATATGGGGAAAAAAATCTTAAAAAAAGTGGATATATGTTCACGTATAACTGATTCACTTTGCTGAACAGCAGAAAGTAACACAACATTGTAAATCAACTATACTCCAATAAAAATTAAAATATCTAGAAAAAAAAAGAAAAGAATCCAGATGTCCTTGGCATAGGGATTCTGGCTGAATCAGGACTTACTACACACAGATACACATACACACACGTCATGTGTAATTGTCAGGTATTCCAACACGACTTAGAATAACATTTATTTTCAAGGAGTGTAATAACAAATGCCCTTGAATGCTGAGATTTCCTGTCATAATTACCCATTTAGTGAAAAACAGTTTAAGCAAACCTGTCAATGATGTGAATTACCCATCTAACAGGGGAAAGCTGTCTTGAGTAGGTATTTCTCTTTCTGAGATCAGGCTGGAGGGTTTGGGATCTGAGAAGGAGTATGCAGATGTTTGTCGGCCCCTCCAATTCATGTTACACTGGGCTGATTATATATAAAGATTCTCAGATGTTATTCACTAATGAAATTATTACTGGATACCCATATTTCCTCTCTACCAGGACCTATCAAATGTTCAGTTTTCTGAATTCCCCAGGAGACGCTCCCCACCCAGCGCCCTGCCTGCTGCACCCCTGTGGTAATTAGCAGCATGGAGGAGATTTCCATGACTGGTGGCACAGAGGTACAACACCAAGAAAGTGCTAAGAATCCATTATTAATGTTTTGGAGAAAAACCAAAACTTAAAAATCTTTAAAATGGGAATAGTGCCATCTCTCTGACTGTCCCAGCTAGTCACGTGTGGCTCTATGACCATGGAAAGGGAGCAGATGTAATTGTGCAAGGTGTCGCAGCCAAAGCAGCTGCAGTTGCCAGTGGAAAGACGTGCTAATAATAATTAAATGACTCAAATGTAAATAAGGAAAAAGATAGACGGAAAAAATTCAAAACGCAATGTAAAATATAAATCAAGAGCCACTGGGCATTGAATTGTGCGAATCACCAAGTTCCCAAACTTGCTGGAAGCAGGGAGGAGAGTCACTAAGCTTTAAGTTTTTGTTTGTTTGTTTGCTTGTTTGTATCTAAGAATGTGGAAAGGGGTCAAAGTACCCCTTTTTAAGATAATCACTGAGGGAAAAGTCAAAGCCCAAGTAATCAAAAATAGAGGACAAATATGTACAAGTGTACAATACACGAGAAACAGTAAGCAGTCCCATGTTTTAAAACCTATATTGGGACTTCCCTGGTGGTGCAGTGGTTAAGAATCCTCCTGCCAGTGCAGGGGACACGGGTTCGAACCCTGGTCTGGAAAGGTCCCACATGCTGCGGAGCAATTAAGCCCGTGCGCCACAACTACTGAGCCTGCGCTCTAGAGTCCACGAGCCACAACTACTGAGCCCATGCACCTAGAGCCCCTGCTCCACAACAAGAGAAGCCACGGCAATGAGAAGCCCGCGCACCGCAACGCAGAATAGCCCCTGCTCGCCGCAGCTAGAGAAAACCCGTGCGCAGCAACGAAGACCCAACACAGCCAAAAAAATAATTAAATAAAATAAAATAAATATTTTTTTTAGAAAAAAACTACATTAACAATTTGTGAATGAATTTTTAAAGGTACTGCTCTAGTCCACTCACTTTAGGGAAAAATAAAACAGCAAAGAAATTAACGAGCCTAGTTGAAAACTAAGAGGACAAGTTAAAATGATGTTCAAAATGTGAAGTAAAGCCAGTTTGGTACAGCTTGGTTAAGTGTCTTTAACACTAGATTTTAAAATATATACAATAATAGTACATACATTTAAAAAAAATATATATATATATATACACATTTCCATTGGCAGCTCAATTCTGTTTGAATTGGAAGGAGGTGCTGAGAGTAATAATCATCTATAATCCTGCTTCACACTGATAACCACTATTAATAACTTATGAATATGTTTCTAGATATATAGATTCATACTGTATACGACTATCATAAAAATCACACTAGGGGCTTCCCTGGTGGCACAGTGGTTGGGAGTCCGCCTGCCGATGCAGGGGATGCGGGTTCGTGCCCCGGTCTGGGAAGATCCCACATGTCGCGGAGCAGCTGGGCCCGTGAGCCATGGCCGCTGAGCCTGCGCGTCCGGAGCCTGTGCTCCGCAATGGGAAAGGCCACAACGGTGAGAGGCCCGCGTACCAAAAAAAAAAAAAATACTAAACATAGTATTTTGGGGAAAAGCTCTAATAACTTGAAATCTTTTGTGAATACCCTTCTACATCACTAATATTTATCTGCAGTATTATTTGTAATGTTCACATGATACCCTGTGTCATGAACTTATCACAGTTTATTTAATCAGTTCCCTATCTGATATTTAGATTTTTTCTATTTTTCCCACTATTATCAACATAATAATATTATGAGTATTATTGTGTCTAAAGCTATGAATGAATATCCTTAGGATATAATCTTAGATTTCTTAGAGATGGATCAAATATACAACCATCATAGAGTGATTGATGTAATACAAAAAACAAATTTCCGGGACTTCCCTGGTGGTATAGTGGTTAAGAATCCGCCTTCCAATGCAGGGAACAAGGGTTTGATCCCTGGTCAGGGAACTAGATCCCACATGCAAGCCACAACTAAGAGTTCCCATGCCACAACTAAGGAGCCCACTGGCCGCAACTAAAGGAGCTGGTAACCCTCAACTAAGGAGCCCATGAGCCACACTAAGGAGCCCCCTACCACAACTAAGACCCAGCGCAACCTAAATAAATAAATAAATAATTTTAAAAATTAAAAATAAAATTTAAGAAAATAAATTTCCATCAAGGGCCTTGACCCAATAACCCTGTCATTCACCATGTGTGAAGATGTTCTGAACACAACCACACCAACCGGGTCTCTCCATTCTGTCTTCAGTGGAAGTTTGTTGGGAAAAAACAGGATCTCACTGTTTTAATTACTAGTGAAGTTAAATGTGTTTCTTGACTATTTTTATATATTCTTTATGAATTCCCTATCTGTCCCCTTTGTTAATTCTTCCTCCTAGAGTAGGAGAAAAGTTTGTCCTTTCCTAATGGAGCTTGTGGATTTTGAAGCTGTTTGTGAATTTTCTGATTAGCTTTTTTCCTTTGGCTGCACCACGTGGCACATGGGATCTTAGTTCCCTGACCAGGGATCGAACCCGAGTCCCCTGCAGTGGAGGCATCGAGTCTTAACCCCTGGACCGCCAGGGAAGTCCCTTTGATTAGCCTTGACATGCATTGTCTGCATTTCCGAGAGGGCAGGACTTGGCTTTTCAAGCTGCTTATTAATTCTACTGTTTGATTAATTATGTTTTTCTCCTATTTTCCTTAGACTTATTTTATGGTTTCCTCTAAAGATTTTTAAGACGAAAAGTTTATTTATTCTCATTGTAATCACTATTAGAGGAATCACGTCTGTTTTGCTCACAATAATGTAGTGTTTGGCATACAGTGAGCAAAAAAAAAAAAGGCTTTATTAAATCAATTATGGAAATTTAACAATATGAAATTTTCCTCTAAGTTTAGTAATTTCTGTAATTAAATTTAAAGACATATCATTCCCAATTCTATTATTTTCTAAATAATCTGAAATTACAGATTGATTACTTACTTGCCCTAAAATAATTAGTGTATCTTTTCTATAAGTTTCAATGTGGAATGACAATTACATTGTTGAGGTTTTTTTCTCAGATAATATGACAGATACAACTTCAATTTTAACAAAATAAAACCATAGATTATCTTAATTTACTTTGTTGCCTGGCAAATGATGAATTTTTTAAAATTGTCCAAAAGTTGAGGAGAACGAGAATTTGCAAAGTCTTTACCTATGTCTCCCAGGATACTTCTTAGCAACAAAGAGAAAAACAGGAACTTTAAGTTGGAGAAACTCAGCAGAAAACACCTTAACCAACTGATCAAAGTCAGTGTCAGAAGTCATTTGACTTAACCACTGTGTGAAACTCATATGAAGCACTGAGACGAATTTGTGATGTTCCTGCCAAAATTGTGTAACTTCAGTTGAATCTGAGAAAACATCAGACAAACCCACAATAAGAGACATTCTTATAAAACAACAACCAAGTACTCTCCAGAAGTATCAAGATCATGGAAGACAAGGTAAGAAGGAAGGATTATGACAGATTGAAGAACACCAAGGAGGAATACAATGTGTGACACAGGATTGGATCTTGGAATAGAGAAAGGACATTAGTGGAAAGGTGAGTGAAATGTGAATAAGGTCTTTTGTTAACAGTATTACATCAATGTTAACTGTAGGTTAAGATGTCAGCTTTAGGGGATGCTTGGTGAGAGGTACAGGGAAGTGTCTGCATTATTTTTGCAGCTTTTTGTAAGTCTAAAATGTGTCCCCCAAAAAGGTTAAGAAAATGTCAAGTCTGGCTATATCTATCACTTTCAGACTATGTAATCTAATAATTTCATACTCTGTGAGATTTTGTGACCTTGTCAATAAATCCTCAGCAAGAGCTACATCACAGGATTATTTTGAGGAATAAATAAATATGTAAACTCTCTTGGTTCATTGAATGGGCTCAACCAATGTTTAACTGAGTCTACAATAATTGTCTCAAATACTTCTGAAGGCAATGTATATTTTTTATGTGTAGAGTGCAAAGTTTGATGCAAGCCTATTAAATCTGTATTTCTTTTTATCTACTTTATCTGCTGAAGATAGAGAAAGGAGTATCAAAATGTTCCTTTAATTTTTAAATTAAAAAAAATTAAATAGTCTTTTGTGGTGTTATCTGGTGGATAAAATATCCATAACTCTTCCAATACCTTTTTCTCTGCACTCTACTTTATCTGATATCAATAACACTACACCTGCTTCCTCTTCATCTGCAATTTCCTGATATATAATTTCTTCTTTTTAATTTCTCCCCATTAGAAGTTTTATTTTCGTTAATAATTTATAATTATTTGTATATTTGAAAACTTAGTTTTTGGTCCGTCATGTATGTTGAAAGCATATTGTCTTAACCTTTCACCTTTTGATTTGAAGAGTTGAATACGTTTCATGTCCAATGTTAATTTCTTCAGCTTCATGGTTTTTGGGAAAGGAAGTATATTGGACAAGCACATGGTCCTAAAACACACCGAGCATTTTTACTGCAATTATGAGTCAGACGCAGTAAATGAATAGAGGATGCAGTGTTGTAGGTGAGATTCAATCAAAAGGAGACTGTTGCATGAGATCTTAGGTGTCCAAGAATCTAATGAGTTAATTCTGGTGGTTGAGGGGAAATTAAAAATCCACTCCAATCCGAGAATCAGTGAGCCAGGGTACTTGTTGCTGGACCAAACGACATGGGAGATTGGGTTACTCAGGGACACAGTGGTTTATTGGGAAGAATCCATAGTCCTAGTGGTCAAAACTGAATAAGAAGAGAGCCAAGGCTGTCGGCAAAACCTGAAAAAAATAGGGGCCCTACCAAAAAGACAGCCCCCAGCCTGGCTCTAGCCACATCTTCTTCTCCTGGGTGTTGCTAGAAATGCATAACCTCAGGCCACATTCCAGACCTACCAATTCAGAATCTGATTTTAAAAAGATGCCCAAGTGATTTGAACACATGAAATATGAGATGGTCTGCTCTATAAGGATCTTTGTATTCCAGGACTAGTAAACATGGTGTGTAAAACTGGTGATTACAAAGATGGTGATAAGTACAAGCATAACTCTTTAAGTGTTGGTAGCTCTTGGTGTTTTTCACAGAATTTTCACCTATATTTGCTCACTTGAACCTCATAACAATCCCATGGGAAAACAGCTTTAAAGGTTTAATTGTCTGGCCAAAGTAAAGTGAATTGAACAACGCTGACTGTAGAAATGATCACCTTATTTAGTTTTAAGTAATAGTTTATGGAAGTTCATCCTTTCTTTCTTCTCATAAATTCCCATAGGAATTTGCTTCTATCTTTATTATAGTGATTATCACAACCTACCTTGTGTTAACATTGTTTATGAATGTTGGTCAGTCCTCGTGGAGGATCTGATGCTCCCTGACGGTACCTGACACATTGCTCAGTCATAGTTGATGATCTCAAAATTGGGATTGAATCAAGTCAGCTATAAAGTCAAAAAGTTATTTATTCATATACTGCTGATGGGAACACAAATTGGCTTACCACTTTGGAAAACAATTTGACAGTTCCTTAAAAAGTTACGCATACACTTACCAAATGACCCAGCAATCCCATTCCTAGGTATTTACCCAGTAAATACCACAAAAAGGCTAGAATGAAATTGAAGTTTTTTCATAATTACCAAGCACTAAAAATAACCCAAATTTCCATTTACCGGTGAATACATAAATAAATTTTGATATTTCCATCCTAAGGAATTCCAACAATTAAAAGAACCATTGATACACAAACAACATAGATGAATTCCAAAGCATTACGCTAAGTCAAAGAAGCCAGATACAAAAGACCACACACTTTATGAGTCCATTCATATAAAACAAAAGAAAACAAAACAAAACAAAAACTATAGATCAGGGGTTGCTGGGGGCCGGAAGTCAGAGAGGAGAGTAACTGCAAAGTAGCACAGGGGAACTTTCTGGGGTGACGAGAATGTTCTGTATATTGGAGAGAAGGTTTCATGACATATATTGTTGTCAAAACTCATAAAATTGTACACTTATGAGGGGTAAATTTTATTATATATAAATTATAAATCAATAAAGCTGGTTTAAAACTATAGCAATAGACTCTGGCATTAGGAGGTATCAAATGGTGTGCTTTAGAGGATAACATAGTTTTATACCTTTTTGACAGAAACCTTTATTACCCCAAGTTGCACTTGCTTTCCCATATGCTCCCAAATGATGTGATACTGGGAAAAGTTACAAAATGATGTTTTCATCTGAAATGCAGCAACTGCTTTAACTTAAAGGATTACAATGAGATTTAAATACAGACTTTGGATGTTTCTGGGAGGGGGAAGGAGAAAGAGAGAGAGAGAGAGAATGGAAAACTAAATAATATAAAAAGTGCCAGAGGTCCAGAGAGAAAAGGAGGAAAGAAATCACTTACATAAAGTGAAAACTGCTAGAGAAATACTGAAAAAGACTCCTGGACGACTTCCTTTTTTTCCAGCTTTATTGAGATATTATTAACGTATGACACATGCAAGTTTAAGATGTATAAAGTGATGATTTGATACACATATATCATGCAAAATAGTAACATAGTATGGTTAGTTAACACTTCCATCCTCTCACACAATTACCATTTTTAGAGGGTGACAACATTTAAGATCTACTTTATTGACAACTTTCAAGTATATAATACAGTGTTGCTGACTATAGTCACCATGCTGTACACTAGGTCCCCAGAAATTATTCATCTTATAACTGGAAGTTTGTACCCTTTGACCAACATCTCCCCATTTCTCCCACCTACCCTCAGCCCCTGCCAACCACCATTTTATTCTCTATTTTTATGAGTTTGACCGTTTTAGATTCCACATGTAAGTGAGAATGTACAAGATTTGTTTTTTCTACGTCTGACTTATTTCACTTAATATAATGTCCTCAAGGTCAATGTCCAAAAGGTAGTATTTCCTTCTTTTTTATGGCTGAATGATATTCCATTTCACATCTTCTTTATCCATTCATCCATCCATGGACACTTAGGTTGTTTCCACGTCTTGGCTATTGTGAATAATGCTGCAGTGAACATGGGGGTGCAGATATCTCTTCAAGACTGTTTTCATTTCCTTCGGGTATATACCCAGAAGCAGAACTGTTGGATCTTATGCTAGTTTTATTTTTAATTTTTTGAGAAGCCTCCATACTGTTTTCCATAGTGGCTGCACCAATTTACATTCCCACCAACAGTGTGTAGGAGGGTTTCCTTTTTACAACACCTTTGCCAGCATTTGTTAGTTCTTGTCTTTTTGGTGATGGTCATTCCAACAGGGATGAGGTGATACTTCATTGTGGTTTTGGTTTGCATTTCCCTGATGATTAGTGATGCTGAGCATCTTTTCCTGTACCTGTTGGCTATTGGTATGTCTTTTTTCGAAAAATGTCTATTTAAGTCCTTTGCCCATTTTTTTAATTGAGTCGTTTGGATTTTTGGTTTGTTTGTTTTTATTTTTTTACTTTTTGCTATTGAGTTGTAGGAGTTCCTTATATTTTGGATATTAACCCCTTATCAGATATAGGGTTTACAAATATTTTCTCCCATTCTGTAGGTTGCCTTTTCATTTTGTTGATGGTTTCTTTTTCTATGCAGAAGCTCTTTAGTTTGATGTTTGCTTTTGTTGCTTGCACGTTTGGTGTCACATCCAAAGAAGCTTTACCAAGACCAGGGTCAAGGAGCTGTTTCCCAGTGTTTTCTTCTACTAGCTTTACAGTTTTGGATCTTACATTTACATTTTTAATCCATTTCGAGTTAATTTTTGTGAGAGTGTGAGAGAGGGATCCAATTACATTCTTCATGTAGTTATTCAGTTTTCTCATGGGTCACTTCTGATGCTACCACCCACCCCTGCAGGAGTTTATATGTGAGGATTATTTTGCCTCTTTTACTAAGTCACGAGCTACTGTACTCTCTTTTCTCTACTACATAGAGTGATTTTATGTAGTACCACCTCTTAGAATATTACCCATCTCAATCTATCTGACCCAAGTCAATTCTTTTTCCTGAATCTCCCAAATATTCAACCTAGCGAGTAATGGATAAATATTCTTTAAGTAAATTAAAGAATTAATGAATCTATATTAAGAGCTAACAGTTATAGAGGCACTCAGTCTATGAGGCAGCATATTTCAAAAGTTTTATGTGATTTAACAACCTTAATCTTTGCAAGAATTCTGTGAGATAAGTACTGTTATCCTCCTCATTTATGATGGAAGGGGCTGGATGAGGTTGAATCACTTGGTCCAGATAACTCTTGCCCTCAGGCAGAACTGAGTGATTCTCCTCCAGGCAATGTGATGCCAGCGCTGAACTGGTAGCCACCCTGTCCCCAATGTAGGACAGGCAGCAGGCTGTCCCTCTCCTGGTGGTGTTCAGATTTGCCTTGGAAGAGGTTATTTTTGTTTTATTGATCTTGGTAAGTAAGTTCAGAGAACTTGAAAGTTCCTTGGTCAGTAGCCATTAAAAGCAACCAGACTTTATCGCCTAGGGGTATCTGGGGACATTTTATTTCCAAAAAGACAATCCACCTAGAAAATGCTAAAAAAATAAGTTTCTGTTTCCTTTGACACATCATTTCTTTAAGCAGTCTTCTTAACTCACTGCTCTATGACCCCCTTAGTAGCAGATACAATTCACTTCTTATGCAGACTGACAAGAAGATGCATGGTATATGGCACTGCATATCCTGCCTTCATTATTCCCTCATAGCAAAGACTCGAAACTGTAATGTGTGAGAAGGAAAAGGTGCCAGCATGACATTTACTACCGCTAATATGAATCTGATTAATTTTACAACAAGAAACATCATCTTAACTCTTTGTGTCCTACAATGAGTAGGACTCTGAGAAGAAAGGCAGGACACTTGACCGAATCATGTCTATCAGAGGATGCTTTGGGGATGAAATGATAATGTAAATACCCCCTTGGCAGGAAGTGTCCACAAAGTCTCTTATACAGAAGGACCTTTTTCCTGCAGAAAAGACTCCAAGTGAGGCAGAGGCAGGTCTGGGCTCTGGGCTGGGTTCTGAGTCCCTCCAGCTTCAAGAGGAGTTACTGGTTGATGAGAAGACAGACCAAGGTGAAGGGCGAGGCCACCAAGAGCAATAGCACTGCTTTCCAAAGCACGCAGCTGCTGCTTTTAGTTTTATTTTATCGACTCCCTAGAAATGTTCCTGATTGTCCTGTGGCCTCAGGGTGCATGTTCAAAAATGATTCTACATTTCAGCAATTCTGTACTTGGAATTGCTATTAAAAAGAAAATGCCAGAAGACTACGCACACTTCTCACTTAGGAGCTGCTAGGCTAAGGACGCACACCCTAACTCATGACCTTAAGGTTCATTGTAAACACACACGCCAACAAACAAATTTCAGGTAATTCAAGATTTTGTGAGAAACCTAGTTCATAAGGAAAAGAATAAAAATAGCAACTTATTCTAGACCTGTTTTCTACAGAGTATTTCTCATTATGGGAAACGTGATTTCTGCCAGATTTTCCCCCTATTTAACTTCCCCTCCTCTTTTTCTCCTCACAAGACACACATCTCAAAATATTTGTATACATCTTTTAAAAGTCACTTGATTATCTCTCATGAACTATTTTGTAGTAAATCTCTGTGTGCTTAAAAATTATATTAAAAATCATCCCCCTGGAACTTTACATTCCTTCAGCTATTATATTGGCGGTGGTTATTGAAAGCTAAATATTGTAGTTCTCCAATTTGACTCCCCCTCCTAACAGGTTTGGCTAAAATGTCAAACATGTAGAAACTGTGAAAAATACCATAGGATGTGCCGATTAATGTATCACAAGAAAAATGTTTTTCATCAACACACACACACACACCCACACACATACACACACACACACCAAAAAAGAAAAAAAAATGGAAAAAGAAAGAAAACTGGCTCTGAGGATTGAAACATGCATTCGATCATGTATCTATAATTTTTTCCTTATGCATTTAGCATGTATGGACTTGGGATGCTTGGCAGTTTTAAAAAAACAGGATCACTTTTTTGAGGTAGTTTGAAAAATTCTTTCTAAAACTGTCTTTTAAATGAAAGTTCAAAGTAGCCATCTTGTGGCTTTGTAAATAGCATCACCTTAGACTGTTTATACATTTCTTTAGAATATTTATACATTTTATCCTGTAGGGTAAAGGGGTGATATTGAGCTGTTCCTGGCAAATTTGCAATGGTGAAAAAGCCATAGCTCCCCAGGCAAATACTACAGTGGGCCAGGAAAAGGAGAGAGCAGGAATCTGGAGCTGGGTTTATTTTACAAGGTAAATTGTATGTACTGTTGTTTACGGGCTACCGGTGACGAGAGCAGCTGTGGTTTGCAAATCAAAGAATACAAATAAGTCTGGACGCAGGCAAATGGCACATGGGGCAGGGTTTTAAATGTGAACACATGCTCTGGAGGAGCCCAGGCAGGAATAAAAATTGTTCCTGTTTGGTTAGTTTAGATTCTGAAAGAAGCTTTTGTGTGTAAAGATGTAACGGGATCCCAGGCTGGAGCCCTGCTCTGTGGCATCTAGGTCACTGTGTCTGTCCCAGGGAACCAGATCTAGGGCCGGGAGCACGTCTCTGCCCTCCCTCCTGGCACTCGCTTTTGTAAGTGCTAATTCGCTTCTGCCAGAAGGATTAAGAAAGGGACCCTTTTGTGTCCCTTGGTGGAGGTCTTTCACAGGGAGACCAGGAGGCTGGGGAGAGGTGTTTCTTCTCTGTGGATGCTCAGAAAAATTAAAGAGCAGTTCTGTTTCAGTATTAGAAAACTCCACTCATTGAATACCATCCAGAAATCTGCTGGTTCAATTTCTTCGCCCCATCTGTTTCCCTCTCACTGGCTATATTTGTTAATATTTCCTCAAGTAGCATGCTGTATTGCCCTTGCCGTGCTAGAGAAAAGGGCATAGATTGATCTTTTTTTTATATATATATTCAGAAAGTTAACATTTAATAAAAACAGCACTTCAATTCAGTGGGTAAAGATATATTCTTTGGTTGGGACAAGCTACATTGATCATTTTTGCGTGACGGGCAAATGTGGACTTGAACTGGGACAGCAGTGCATTGACTTAATTCCTGTCCAGAGTCAGAGACAAAACTTCTTCAAGAAAAAGACCAAAAAAAAAAAAAAAAGGAAAGGAAAGATCAGGGAGGTTGTTTTGGTACTAGAGGCGGGGGCGGGAAGCATCAGCTGTGTCAGGAGTACCATCAGTCTGCTTATCAGTCTTACTACGCTGGCACGTGAAAGCTCCCAGCTCAGCACGCCATGTGTCAAATCTATCATTTCGTATGTCAGCAATCATTATTCCCTCTTTTGTCACCAGTTTTGACCAAAGGATGAAAAATTGCTGTCTTACTCAGACAAAATTATTGCTGGGGGAAAAAAAAAAAAAGAGGCAACTTCAGAAGAGAGGAGTAGGCCAAGGTGAAACACAGGGAGACTCTCCTCAGATTAGGTCTGGGTTAAGAGAATATTGATCTGTGTGCTAAAAACTGTTGATCTCTCTCAGCAGAGGATATGACATATGGGAGCAAACAAACAACAACAAAAAAAAAATTGAGTGTCTCCAAGGACATATGAG
This sequence comes from Grampus griseus, assembly GCF_964374135.1. Taxonomy (NCBI): domain Eukaryota; kingdom Metazoa; phylum Chordata; class Mammalia; order Artiodactyla; family Delphinidae; genus Grampus; species Grampus griseus. The sequence continues at coordinate 85,587,497 of NC_139009.1, forward strand.
CTGCTCAGTGTTTTCCGTTAGTATTTGTTTGGTTTGTGGGTTTCTGCACTGGGGATTTCAACAAAAATAAGCAAATATTAAACAGAAATGAAGCAGCCACAAAAATGATACAGAGGAAAACCTAGAGGAAGAGAACCAGACCAGAAACTGGGCAAGGTACGTATATTAAATAGCAGGAGAGTTACAAGTATAAAGTACTGCTTGTCTGAGCTGGTGGGTTGTGTATTTTTTTTTTTTTTTTGTATGTTTGGTGCTGGATTGTTACAAGTAGGAGAGAAGTGTTTTTGTCCCAAGTCAGTCCCTTTAATTATGGCAAGTTAGACATCTTAAAAAAAAAAATCAAACCACCTATAAAGTATAAGGCCAATGTTCATAAACCCACAAATGAAAGGAAATATAGAAGCTTGCATTCATTAAGCAAATACAGTATGACAAGGCATAAATTCAAATTACTTGGGGGTTTCAGTAATTTTTCCCAACTGTAGAAATTGAACTCCAACTATAGAGGACTAGGAAGGCATAAAATACTACCTGTTTTACGTTCTGAAAGAAGTAAGATCGTGGCTGAAGGCAGGGACACTGACCCACACATCGTAGTTGGAATTCCATCTCATCCATCCCTCCCGTATGAGTTTGCATGAGGTTTTTAACTTCTGTAATTTTCAGTGTCCTCCTCTGCCATAATGTGGGAATAATGCTCCTCTGTCTCAGAGTACTGGTATAAGGATTAATAAATCAGCAGATGTAAAGCTGTGAGAACGTGGTGGCACCAAGTCAGCACAGCATAAAGATGATCATTATATATTTCTTCATAAACTTATGAATTTCTGTTAGAAAATCCCTTCTCTGCATATTCCGTTGCTGGGGCAGGAAACAGGCTCACCTACCCCCGTCTCAATGCCCACTTTGCAAACCCCCCCACCTTCAGTTTACAACTGAGCTTCACATCCTCAAGGAATCCTAGCCCAGCCTATCCCTTCCCAAAACAACCTTAGACAAGCTTCCATATCCTCTCTTCTTCCTCCCTATTCTGTTCTCTAATTATCAGGTTTCTATAGTTTCTCCTGTACTCAGAGTTGAATCCACTCATTTAATAAATTATATTAGACTTACTTAATATCTTCTCACTGAGTGAAGGAAGTGAGTGTCTTACCTTAACTGGACAGAAGCGCTGTCCCATGAGGGCCCTACATGCTCTGTTCCGTCCACAATGAGCACCCAACCTCTAGCCCAGTGCCTCACCTGCCTGGAGAAGATGCTCAATAAATATGTGCTAACTGACTGAGCCAACAGATGAACGAATGAATGAATAAATGACTCCCTCAGTATTCCTATGCAAGCCTGCATTCTGTTTGAGAACAGACCCGGGAGTCAGGGGACAAGGGTCCTTGCTTTTGCTCCTTGACTTTGAGAAAATCCCCAGCTCCCCAACTTCCAGCCTCCAGAAACACGTAGAGATGGCATCATTCTGGAAGGTCTCATGTCTCCAAGCACCTCCTCAGCCTGATCCTCTGGGGCTCTGGGAGCCCTTCACAATTTCCAGTCCCATTTTAAATTTGTAACATAGTTGCAGAGTGTGTTTAGACATGATAACAACCAATACTAAGAAAAGGTTGGGTTTATGTAGAGCATGGTCATTGCAGTGCCTGGTAGGACACCTAACACGTGAAAATATCTGTTGAAATATAGTCTTCAAAAATTATTTGTGGAAAATACCTTCATTTGTATCATTTTTTTAGATTTCACATATAAGTGATATCATATTTGTCTTTGTCTGGCTTACTTCACTTAGTGTGATAATCTCTAGGTCCATCCATGTTGCTGCAAATGGCATTGTTTCATTCTTTTTTGTGGCTGAGTAATATTCCATCATATATATATATATATATATTAATATATCCATAAACCATATCTTCTTTATCCATTCATTTGTCAATAGAAACCAAACTTATGGTTACCATAGGGGAAAGAGGGGATGAGGGATAAATTAGGAGTTTGGGATTAACAGATACACACTACTATATATATAACAGATAAACAACAAGGACCTACTGTATAGCACAGGGAACTATATTCAATATCCTGTAATAACCTATAAGAGAAAAGAACTGAAAGGGAATATATATATATATATATATATAAATAACTGAATCTCTTTGCTGTACACTGAAACTAACACAATATTGTAAATCAACTATACTTCAATAAAAAAGTAATTTGTGGAATGGATGAGAAAAAGAAAGAACTGCATTACAGCTCGGTGAATAAATCATTATTTAAATTACAGTCAAAAGAGTTGTCCAAGACCCTGTCTCCTTAAACACTGATGTTAACAGGCCTGTGTGAACTCACACTGAATGTATGCAAATCAGCTACTTTTCCTTGGATTAAAACAATGTGTCTCCATTCTCTTTCACACCAAGCAAAAGTCTGATCAGACTAAGTAAACGACCTCAGTTCAAAACTTCAGAAGGAGAAAAAGAAGTCACTTTTATTTCTTGTTCCCACAAATATAACTTTGACTGTTTGTTTCTCTGAAATAAAACCACAATTAAATACCTTGACACCAAATGGTAATCAAAACCATGAAAGCATGTTTGAGCCAGTTGTTCTGTCTTATTCAGTCGTATGTGAGCATCGGTAATAGACTATTTTAAGCATTTTCGAGTAAAGAAAAAGTTGAAGTTTATTTAAAACACAGGACATAGAGTAAAAGCCTTTTCAACATTAACCAAAAATTTAGTGCACTGTGTAAAAAGAGATGTTCCCGGGAATGTATTTTCATATTTTAGTGTCTGTATACTTATAAATTAATTGCCCCCAAGAGTAAATGGCAACATTAACTAATAGTATAATTGTAAAAACACAGGTTTTATAGTTAGGAAGACTCGTTTTCCAGTCCCAGTGGTGTGATTTCTGTTTTTTGTGGTCTTTCTGTGTTTTTTGGCAAGTGCCTTAGTCTCTCCATCTAATTTTCTCATCTATAAAACTCACAATTCTAACAGAACGGATCGCTTTGCGAGTTAAATTAAGTGATACATATTAAGTGCCTACCTACACAGTACACAATAAAAGATGCATCTTTAGATTGTTGTAAGTAGTTAACTATGTTTATATTTCAGTATTCATTGGAAATTTTATAATGCAGCCAGCATGCTAAGCAACCTGGAGATTCAAGATTCTTTTACCTGAGAACACGCTTTCACCATATTTACTGCAAAATCTAAAGGACTGTCTATGATAAGATTTTTCCCTTCATTAAGAAGATAGCCAATGTAATCAAATGGAAATATGAAACCTCATAAACGCATAAATTTGGAACTTTCCCAGTTGTTTTCTACGAATAAGAAATGTTTACTGAACCTACTTGAGAATTCAGTATCTAACACACTGTCAGGATGCTGTAAGACATGAATAATAACTCCACATATTAAAATTATTAGCTCTAAAGTTAAATTCTAAAACAAAATTGTCTATCCCCACATAGATCTAAAATTATTCTTTACTGTGAGAGGAATAAGAATGTACAGATTGGATGAAAGTTAGAAACCTGTCCTCTGCCATTGATCCAAGCATCTTCCTTCAAGCTGGTGTAAGACATACTTGTGTGTTCTGAACACATTTTCTTTTTTTTAATTTTTATTTTATGTTGGAGCATAGTAGACTAACAATGTTGCATGAGTTTCAATTATGAAGCAGAGTGATTCAGTTATACACGTACATGGATCTATCCTTTTTCAAATTCTTTTCCCATTTAGGTTATCACAGAATATTGAGCAGCGTTTCCTCTGCTGTACAGCAGGTCCTTGTTGGTTTTCCATATTAAATAGCAGTGTGTACACGTCAATCCCAAACCTTTTTTTTTTTTTTTTTTTTTTTTGCGGTACGCGGCCTTCTCACTGTTGTGGCCTCTCCCGTTGCGGAGTACAGGTTCCGGACGCGCAGGCTCAGTGGCCATGGTTCACGGGCCTAGCCACTCCGCGGCATGTGGGATCCTCCCGGACCGGGGCACGAACCCGCGTCCCCTGCATCAGCAGGCGGACTCTCAACCACTGCGCCACCAGGGAAGCCCCCAAACCGTTTCTTAATCTCTTCTCTCTTTTGATCTCTCTTGCTATTTCTCTGACTCTCACTCACTCCTTTTCTTCTTCAGTTCTTCCTCAAATACACCTTATTCCAAAAATTTATTAGAGACAGTCCCAGCAGGAAAGAGCTGATACAATCAAATTAGGACATTTGAGGAGCTCAATTAAAGGTCTGTCTACAAAAACATGGGCAAGGTGGAAGAAAAGTACAAGATTTAGGGCAGTGCCCTGGGCCAGTAAAGGGGCCAAAGTGGGGAGTTGGAAGGGGGGGGTGAAGGGGTTATGGGGCAGGGGTACTGGAGACAGAGGAGCCCATGCACAGAGGACTGGCTTAAGTGATCTGAGACCCTCAGCAGGGCATGAGGCCCAAGGAGTCCCCACTGCAGAGGAAGAACCAACAGACAAATAGCCAGACTCATTACCAGCTCCCCTTTGTCTCCACCTGGGGCGTCCCACTGCCAGGGCCCAGGTAGCAAGGGCCTCTTTATTATTCCAGAGAGGTCAGCCTCTCTGGACACAGAGCAGGGGGACAAGGGTGGAGATTAAACCTGAAGGATACGTGGAGGTCATCCAGCCAGTGGTTTTAATCTCACACGCACACACACACACACACACACACACACACACACACAATATTACACTCTAAAATACATTTAAAATAATTATGAAAGATGGGTCAGTATTCTAGGACTGGGACAGGAAATATACAAGGTGAGCCTGGAGCAAGTTGTAGTTCCAGGAAGTCAGGAAGTGCTCAAAACAACAACTACGACAAAAACCTACAATGGGGAGTATGTCCAAGGAACGTGAGAGCCAACAGCAAAAACACCCCAGACCAAAGCTGGGACCATATGTGTGACAAAATAAAGTATTATTGGATTATAACCCAAAGTACAAAATAAATATCGAGTCCGTACAGATATAAAAATGATTGAATAAATAATAGATACATAAATAAGGGAGAAGAGACAAATTTCCTCTGTAGAAAATTTCATACCATTTTGTAGATTCCCCACCTTGAAAAAGGTGGAATGTGACTCCCCTACCTCCCCAGTGCGGACTGCACATGGGGACTTCCTTCCAGAGAGGACAGAATGGAAAGGGGGTCAAGAGGAGAGTAACTTACAGTGGAGGAATCAAAACCTCTGCCAGGTTGTCAAGGCCAACATGGACAGTTGATGGTAGGTGCCCTTGATAAGATGTGATGGGAGTGGTGCTTAGCCCCTGTGGTCTTCCTCCCCCAAACCCATAACTCCAGTCTAATCATGAGCAAAACATCAGACAAATCCCAACTGAAGGACATTCTGCAAAATAACTTACCAGTATCCATCAAAACTGTCAAGGTCTTAAAAAAGAAAGAAAGAACGTCTGAGAAACTATCAGTGCCAAATGGAGCTAAGGAGACATAACAACCAAATGAAATGTGGTTCCTGGATGGGATCCTCAGACAGAAAAGAATATAAGGTGAAAACTAAAGGAATGGAAATGAAATATTGACTCTTGTTAATAGTAATGCATCAGTATAGGCTCATTAAGTGTAACAGATGCACCACGCTAAATCCAAGATGCTTCATGATAGGGGGATCTGGGTGCAGGGTAAACGAGAACTCTCTTACCATCTTTGCAAATATTCTGTAAATCTAAAACTGCTCTAAAAAATAAAGTTAAAAAAAGTGAGTTGGTGAAAATAAAGAAAAGAAAGGAAGATAGATAAACCAAGAGTGAGTGGCTACGACGAGTGCTGTAATAAAGTGGGTGTCCTTTGCTGTTAGTTCTGTTCATTTACAGTTTTGAAAACTGCGGTCCCTTCATTACTCATCACAGATGTTAGCACTATAGTTGCTCTAAAAATAATCAGGATTTTGAGTCCACTTGTAGGGATTTGGAAGTGTTAGATAAAAATTCTGTCCTCTCAAACACATTTTAACTGCATGCACAGATCTTCCTTCACCCACTGAAATGTGACACTTACACAGAACTGCATCCTGAACCAGCAAATACACACCACTCTCTGGCAACCTCTGCAGAGAGGAGAAGCAAGAACAAAGGGTCTCCTGCCGCGATTAACCCATGACTCTAGCTGAATTTTTCAACTTCTTTTTACCTCATTTTTCACCTGCAAAATTATAGAGCAAGATTAACTTCTACCCTTTCTACCTCTAAAATTCTTTTTCCAAAAGTAGCTAAATGATTGATGTGAGTGAGAGAAGAAGCTCTTTCCCAAAGCTCTTTTTCAGCAACTAAGAAACAAAAATACAAGGTCAGTGTCTTACTAACATCCCACTGCTTCAGAACTCAAGGCGTTAATGGCTCCACGAGGACAGATCCATCGGTACTCTCCTCCAATATTTCCACTAAACACATTCTGAAAGCACACTTGTTAGATGTTTGCATTTGTATCTATGGCTAGAAAATTGAACTTATCAAGTGTCCAACATTTGTGTAAATTACTTTGCATCATGCTTCCTGATTCACAGCTTTGGGTTTTCCTAAGCCAGCTACTTCTAGAGAATAACAAGAAAGTCAGTTTTTACTCTTAACCCACTTCCCAGTGTCTGACAAGGATTTGAAAAAAATGACCACGTCTCTTTTTCTCCCCACACCAAACTGACCTTTGAAATTCTCCATGACACTGCAATGATCTTGAATCTAAAAAAGGTAATTGTATATAAACCCCTCCAGTTGTCTGGGTCTCAGGTTCCCCATCTATAAAATAGAGAGGTTGGATTAGATTATTCATAGGAATAATTAAAAGGTCACTAGACCAAGCACCTCTTTGTTCATTGAATTCCCTGTATAAGATCCTTGGTAACTGATGCTTATTTCTAAAATTCAAAGATGTAATAATTGATTTAATTATTATATTTTTGGGGTTAAATATTCCCACGTGACATAAAATATCTAGATAGATTAAAATAAACAGATATTTATGATTTCAAAAACTCATCTCTACATTTTCCACATAGGAGATTTCATCACAGTGCTGTGGTCTGAATGTTTGTGCCCCCCCCCAAATTTGTATGTTAAAATCCTAACTCCCAAAGATGATAGTAGTGGAGGTGGGTCTTTGGGACATGCTTAGGTCATAAGGTGGAGCCCTCATGAATGGGATTAGTGCCCTTATAAAAGAGGCTCTGGAGAGACTCCTAGCCCCTTCCATGTGAGGACACAACAAGAGGCATTGGTCATGAACCAAGAGGAGAGCTCTCATCAGAAGGTGGCCATGCTGTCACCTTGACCTTGGACGTCCTAGCCTCCAAAACTGTGAGAAATAAATTTCAGTTGTTTATAAACCACTCAGTCTGTGGCATTTGTTATAACAGACCGAATGGACTAAGACACATAGCTTCCTCTTTACATTATTTTAGTACCAACAAACTTTTACCTCAATTGTGGCACTGAAATTAATTAGAGCTCTTAAAAGGTAGTTCCAGGGCTTCCCAGGTGGCACAGTGGTTGAGAGTCCGCCTGCCGATGCAGAGGACACGGGTTCGTACCCCTGTCTGGGAGGATCCCACATGCCGTGGAGCGGCTGGGCCCATGAGCCATGGCCACTAAGCCTACATGTCCGGAGCCTGTGCTCCGCAACAGGAGAGGCCACAACAGTGACAGGCCCGTGTACCGCAAAAAAAAAAAAAAAAAAAGGTAGTTCCAGAAATTGGAACTTAGGAAGTCCTCTTGGAATCTGATGAAAGCTGTGGAGCACGTTCCCAGAAATAATACAGTTGTATGTAAATACACATGTATAAACACACACACACACACACACACACACACACACACACGTTCATCCACACATCTCCCGAACAAAGCCCATTTCTACTTCCACAGTACACATGGATGTCAGTTTAAGAAATACTGATCTGAAGACCGATACGTGATAAACCAGGGAAAATATCAAAATGTGATTATTTCCCTTATCCATTCCCATCTTAAGGGATTCAGCGTATGCACCAATTACTGTAAAAGTTTATTGACTAGATATCTAACACACAGTGTGTGAAGAAAGAAAAGATATAAGACAATACAGATGATATATACGAGACATTTAAGTAATTTTTGAATGCCCAAGTAAAACAATATTGTACCTGTTTATAGACATATATGTATATGTGCATATGCTTTAAAGTAAACAAAATATACTAGAAGGAGCGGCTCCAAACTCCTTAATGAGGGAGAGAGAGAATGATAAAAGTAAACTAAACAGTTACAGTATCCGGAATCCTGATTCCTGTACAGGAAGACAGCGGAAACACGACACGTTGTTAACGGTTGTTAATCCAGGATGGTCAGCACGTGGATATAGTTTGATCTTAAATCTCCCGCAAGGTCACCAAAACCCAGGGTAGCACAGCCAACCTCAGAACGGATTTTTGGCTCTTGCTACAGGAGAATGAAAGCCAGCTGAGAGCAGGGGTCTGTGGAGTGGTCGTGTGGGCCAGGAGACAGCGATGTGAGTGGCCAGCAGTTTGGGCAGTGGCGGGCGTGGACAAAGGTCAGCCCACGACACACACCGAACGTAGGGCTCTTGCCCTGCAGTTTTGCAGCAAAGCAAGAGCACTCATTTGGATCACCAGCTCTTCATTTCTCGCAGTCCCAGACACCAACCCTGAACTGTTGGCTGGTCCCCTTTGCCATCTCCCTGGTACCTGGCAATATGTCTCAACCCAGACACAATGTCAAAGTAATGTGTTGCCTACATAAAAATTAGCCCTTTGAAATGATAGTGTGTAGTGTATCTTCATGCTTTATAAACTTAACTTCTCAATTACAGCAAACTTAAAAGTACTGAAATTTTAACTTACGACTAAAATAAAATTCTGAATAAATTTCAGATGGAGACCTCATAGGAACCATCCAAATTCTTTTAATGTCATCAGTGACATAAATCTTTTGCCCAATATGCCCTTTACTCTAAAATAAATTCTGAATAAATATTTTTGCAGTGAAAGAGTGAGTGTATTTAAAATATTGATGATGATTATATAGCATATACTCTTTAATCAGCTTTTGTTGTTGAGTAAGAATTTAAATGTCAAATTTCACGAAGTGAATTTCATTTTGTAAAATGTATATTGAGTACCTACCAAGCAGCAATTGCTTGGCTCAGCTGCTGGAATAGAATTAGTCAACCTGAAGGCATATATAAAACGATTTTTTTCCATAGGGCTATGAGTAAAAGTAAACTAAGATTCTCTTCTAGAGTTATATCAGATCTGGTTTAAAATATGCTGTCTTAAGATGAATTATAAACTGTCAGGATTCATGGTTATAAAAAGGGATTTCCAGATATTTCTAATGACTTGGAATTTCTGTTTAATCTAACAAACCACACTGACTATTGAATTTGTGTGTCTGTGAATATGAAGATTTATTGTCCCTGGAGGTAATTATTGACCTCAGCATCTTATCAGTCAATATTTACCTCTCAGGCCAATAAATCTTGATATAACCTCATGAAAGTCAATATCTGTTTAATAGTATACATGGAAATCTGTAATAGTTTGATTACAGGCTTCAATGTCACACTGGCTAGTGCACGTCTTCCCATCGAAGGGACAGTGAATCATTTTTTCTTTCCAAGAGAGAGCAGCTCTGATGGCTGTGATGTGCTTATTCTCACTCTAACATTGGATTAGATATATGCATATCATTCTTTGATTCTCTTTTGCGTGTAAGTCTTACCTCTTCAATCCACTGGTAAGCCCCTGTAAACCTAGGACTAAGTTAGTGTCTCTGTGGTTTCACTCTTTGTTCCAAGCATAGCTAGCTCTTCATCATTGCAAATGGAACCATTTCTGTGGCTGGACAAGTCTTCCAACACGCAGTGCCCCAGGGGTGACTTAGGAAGTCATTGCATCTCAGGATGCTTTCCAGACCCAGCAAGGATTCAGTGCTATCAGATGCTAAGACAGCAGAAATGAGCATCTAATACTGAGTATGATGTTCCTCATCCCACAAAGCCAGAAAGTTGAGGTATCTGCAGTGATACACAGCTCCTGGGTTGTCTTGTAACGTTTGAAAGTATAGTTGACAAGGCACACTACTTCCTTGATGCCCATTACATATCAATTGACCAGGCCTCCAAAGAGGAAAATTTTGAAATCATTTTTGCTGTTTCATGGGCAGGTTCCGAAACATTAAGAATGTGGCACAAAGAACAATTAGGCTACTTCAAAGAGTCTTTTATGTTGATTAAGCAAAGATGGGGGCCAATGCTTAGGCTGGATCCAGAGGGCTACATATTCAGTGGCTGTAGACATCCCCAGCTGGGTTTCTGGCCTGTCTTAGAGTCTGGACAGCACCACTGGGCTCCTGGTGGCCTGAGACAAGAAGCTTCGCCAAGTTTCAAAGCCTGGCTTGATTCCGTGTTAATAGCTACTTGTCTCTGTAAACCTGCCTGCAGTGGCAGTGGTTAGGAAACCAAATGCTTCTTCAGCCCGTGGTGGCTTGCACATCACCCAGATGCAGGAAGTCCAGGCCTGCAGGGGCAGCAAAAGCTGGGGAAACTCACGTGGACATGACCAGTAGCAGGTGGGATTTCTCATCACCCATTCATGCAAGGACAGCCCTGAGGTCTAGAAGGACTAATGTCATCACTGAGAAAGGCACTTCACCCTTGGACTGTGCAGGTTTTATGATGTGTGATCGGGAAAATGCCACCCCTTTCCTGATATGTTAGGGACCAGGCTGCAAAAATAATACAAAATGACAGATTCTTGGCTCCTGCCGTCCACTGCCAGCTCTGTGGCTGGTGTGAGGACCAGCGTTAATTCCTCCTCTGGCATTGCATGCAGGGGTTGTGCATGGAGGGAAGAGCTGAAGTCCAAACCTTGCAGTGGACTAGGGTTGGTTTTACCATAAGCGCTGGAGCCAGTTTGCCTAGAGATTTGCAAGAGGCCAACTCTTCTGAGATCAGTCTTAGGTTAGATACATTTTACCCCTCTGTCTGTGCTGCAAACCCAAAGGATGTCCCTAAATATAATACCGCAGCCTATGGGCAACTCTTATCATTTAAACACCTCAGGTGCATAAGGCTTCCTACTGACACAGCCATTGCGGGCACTGAAGCATGGTTAGAAATAGCTGGTGACTATTTCTAACCATGATGGCAGATAGGAGATGGTCATTTGTAAGAACAAGCTGGGAATTATACATTATCCCAGAAAGTGTCACAAGGCCATCATCTGTGGCCTTTTTGGAAACACTACTTCCAAATGTTTTCCAGTGGCTTGGGAACCTCTGTCATCCTGAAGAAAAGCAAACCTGTTCACAGGACACCCAGGCAACAGATAACAATGTCTACAGAGTGGTGCCCACCCAGCTTTTGACACAGATGGCAGTCCAGATATCCCACCTGCTTGAGAAAATCAGAGTCGTGGGGAAAAAGTGTTCTCTGCACCTGTGTTGATGCAAACCATTCCCTACTCCTAACTCTGGGGTCACTAAGAGACAGAAGAGAAAAAGGGGAAGATGGACTCTTCCAGCCATAGGTATATTCAGGGATGCATCATTTCAGGCAAGTGGTCCAGCCAGTACACCAGTTTGGGACAAGTGCTGCATTGGTGCAATTTGTCTTGAGTTGGCTGTACCTGGGTTCAATGTCTCTCCCACTATGTGAGCATTAAGGGCCATTGTACCCCACATGATACAGTGTGGTGCTCTCTGAGCAGGGAAGGGTCCACTGTCTGACTGAATAATGTCCGAGTATCCTAACTATTAATTATAATCGGAGGCATTGCAATTGGACATCTAATGTCTCCACCATGATTCTGAAGTCTTCCCTGAGGATTCTGGTGTTTCCAGAAGGTGAGTAGCTAACAACACCCAGGGATCACCCCTCCAGATTGATGCTTTACTACCTGAATCTCCTAAGGACAGAGGACAATTCTGGGATTCCTGTCATCTCTGCCATCCTGAAGGTATGCACCCTCTGTAATATCCCTTCCATATCTGGTCATGGTACCTCCCGTATCACAAAGAGCCACCAGACATGTGAGTGAAAAAGCCTCCAGAAGATTCCAGCCAGGGACCTTTGAGTCTTCCCAGCTGAGACTCCAGACCCAAAATGGCAGAGACACGGCATTGCTGCTGTACCGAGTCTGAATTCCTGACCCACAGGTCCCAAGGGCATAATTAAGAAGTGGTCTTTTTATGCCACTAAGTTTGGAGCAGTTTTTATGCAGCAGTGAACAACAGGGACCATAAAATCAAATTGTGGAAGCTTTGCATACCAGACTGAGGAATGTAAATTTCATCGTGCAGGTCAATGATTTTCTAACTCTGGTCCACAGAGACCTCTCGGTGGCCTCGAGGAGGGCGGGGCTGGGAAGAAAAGACAGAGCTCAGCCATCCACTTCTATCCCATTTATGTGCCTTCCAAGTAAGCCTTTGCTTAAGAGCTATGTGATACCTTTCTACAGACGAATATAATATATCACTTATATGTGGAATCAAACAACGAAATGGTACAAATGAACTTATTTACAAAACAGAAACAGACTCACAGACATAGAAAACAAATGTATGGTTACTAAAGGGGAAGCGTGCAAGGGAGGGATAAATTAAGAGTTTGGAATTAACATATACATACCACTAAAATATAAAATAGATAATCAGCAAGGACCTACCGTATAGCACAGGGAACTCTATGCAATACTCTGTAATAACCTATATGGGAAAAGCATCTGAAAAAGAATGGATATATGTATATGTCTAACTGAATCACTTTGCTTTGTACCCCTGAAACTAACACAACATTGTAAATCAACTGTACCCCAATATAAAATAAAAGTTCAATTTAAAAAATATTAAAGCAAAAAGGAGGTATGATATCAAAAATAATAGAATAGAGAGATTTTTTCCTGTCTATAAATTATAAAGCTATGGCTTTGTAAAGCCATGTTTCTATTACAGAATAGCTTCTCATGCACACTGAGCTGGTGCAGTTGCTCACCAGGTCCTCCAGGCGTGGTGCACCTGCATCTGCATAGTCTCCACTCTGAGGCCTGGCCCAGTTACGGGTCCAGAGAACAACATCTTTGCTCTGCAGGCTCGTGATCAGGCCTGTGCTACCCTAACATACTGCCCCTTTCACCTGACGCTCACTTTGGTCACCCTGGCCAGTCCTACTCCAAATGCTGTTCAACTTAGGTTTCTGAACTCGTCAGAATCTTTGGGGGTTGGAACAATTAGCTATTCAAAAGTGGGAAATAGACTCTACCTCCTGATAGGAGTAAGGATGAAGTCACCATGCAAAAGGCTTGGATATCGGAAGGTCATTCATTGGGGCTGGCAATGTGGTCAGTCTACCAGAGGGGTAGAGCTTAAAAATACATATTTTGGGGAATTCCCTGGTGATCTTTCACTGTCAGGAGCTCAGGTTCAGTTCCTGGTCAGGGAAATAAGATCCCACAAGCCACGTGGCATGGCCAAAGTCAACAAATAAATAAACATTAAAATACACATTTTTTAAGGTACTCTTGAGGGTGTAAGAGAATCCTTTACACAGCAAAGTTTAGGGATCTCAGAATGTACAAAGAAGTAACCAGACTCCAGAGCCTGTATCTCAGAAAATCAACTCTAAGTGGTATCCATGTCACAAGAGCCGTTGTGGGTTTCATCAGTGTGTTTTTGGGAGGAGTGGCCTGTTAGCTCTATGAGGGCTGGATTAGAGCAGAGAGACACAGCGAACAAGGAGACCAGCTAGGGGATTTTAGTGACTCAGGTGAGAAGTGACAAGGCCCTGGAAAGTCAAGGTGTCAGCCAGGCTGCATTCCTTTCCAGGGTCTCTGCAGGAGAATCCGTTTCCTTGCAAATTCTCAAGGCAGCCTGCATCCTTTGGCTTGGGGTCCCTTTCTCTGTCTTCAAAGCCAGCACTGCCACATCTTCAAATCACTGACTCTGACCTACCTTCCGGTCTCCCTCTTTCCCTTACAAGAACCCTTGCAAAATAGCATTGGCCCACCCAGATAATCCAGGATAACCTTTCCATCTCAAGATCCTTAGTTTAATCACATCTGACTAAGTCCCTTATGCCTCATGAGGTGACATAGTCACAGGCTCTGGAGAATTAAGATGTGGATATCTTTAGGTGTCATTGTTCTGTCTATTCTACCATCATTTTCCCTTCTGCCAACCTTCTGAGGAACTGCTGTGTAGAAAGAGGGTTGGGGAAGCAGGAGTATTCATCCATTGATTTCCATTCCTGGTTGACTGAGGGTTATCCTGGGGGCATCAAAACTCAGGCATTTCCTGACTGCCCTGTCCGTGGACTGAGAAAGCTCCTATGAGAAAACAAGCTTCAGGCAGAGAAGCAAAGAGACAGGAGTGCTTAGGTGGGATGCTATCCTCAAGGAATGCAACTGTGCCCCCAGGTTGCAATTGAACTCAGAAGTAGGCTAAGAACCTATGAGGCAAGGCAACAGCAATGCCTGCTATAGGCACCAATTACTTCCAGTTCAAAATGCATAACATGGTATCACCAGGCCCATTTATCCCTGGACTAATTATTCTGCCCTTTCTCTTTCCATTCCCTTTATTGAAACCACATTTTCCAGTCATGGACCAGCAGAAATTTAACCTTCCTCATGGAGTGTTTGAAGAGTGGGTGACCTCCTCTGCCCCTCCAGGGAGTTTGTACTTCATAGCCTCTGTGATCTGACATTATCTGTCTTGATTCTGTAACAGTATCTCCTATTTTAACACCATCTCCGCTCTGTAACTAGGCAGCTAATTCCTTGAAAGCGGGAGCTCTAGGTTTTAAAATAATATCTTTATTTCCAGCTAGAGGAGTGGTGCTCGGTGGATGGTTGGTGAACAAGGACTGGGAAAGTTCAGGGCTGCCTTAGGTCAGGAGTCGCTATAGAACTAGAGCATAGGTTTAACCAGCTGGTTAGCAATGATTTTTCTGCGCTGAGTGGGTATTTGTGGTTGGTTTGGGAATGACAATGATGGAAGGGGTTTCACTGGGGACCTTCCTTCATCTTCTCCTCTCAGTTTGTTTTCTTGTACTTAAACCTCAAGCTTTACAGAAAGAAAAAAAAAAAAGTCATGGGTTGGCAAACCAAGGATCACACATGCTTTGAGCACTGAGTATAACTGGACCTAAAATTCTGCCCAAAATTTAAGCACAAGAGGATGCTACCGTAACTGCTGAGTCACTCAGGGCCCTTCCTGCCCAGAAAGCCACCATCTCAGCTGGGCTTTCGTCCTTTGAGCCCATGTCCTCCACATCAGTGGATGGGTCTCTGCCAGGAAAGCCGTGGGGAACCAGAGTTTTAGAGGCAAAGTAGGTAGGAGACCACAGCGGAGACTTCTCAGCCTATAATTATTTTTAAGAGGTGTAATAAACCCTTCCTTTAATAGAGGCAAATGAATGTGACAGCAGTGATGGGCTTTAGGAAATGCATTAACTCTATTTTAAGCTATGGATGGCACGATTTGGATGTCAGCAAGTTGGCTGTTTTTACTTAGACATTATTATAATGATATCACATCTCATTATCTACTTATTTAAATAAATGCACACTCACGATTTTACTGTTCATGGGAATTGCAAAGTGTTTACTTAGAGCTTCATCTTTTAAATCTCATGCATACTGCTCTTTGTCTAATAAGTTTAATAGTGTTCCAATGAGTTTAAATGAGATATACACATAATATCCAGAAGGCAAGGTTTATCATTTTATTCTCCTATCCTTTGATCTTGTTTTCTCCACGTCAGCTATGTACTAGAATGAAAGATTATTTCAGGGAATAAGCAAAACTGACATGATGACCTGATGTAAGCCCAGGCTGAAGATGAGCTGACTTTCCAAGGCCATTTCCATGGGTTGTCAACGTGGCTTCACTTCTCTTCCTATGTCAGGTTCTCTGAAGGAGAAATAGATGGCAGATATCCCTTTATGCATGCATTCATGTATTTCCACTTAAGAAACATTTATTAATGTCTCTCTTCCCATTTTATATCACTGTCACTACATATGAATTCACAAAACAGTTGATATTGGCTATATCATTGGATTAAAATTATCACTAGAACAATGATATAATAAGAAATATAATTATTAAATTATATTGAATTTTATTCAATATGAGTTTCTTCCAGAATGTAACACACTTATCTAACTCTATTAGGTTAGACTTGAGTCATAACTTATGTGCAACCAGACAACATTGTTGGTGTTTGGGAATTGCATTAAGGTAACAATTACTTCAATCAAAAACCACATTTATGCTTATGATGATCTCACTGTTGGGTTATAATTCCTCCTTTCAGGTCTTCCCAAAATCCACCACTTATCTGCTTTCTCTCACACTGCCAGTATATGCTTGACCAGGATTTTTTTCTATGCTTTTTGACTTATAATGCATATTACTTACAATATTATTTTGGATATCATGTATAAGACACAAACTTCTTATGAATATAAAAATAATGCAAAAATTTTAAATTAAAATAAATGCATTTGTCATTGTTCTCCCAGTCAACAAGAGCAGACCCTTTGGTGTTATCTCTGATTCTTTTCTCTCTCTCATCCCATATATTCGGTCAAGCCTTGTAAGTGTTGATATCACACAGGGCCGGATAACAAGGCCACAGTCAAACTACTGATTTTACAATTCTGGACTTAATATTATTTACTTTCAACTCTACATGGGTAAATTGAAACCGTACTTAGAGAAATATTGGAGAGAGCAGTGTGATACCGAACCACAGAATTAACATAATTTTAAAAGATTAACTCATGTGCGTGTGCGTATGTATGCATGCGTGTTTTACTTTTTACAATAGTCTTTCATTTACAAAGTACATTTATTCTTTAAAAATGTATTACTCACAGTTTCACGGTGGTCCCTTCCAGGTCCTTCCCTGACACACATACATATGTAACCATCATCATCCTCATCTAGTCCTGGCCATACCCCAGACATCAGCCTCTTGCAAACTAGTGTACACAAACCCTCCCCTTATTTGCACCGATCCTCAGTTCAAAACATTGCAAAGTCCCCAGGTTCTCAGAAAATAGAGATTTCCTCAGCCTAATTTTCAAGTCTTTCGGACTCTGTCCTCAGCCAAAGTACCATCTGAAACAAATCCACTTCTCCAACAAGAGTGGCTGACAGCCTGGCCTCTGCACGTCATTTGCCTACTTTAACCCTCATGCCTTTCTTTACAGGGTCCACCTCCCACTCATCCAATGGGCCCTTCCTGAATCTACAACCTTCCAGAAACTCTCTCTGATTAACACAATCCATGGTATCACTCTCAATTCTAAATCCCTGTGGTCATTTTTTTCCTCAGTCATTCCACTTAGTTATAAGCTGTCCTTTCTTACAGGCAGTTTTTCATGAGTACTAATAAAATCTCTATAACTTGCACTTAGACTTGAAAGTGAGATTTTATCTTTCTCTTTGAAGTCACCAGTGTGCCTGGCATCTTACACGTCACTTTAGCACTTTAGAAGCACAGCCTATTGAATTGCTATGGCTCAAAATTAAGCAAAATCATTCAGGATATTTTTCCAAATTATGTCCTAATGTGTATCTTTTTTATCCTTTATTCATCTGAATAAATCAATCTATGTTTCAACCAAAGACAGGAGATGTTCAAAATGAAAGAACCAGGTTCTGTAATTTGATATGCTATTGAATAAGCAAAGTCTTTGGTGACTTCTTTATTTGTAACTGAAATATTTATCCCTGCCTTATTCATGAAATGGTATATGTCTTAGCCACTTGAAAAGTGCTAAAAAATGCTAAAAATGATAAATGCTAAAATGCTAAATTTTTTAATGCTAAAAAATCAATAGTTTTGTTGTGAAGGACAGTGACATAATGGTTGAGGCATGTTGCCTCATGGAAAATGCCCCTTCAAACTCAAAATTGAGACCTGCAGTCATGGGTGGCAAGTCCATTAAGATGGGGGGACTCTGTCATTCTCTTTGGGTGAAAAGTCATTGGCCACAGCAGATTTTTATCCCAGTCCCTAAATCTCACAACATTCCATTATATAGACTCAACCCTCAAGAAGATCATGAAAAACTCAGAAAATTAGGAAATTGATAAATTCTATAAGAAAAAATATCCTATTAGCAAATGGAAAAAGGGTATGACCAGATATTTCACCAAAAAAGGATATATAGATGACAAATAATCATGTAAAAATAGGTTCAATTTCATTAGGCTTTAGGGAAATGCAAAATAAAACCACAATGAGACATCACTATATACCTATCAACATAGCTAAAATAAAAACTAGAAACACACCAAATACTGACAAGGTTGCAGAGAAATGGAATCACTCATATTGCAGGTAGAAATGAAAAATGGTGCAGTCACTCTGGTAATCAGCTTGAAGCCTTTTATGAGGGCACCAATCCCATGGCTGAGGGTCCCATCCTCATGACCTAAGCACTTCTCAAAGCCCCTAACCCTCTTAATACCATCACTTTCAGGGGTTAGGATTCAACACATGCATTTTCAGGAGACACATAAATACCATAGCAAACTAGCTATTGATCCATCCACCTACATGGATGACTCTCCAGGGAATTATACTTACTAAAAAAGTCAATTTGAAAGGCTGCATACTGTGATTCTATTTAGATAACATTCTTGAAACAACACAATTATATAAAAGGTGAACAGATTAGTGGTCTCTGGAGTCAGGATGGGGGTAGAGTGAGGGTGGTCGGTGTGTCCCTAAGACAGTAACATAAGGGATCCTGTGATGACAGAACTGTTCAGCATCTTGACTATCCATGTCAGTATCCTGATTGTGATCTTATAGGATAATTTTGCAAGATGTGTTTATTCAGGGAAACTGGGTAACTGTTACCTGGATTTCTCTGTAATGCTTTTTACAGCTGCGTGTTTATCCCAACTTATTTAACTTCTTAATTAAACTACTGTCTAAGGAAAAAACAAAAACACTACAAGACAATAGCTATTGATAACTACAATTATCTCCAAATAGCATAATTTAAATAAAAAAGAACATAGGGGGACTTCCCTGGTGGCACAGTGGTTAACAATCCACCTGCCAGTGCAGGGGACAGGGGTTTGATCTCTCATCCGGGAAGATCTCATATGCTGCGGGGCAAATAAACCCGTGCACCACAATGACTGAGCCTGTGCTCTAGAGCCCGCGAGCCACAACTACTGAGCCCATGTGCCACAACTACTGAAGCCCGCGTGCCTAGAGCCCGTGCTCCGCAACAAGAGAAGCCACTGCAATGAGAAGCCCGCACACCGCAACGAAGAGTAGCCTCTGCTCGCCGCAACTAGAGAAAACCCGCACACAGCAATGAAGACCCAACAAAGCCAAAAATAAATAAATAAATTTATTTTTTCAAAAAAAGAACATAGGAATGGGTGATGTTGCAGCCACCACTGAAAACACTATCGACCATACTGTCCAGTAAGAACTGAATTCATAGAGTTAGAAAGTATGTTGGTAGATGCCAGGGGCCAGGGCCAGGGGCAGGGGTGAGGAATGGGGAGTTACTATTTAATGGGGACAGATTTTCAGTTTAGGAAGGTGAAAAACTCGGGCGACGGATGATGGTGAGAGTTGCACAACAATGTGAATGTACTTAGTGCCACTGAACTGTACAGTTAAATATGGTTAAAATAGTATGTTTTATATTATGTGACTTTTACCACAATAAAAAAACATTAAAAAAAAAAAAAAAAAAAAAAAAAAGAACTGACCGGCCAAAGATTGCTGTCCATTTTTTGGAGCAACACCACTCGGAGGAAAATGATTGTCCTGGCAGGAACTTGTGACTTTCTTTTAGCAAAACTGTCATCAAATTCTGCTGCTTTCTCTAGCCTGCCCTATGCCCTTAAATTTCACCACTGTTAATTCTTTAGGACATCTTGGATTCTTCTTTGATTATTTTCTTTTATCCCAAAGTAGGAGGAGAAGAAAACTTGACAGATGACTGTTCTCTCAGCACCAATGAGTTCAGCTCCTCCTGAAACTGGCTCTTTGTGAGAGCCATGGAAAAGAGGAGCCTGCTAGGAAACCCACTTTTCACACCGTATATTTTTTAAGCATCTCTGACCTTGTCCCCTGGACAAGCCCACCTCTTCCAACCAGAGGACTGGGGATTGGAAATAGGGTATGGGAGGGTTCACAGATGTGAGAGCCAGCCTCTTTAAAAGGCCACCAGCCCCAGAAAAATAAGCGGGAAGTCTTTTGAAAGAAACCTCGTTGTATGTCCCTGATCTCACACTTTGTTTTCTGATCCCCCGAAGTTCTTTCACCTTTAGTGGCTGCAACAATGGGAGAATGCAACAATTGCTAATTTGTCTAAATTACTTTCCCCTCCCCGGTTTTTCTAACTTTGAAATACAGAGAAATGTATTATTTTAATCTGGTTTTCACGTGTTAATTGGTCAGATTTCTTTGAATTTATGTCAGACTCTTTTGACCTTTCTCTAGTGGCTGTGCTTGGGAGGGAGACCATCACACATTAACATAAGAAAGTGGGGAAAAGGGACACAAAACACAGGTGTCACCCTAGGAAATTATGGGAGGGTGACAGGATTTGCCTTTAGGAGGACTCTCCACACAAAACCGTATCTCACACGTTTGCAAACACAGAGAGCACACCTTGAACTGTATGTTCATGGGTCTGAATTTATTAGGACGCCTGGATGTTCCTCTTAATAACTAATCCTAACTGCTTCAAGTTTCAACCCCATTCTATTCTATACCCATGATGCTTAGTACAAAAATCACTAGAGGAGCTTTCAAAGTATACAGACACGCAGCCTCCACCAAAGGCAGTTCCCATTTAGTTAGCCTGGGTGAGTCTGGGGCATCTGTGTGTTTAAAAGACTACCGGAGGTTCCACTGTGCAGCCAGGTTTGAGAATCAGTGGTCTCTAGGGAAGAATGACCTTCCCCAAATGCAACTGCAATCCTATTTCTCACTTGCATAACACAGGCAATGACTTCTCAGCACCTCCCTGGTTCCTAGCCTGGAATATATGACAGACTCATTTCTGGGGATTTTTAAAAGTGCAGGTGCTCTACTCTGGAGCTACCAAATCAAATCTAAATCAGAGGACATCGTTTAAAAGCTTCACAGACAACTACAGTGCTCATGCTGTTTGAGAACCATTGATGTTAGAATCTAAAATCTAAATGGCTTTGACATGTATCTCAAGGCATGAACTGTCTCTAGCCTCCTCGATCACTGCCTTGTATGCAAGTCAATTTCCCACCTGGTGAAATGAACCCCACTTTCTCTAAACTGAAGTCCCAAGGGGGGTCCCCCTCCTCCCTTCCTCTACCTCTCAGGCCACTCCTTTTCTGTCTCTGCCACAGCCTCCTGTTCCTCTAAAAAGGAATTAAATGAATTCTCAAGGCTCTTAGTCACAGTATGTAATTCAGTATTTAATTAGAATGAATTAGTAAATATATGTGCCATGTATTTTCACAACTTTAGGCTTTGGTGCATGCTTTCCCCTACGACTACCTTTTCTCCCTACATTTCCCAACTTGTAAACTCCTATTTCATATTTAAAGTTCAATTTGTTTGTTTGTTTTTTACTTCTTCTCTATAATGTAGGTAGTGAGGTTAGACATCCCCTCCATCGTGTACTAATAGTAGAAGCTTTACTGCAGAGTCTATTATAAATGATTCCTGTTTACCTCTCTGTCTCCACCCAGTAAACAGAAAATCCACAAGGGTGGGAGGAGAGAAGGTGTCTTCTTGAACATTGTGACTGGAAAATTATTATTAGCCCAGTGACTGAATTTAACAAATATTACTTTGGACTGACTATGTGCAGAAGTCTATGCTACTTAGTTATGTTACTTAACTTCTTGCGCTGTTGCAACAAAAATGTGATCCAATTGTTCCTCATATTTCGAAGAGAAACAATATAAATGCTTATTGACAAACATCTTCTCAGAGATGTAGAAGAGTTAATTAAAGGAATGGTTATGATGTATGCTTAAACTCTTAGAAATCTCTTTGGAGGAAGACAATGCTGAACATTGATATGAGTTGGAAAACAGGGTTAATCCAGCTGAGGGGAAAAAATGAAATATTTAGTATCAGAATAACCTGGATTTATTGAAAATAGAAGTCTGGTGCTTTGCTGTTTGGGGCTTTTACCCATTTTGAACAAATTTCGGAACATTCCTTTGGATTCATCTAGGTAACCTTAAAAATCCAACTGCCATTAGATTACCAGGGCGGTATAAGAATCATAGCTTTGACGCAACTTTTAAATATTAAAACTGCAAAATAAAAGTTAACTTAGCACTGTTTATTGCTATAAGAAAAGAAGTATCCTGCAGGATTACAGGTTTAAAGACTAAAGGAAGAAGCATCGGCATTTAGAGAAATGAAAGGAGTAGGAAGCGTTAATAATGACAAAAGCACTTCAGATGATATCTGAGAATCCCAGATTCATACTGAAAGTGTTCTCCTTCACCAACAAACACAGGAGATGGTAACACTCCTATAGAATAATGACCATAACACCCTTACCAACAACAATAACAACTAACTTACTGCAGGAGAAAAGAAAGGCATACAAATTTACCAGATTCAAAAATCAGAGACTATATCCTGAACAACAAAAGAGCACGAATAAAATCAAGTTTAAGGATCTAGATTTATCCCAGTTTTATAGACCAGTTATATTAAACAAAGAAGGGGCAGGGTCTCTTCTTCCCCCAGCAATTGTTTTGTTGGTTTAGCAATTGCAATGTCCTGCACCAGGAGCTCTAAGTGATTAAACCACATAAATACAATTTCTGCCCTCAAGGAGTGTGCAGCATCAACAATACACAAGATGCACAAGATGTTTGAGCGCAAACAGATGACATGGGTGGTCAGAGAGAGCTGTGATTGTTTCCGGAAAAGGCCTCATGAGGTCAGTACCATTTTGACAAAGGAACTTGAGCGGGTAGAGGGTAGGTTAAGGAGAAGTAATGGCAGGAAGAGGAAGGACAGGTGAATTTTGGGGATGGATGCTATATTAAACCCATTTTGGATAATGGTTAACGATGAGGCTAGAGAAGGGATTAAAACCTTCACAAAGCATGCTGCTTACAACTTTTTGAAATAGTTTCATAGAAGACAGTAGAGGATTCTGGTCAGGAGAATGATAGGATCAGATGTAACCTGGGAGGTAATGAATCTGACGAATGTGTGTTTTCGAACAGAACAGAATAGTCGGAAGGCTACTAACCAGACCAGAAGGAAGGATGCTGCAATGGTGTAGAAGTTACCTAACTGGGACCTGGATTAATGATGGCAAGGCAAGTCAGGTGGACAGGGTGATGACTTCCTGGTGGATCAAGAGGGAAGGAGGAATTAAAGAGAGAAATTTTGAGCCTATGCAATTAAAGGGAAAGCTAGGGCATTGACATGAGCTTTATTGGAGGGACAGAGGGATGCAGGGAGAGAGAATCCTCCAGGGATGAGCAGAGTTGAAGGAAGATGTTAAGCTTTTACTCTTAACATGGTGGTGAAAGTTGGCCTTTTGCCACACAGAGGGGAAGGAGCCAATTAAAAGATGGTGCAGGAAGGAAGGAAGGAAAGGAAGGAAGGGGATAATCATACAGGAGGCAAGAAGAAATAAGATCAAAATCCAGCTGATAGGCATAGACTTGGAAACAAGTAGGATGTTTCCTTCTCTAAGACAGAAGAGAGAGGAGATATGAGCAAAGATGGATGGTAGGCATTTAAATGATTGGCGTTTAATGAATGAAATAACTGAACTCTTCTAACTTAAGGCAATAACTATAAATTTGCAGGATCAAGAAAGAAAAAGAGACCAAAAGGAAATAGAATTTCTAATTTAAAAAAATAATAATAAGGAAAACTATGTCCTCGTCTGGCAGTTTCCTTTGTCCTTTCCTGAAAAGTTAAAACACATTCTGAAGGACTTTTTGCACAAACCAAAAAATGTCAGTGTCAGTGTGGAGTCAAGGAAGGTAAATGAACAGAGCTCTGCTCCATCACAAGTCAAGATCTACAGCAGACACAAATGAAAGTGTGTAAACTTCCAATTGTGAAGTGAACTAACTGCAATTTTGAGGGAAAAAAAGTTATAAGAAAAGATCTGCGTTATCATCCTTTTCCATCTTCAAACTTCCTTATCTTCATATTTTCCAAGAAAGTACATGTGTTAACAGAGACCACCATAAATAATAGACTCAGAGACTCCTTCAGTTCAAAATATTCAGAGGTCATTTACTTCACTCAGTGCAGAAATTCACTCATAATATTCCCAACAAACAGCTGTGCAGCTGCTGTGCGAATGATTTCACATATGTAAGCTCACTGTATTTCTGAAAGCACCATTCTATTTGGAGGTAGAGGCTTCCTTTTCCCATGAAGCAGAATCTGCCAGCCACATCTAGTATAAGGAAGGATAAATCTGTAGCTAGCTGAAGAAGATAGTTGGGTCACATCCCCAAGTGTTCAAACTAACTACCCCTCTACCTCTATGGGGTCTGAAACTGAGCAGGACCCTGTGGGGGTCCTGGGCACAAAAGCCTTTCTGTGTCCTCCATTTCTTGATTACAGGAAATAGGCTTTGTTCAGCCTCCAGGACCTTCCCTGAGTTCCAATGGGCAGGTTCAAATAGTTGCTAATCAGGGAAGCGAGGGGATGCAGAGACAAGGGAGGAACAGTCAAGAAACAATAGTGCAGCCTTGTGGCAGGGTCCTTGTTCCCCTTCAAGGGATGCACACAACAATATCTTAGGGCTGTTTTGCAGATACTGAAACCCTTACCAAATGGGTAAGGGATGTTAACTACCTGATGAAGCACATTCCAGAGAAGGTCACAGTTGCCCGTCATCACCTGAGGCCAGAGGATCTCTGGATGGAAGGAATGCGGGCCCTGCACCCTGATCCTTACCAACGACCCCACACCTGGAATATAAGACTTCTCACAGTCCCCCCCCCCACAGGTTGAGATACACAGTTTTGAGGGCATTAGCCCGCTATGTCCCCCTATGCCTGGCAAAGCAATAAAGCTATTCTTTTCTACTTCACCCAAAACTCTGTCTCTGAGATTCAATTCGGTGTCAGGGTCCAGAGGCCGGATTCGGCTTCAAGTCCTCATAGTGAGAGAACCTTCACTCCCTAACCCAGTATTTCCTCTTGTGCACTCAAGTCAGTCACATCTCCATGTGGCCAGGGGGTGGGCAACCTACCCCAGTGATGAAGGCAGGGTTCAGCCAGCCTGCTTCTCACCTTGATCCTGTCTCTGTATCCACTACTTCAGCCTTCCATGTGAATGTGCTACATTATCATGATCAGCTCCTCCAGTAAAACCAAACTGTCCAAATATTCCATGGGGTCCCTGTAGCTTCTCCTTCAGTTAGATTGAGCCTAGCAACTACTTCCTGGCAGAGGCTGATAAAAGCCACCATTCTCTCTTTTTCCTTCTCTTCCACGCTCGTGGTCACCTTGGAGATCTCAAGTCCAAAATGGAGACAGGCCACCTAACTCACCTGAGCAACTAACTATCTTATAAAAGCTACTGATGTCTGGAGGAATAATTTATTTATATATTTTTTTAAATATTTTTTTCTGCTTATGCTATCCTATCCTGACTGTGATCACAAAATACCCATATCATTTTTCACGTGAACTTCTCTTAAGCTACCTCTTCCTCCTTTTTCGTTTGAACTTGATTAACATTTTATCCTAGTCCCAAGACAGCAAGGAAGGAGATATGAGTTTCCCCTATAAGGTAAAAATACAAGTTTTTTCTTAGAAATGTTGGCTAATATTTATTAAGATAGCACCACATACCCTCACTATGCTGATTTATAGTGAATCAGAAATTGTCTAAAACGTTTTCAGTATTACAAGAATCCTGGCTGTTGTTGGGTTTTCATGCTGAGAAAATACTTTGTAAAGTAAGTAACCACTCTAACTCTTTTATCGATCCCAAATATTCCACATAGACTATAAACTAGATAATTTCCATGCATGTTCCATAAAATGCTGATAACACTACTCACCTTTTGCCATTTAGCTTTTTTTTCCTCTCTCTGCAGCCCTAGCCCTAGGAGTGGGGTGTTGTGGAATAAAAACACCTTGAGAATGAGACCATTTCCTCTTCTTCCTTGTCTTCATCTCTGCCTAAGAAAATGCGGGCTCCTACTGACAAAGGAACCAGTGAAAGAGCACCGCTTCAGATGGACGTGGGTTTATCCCAATTCTACTACCCAACAGGTGTGTGGCCCAAGACACAGGTAACATTTTGGGGGCTCAGTTTTCTCATCTGAATGTTTGGCTATAATAATCTCTGCTTCACGAGGTCTCTAGCTCATTTCTGTCCTCTGAGTCAGCACCCATCACTGCCACTCCCTTTCTTACACCTCCAGTGAAATGTCTAAACACTCTCTCACACAGAGCTCTTGACTAGCCACACCTGAAACCTGACCCTCTTCTCCTAGTTCCCACTTCATTACCTGACACAGTGAAGATCCAGCTCCCCAAGCTGCCTTTCCTCTCTTTCTCTTACATCCACATCTAATCCGTCTACAAGCTCTGCTTATTCTACCTCCAAACTATATCTCAGTTCATCCATGTCTATTTTCCAAATCATCCTT
Source organism: Grampus griseus (assembly GCF_964374135.1). Lineage (NCBI taxonomy): Eukaryota > Metazoa > Chordata > Mammalia > Artiodactyla > Delphinidae > Grampus > Grampus griseus. Next base: position 85,614,192 of record NC_139009.1, read on the forward strand.
CTTTCTTGCATTGTTTACTAACTGAATTCTCTTGTCTCCATGCTCACTCTTCCCAAAACAGTCTCTTCAAAGAAGCCAGAATAATATTTCAGAAACAGAAATCAACAAATCCTGCTTATAACTCATCAATGGCCTTTGTGAAAGTTTCACAGAGAAGGACAGAAAGAAAAGAAAAAAGAAGAGTTCTAATACAAAATTAATAGGAAGCAACCCATCTGTGTCTCTAACCTCCTGAAGATAGGAGCTCTGATATGAATGGGAAAGTCGTTCCGTAGAATTAGCCTAAAAAATAGGACTAAGCAGGCTTCTTTGAGATGATATGGACTTGATACTTAGGGAAAACCACTGACAGAACTAAGCGTCAAAATGAATTGAAGTAATATGTGGTCATTTGAGGTGGGTATAGATGTGCTAAAGAAGTAGGCTGGACAGGAAGCTGGCAACGGTAATCCAAATAGAAAAAAAAAATTTAGTGACACTGAAAACACAAGAATTGGTGATATAGATAAATCTGAGAAAGGCAGTGAGAAACACAACAGTGTAATTTGGTGAATACATAATGGGATGTGAGCAGTTCAGTAGTGTCTCTTCAGGACAGAGTCAAGGATGCAGTTGGAGGATCTTTGCTAGGACCCAGGTCACTCATTTCTACAGCTGGGCACACACACCACCTGCAGACTCAATGAATGCTTAACACTTAGTGATAACAGCAATTAAAATACACTTACCAAGATTATTTTAAGCTTTATTTATTTTTCTTCTCATTTTTTTCTCCATTTTTTCAAGAATTTGAATATAAAATATTTACAATCTGGCCCTGATTCAAAATAATTCAGAAATTAATTAGCTCTGCTGACACTCACCTCCTCACCACCAATAGCCAATTTTCTGCAGAAGTTTGTGGGTCATTAATATCTCTCCATAGAAAAATACATTAACATTTTTCCTGAAAAATAGTGATGGGTAATCCTAACCTTTTGATCCCATAATAGCTGAGTAGTCCAGACTCTTGAAAAATACATTTCTTAAAAACTTGGTAAATTGTCAGATTGGACATGGTTAACTGGTGCTAACCTTGAACCCTGTGTTAGATTTTATTCTACTCTCTGTTAACTCCCATCTTTCCAGTGAGCTCAGGTCTGAATGCAGTGATGACACTGACTCTGACCGGAACCATGAATTAATCCAAAATAACTCTCCTTATACCTTCAATGCTTCATCTTCACTCTTTGACATTAAAGATGGGGCTGCATCCTTAACTAAGCAATAGCCTTGCCTGGAAATTGCAATTCCCAGAATTACAAACAGTTCTGTTCAGGTCTATCCTATCTGAGTTCCTGGTGTTCTTGAACATTGAGCATAGTGCCTGGTGGTCATTAAATATTCAACACATTGTAATAATTATAGTAATAGCAATAACCATAATACTAGTTAACACCTACTGAGAACTTTCAGACACATAAGGATTTTTATTATCTTAAAAACAAAATGCTGAATGAGGAGGGTCAAAGGTTAATAATTCACTTGTGCAATAATATCAGGCTTTTGGATCTATTTCTCTGTGCAGGTTTTGACTTTCCCCTCATGCTTGCAAGGTGGCTGCTGCAGCCCCAAGCATCTACTCGTCACACAATGCCTCCAACAACAGAAAGGAAGAAAGAGAGCTTTCTTTTTCTAGATACATCTTATTTCTTTATTTAAAAAAAAAAGGAACATTTTTCCCATACATAAGCCCTCTGACAGTCTTCTCCCAGGTACCGTCAGGCAGAATGTAATCATGTGCCTATCTCTTAACCAATTCCCAGCAAAAGGTAAAGGGATTGCTACGAGTGACTTAGTCCCTAAAAAGTCTCACACCCTGGTATTAGGGAAGGAACCCACCTACCATGAGCACCTTATCATTCAAAACCTGATTGTCGTTATTATTCAAAATCAGATTTAAAATCTGATTGCCTTAGCTAGGGATAATGGCAGGAAGTTCTCGGCATTACAGGCAGATCCTGTCTGCCCCGGGTAGATCCTATTAGTATTCTCATTGAATTGATGAGGAAACTGAGGCTAAGGGAAGTTAAATAACCAGCTCAAGGTCACACAGCAAGCATATGGCAGAGATGAGACTTGAACCCAGTCTCATTCAAGTGATTTCAGAGTCCAAACTCTCATCAAGTAAGCTGTGCTAGTTCTCAATTAGTGTGAAGCATTTCCAGATTATCCTCTGGGAAACAGAGAAAACCATTGCTTTTTATTTCTAATCCTCCATAAGAAATATTCTATGTTGTCACTGAAGGGCAGAATTCCAGAAAGAGAACAGCATGGCATGAGGTCCTTACATCATCCCTTGGTATCAGGGAAATGAAGGAGCACCTCTGGAGAGTGAAGCCAGTAGTCAGAAGAGCAGGATTGGGAGAGGACCTCCCTGCAATTCCTGGGGAAAGAGGGAACCCTGGGCTGGGAGAGGGTCCCCAGAGCTCTTGGTGTGGCCCTGGGAGCAGTGAGGTGGGGGTGGGAGTGGAAGTAGAGTCCATAGGGTTATAGTGACTCTTGGAGAGCTTACGCCACAGTCTCAACCCTGGTGGAGACCCTGCCCCATGCCAGCACCTGCTCCGTCCCATTCCTGTGTGATGCTCTGTCCCTTCACAATCTCTAATCTCTAGAGAAGAAAAGCCCAGAGCACACCTGCCAAATTGATCTTATGCTCCTTAGTCATTTAAGACCTTTTATCATCTCATCCCCTTCCTCAACTTGTTTTCTACAATTCACTTCTAAGAATGGACCAGTTCACATGAGTAGCCCCTAAACATATTTTACTTATTATCTACCCATTTGTGTTTCTTACTGGACTTTCCATGACAAGCAAGTCTACGCTGCCTCTCTGCTTATAATAATTCTATTTATCCATGAAAATATTCAATGGCGGTCACTTGTTCAACCAGCTAACCATCTGCATGTGTGGGCATATCCTATACAGACACTCACACAGTGAGGTTAGACTTTCGGATGCACTTTAAACAAATAAAGCAATAAAACTTCTAGAAAGAAATAAAAGTAAAGTTTAGATAATATTTTTTGGAATAAATTTGGTACATGATACCAAAAACAGGAACCATAAAAAGAAGGGTTATAGAGAAACATAAAAATTAAACATGTAAAAAATTATTATAAAATGAAAAAAACTAAAAATATTGTGACATATATCAGATAAATGGCTATTCGTTTTGATATTTAAAGAGCTCTTACATGTCTTAGAAAAGATTAGCAGCAATAAGGAAAAGGGACCAAGGCTTCAGAAAAACTCATTCACAGAAAATAAATATATAGAAAAAAAGGTCAGTACTTTTTGTAATTAAAGAAGCACCAGTTAAAATTAGGTATGAGCTTTTTAACCTCAAACTGAAAAGTAAAACTCACAATTGCAATAGCTATGTTGGTAAGTGTTCAAGACAATGTGACCCTTAAAGTAAGAAGACCGTAAATTGGTTCAGCTTTTCCAAGTATGCAATTTGTCATTATAGTCATTATACTAAAAGCTTTTAAATGTAGATCTGTATACCTTGTGATTTAATTATTTCACTTCTAAGAATTTATCCTTAAAAAATTATTAGCAAAGATTTGCTTGCAGAAATTTTTTATTGCACCATTAAGACAGGAAAATAACTTACCTAAATATCCATCAATAGACAGTTAAGTTATTTATGGTACACAACATTAGTTGGAATGTAATGCAACCATTTAAGTGGAAAGTAATAAAACTATTTACTTTTGTAGAAAATGTTCATAATATGTTGTTATTAACAAAATAGTGTCCACAAATACATTTTTTAAAAATGTGTGTGCATATAAACACAGTTAAAATGAAGGTCTTTTGCATGTTTTTCCCTTTTCTCTAAATTTTCTATAATTGAAATGAATTACTTTTGTAATCAAAAAAAATTTTTTAAAGCCTTTATGTGATGCATCTTTCCAGGCCCTCCTTACATATGATCTTTGCAAAATGTTCTCTGATTTCCCCCAAGTGGGCATTCCTTCCTATGAAGAATTCATAAGAATTCTTTGTTCATTGTCTATAAAACATAAAGTATTTACAGAAGCCCACCTGTGTCGTAGGTTTTGTTGTGTTGTTACTGTTCTCTGTACATGGCCCATCTTCTTCACTATACCATCAGCTCCTAAAAGGCCAGAACCTGATACTTGTGTTTTATTATTTTCAATAAAATACTTAAGGATTGAGATGTGTTCAGGAAACTGAACCATTATAGTGAGGTTTTATCTTTTCATAAAGCTTTCTGAAATATTACGGGACAAAGAATCTTTACAAATGCAAGAGGCGCAAAGGCGATAATGGCCTTTCACCTGGGAGGGAAATGGAACCCCAAGGTAAGTGAAGTCAGCCAAGACTGGACCCAGCTTTACAAACCTCTAGACCTCATTCTTCCCCAGTGTATCAGAAATAGCAGCTGCCTTGTGTGCTGGGGAACAGGGGCATTGTTACATTGGTGGCACCCAGTGACTCCTGTCTCCCAGTCGCCATGCCTTTGTACAGTCCCCCCATGGACATTGACACTGAGCTTGGCCACATGAGTTGCCCTGGCCAATAGGACATCAGAAAATGGGGTGCCAGTGAAGGCTTCATGAGTGCTTGTACAATGAGGCTTGCCTTCTTGGAGCATGCCAGCATCCTTTAAAGAAAAGGAAATCCCCGCTATCCAGCTGAAGAGGCCACAAGAAGACAATCAAGTTGTTCCACCCAATAACTACGATTAACGGCCGGCATGTGAGTGAGGCTATCTTGAATCAACCAGCCCGGGGCAAGACACCCACCGGCTGAGAGCAGTTGATTAAGTAGCCCCAGGCCAAGACCAGAACTACCCACCTAACCCACAATGAAGTACAGATCAGAGGCAAATAAATAGTTGTATGTAAAGACTATCACCACCTCCTGTCCCTGCCTGCTGCCCAGGTAGACCTGGGTCCCCCACAGAGGGTTCCTGACCTGTCACAGCCCTCTTGTCACATGGGTTCCTAACTGGATTTCAGAATCCTTCTCAACCAGGGCTCTGATCTACTCCTTCCAGCCATAGGAGCTGTAGTATAAATTTAAAATTCTTTGTAATTCCTAAACAAGATGATATTTTCTCTTTTTCCTTATACATATATCCACTCTTTTAGATTCTTTTCCCATATAGGTCATTACAGAGTATTGAGTAAAGTTCCCTATGCTATACAGTAGGTCCTTATTCATTATCTATTATGTATATAATGTGTATATGTCAATCCCAATCTCCCAATTTATCCGTCCCCAGCCTTTCCCCCCTGGTAACCATAAGTTTGTTTTCTACATCTGTGACTCTATCTCTTCTCTAATGGGGCAAATTGAGACAAGCTTTTGTGGAAGATTTCAAACCTGTGTCAGATACTATCAAAATTTAGTCTGACTTGGATTATGTTTTACAATCAAGGGAGTTCTGTTCCAAACTCACCAATCCAAAATTGTACTTTAAGATAGATCAGATTTGCCTTCATATTACAGATGGACTGGTAAATGGTGACCTACTGCTCTCAGTTTTGGAAGGAAGGAAGGAAGGAAGGAAGGAAGGAAGGAAGGAAGGAAGGAAGGAAGGAAGGAAGGAAGGAAGGAAGGAAGGAAGGGAGAGAGGGAATGAGGGAGGAAGGAAGGAAGGAAGGAAGGGAGGTGTAGGTTGAGCAACAATTACCATTTTCTGTATATTCTACACACCCTACCCTCCCATTGAACAAAGAATTTAACCAAAATCATAAAAGTTTCAGTGGAAGCCAGTATGGTGACCCAACTTTACTTTAGGTAAAGTTGGCCATCTCTGCCTCGCTTTCCACATATGTAAATTGAAGGCTGTTACATCTGTCCGTTGCAGGGATATCATAGTAACAAATGAGAGGACATACATGAAAACATATTCTTCAGAGAAAAGTAGCCATAATTATCCTAATTTAGGAAAACACAGAAATCAACTTGCATTTAACAAAATGTGAAACTTCTTATAATTGTTGTCGATTTAATTCCTGCGAGGTATGTGGTTTTAAATTTTGTTGACAATGATTTCAATGAAACCATAATTTAGTTATTATAATATCCGTCCAGGTGTTTTATCATCAGTAGTTTTAGTTCGGGTAGAATCCTCTTCAGATAAATTATATGTGTATTGGAAACTAGTGATTATTGTATTTCTCTAAGAAATCTTTTTGTTTTATGCCCTAAAAGCTCTCTGAAGTCAATGATAGTTTGTAAAACAAAAGCTTTATCAATGAAATTTTGCAAATAAATTGTCTTATCTACAACTGAAACATGTTTGCTTTTTAGCCTGAATTAAAATCTTAACTTCTCTAATAGGTAAACTTTTCAGCTATCTGTGACATATGGAAACTTTTTCTTAAAATGAAAACTGAAATGTAAAAACATCCCTGGTGATTAAAAAATCTTATAATCATCATAAATCATAGAGATTTTGTCACCAAAAAGTATCTAACTGATCATTTCAGAAATTTCCAGTTTGCTCCTCTGAACAAAATAATAGGAAAAAAAGAAAAGACCTCCCCGTCACTGCTTGTCTTAAACGCTTAGTTTAATTCATAAGGTCAGCAAAATATAATAAAGAGTCATGGCAAAATATAAATAGTTCAACCTCAACTCCTGTTTCTTCTCAGATGATTTGTCTTCATTCTGCAGTTAAACCAATTTTCAAATTCCTTTTTATCCTGTACGAACGTCAATCCCCAAACATAATTTTTGAAATACAACCTGAATGCAAGCAGCTTCATAGCAACTCTCCTTTTTAATAACTTACTTAGCTCTCCCGCAGCCCACGTACGCGTAGTTGGGCAGATACTAGTAGTATTGACATTTTAGGGATTAGGCAGTTGAAGTCTAGAGGGATTACCCTAATTCAGTGAAAAGCAGCAGAACTAAACCCAGTTGTCTGGACCTGTAGCCTAGGAGAGGTCCATTAGAGTAGACCACCTTCGGAAACGCTGAGTCACGGAAACGTGGAAGGACCTAAGAAATCTTCTTTCCAGGATAGTGTGGTGAGCATTCAGGCGGCCTGTCTCAGCGGCCTAGCACCGAGCAGCATTGGACACAGCACAGCTTCCTCTGGGGCCAGGGGCAACAGCTGTGCTCCAGGAGAGGCTCCACATCTGAAATCTCTTTCCCTGACTTATTCTGTCAAAGCCCAAGAATCAGATATTGACCTTTGTTTCCTAGCAGCTATTTTCTGTCTTCTCTCCACACAGTGTCCTTCTGAATTGCTAGATCAGGCTCGGTGGGGTAGAGAAGCCTCCTATTCCAGAGCCACTAGAAGTGTCTACCCCTCTCCCCAACCTCCCGTTACCCAGACACAGATCACCTGGAATTGAGGCCAGTCCCCTTTGGACCGGTGTGCAGTTGCAACCTCTCTAAGATACAAGGGTCATTCTGCAGGGCTGAGCAAGCAGAATAACTTGGGGTGATTGTGTCCCTTCTGTAGGAAGGAGAGGCATTTTGTAACAGAGTGACCGAGTGGCTGCTCTTTGTGGTGCTGGATTTGACCAAGTGAAACACTGCTGAAGCAACAAGGGGAAGGAGGTCGGGAAGGGAATCGAGCAGAAGGTGCAGCCAGAAGGGCAAATCCACCAAAGGGTGGATGGGACAGCATCCAGGCAGGAGCATCTCTGTGCCCCAGGGTTGAGCTTTCTTGTTGGAAAAGAAGGGACAGGTCAATGGACCACAACTTGGCTTGTCTGAGACCCTCCTCAAACCCTAGTCTGACCCTGGATCCATCAGAACCTTCTGATGAAGCTTCTCTGAGTCACTGAAGCTCAGGCAACAGCTCCCCAAACCTACAATCCCCACCCCTATTTAGTTACCTGCTGACCTTCAGTATTCACTGCAAAATAAACTCAAGCCATGTGCCCCGCAGTTAAGGAGAGGACAGTCTGATGATAAAGACTTATGGCCAGATACAAATGGTCAACAGGCACATGAAAAGATGCTCAACATCACTAATTATTAGAGAAATGCCAATCAAAACTACAATGAGGTATCACCTCACACCAGTTAGAATGGCCATCATCAAAAAGTCTACAAATAACAAATGCTGGAGAGGGTGTGGAGAAAAGGGAACCCTCTTGCTCTGTTGGTGGGAATGTAAGGTGGTGCAGCCACTATGGAGAACAGTATGGAAGTTCCTCAAAAAACTAAAATTAGATTTGCCATATGATCCAGCAATCCGACTCTTGGGAATATATCCAGACAAAACTATAATTCAAAAAGATGCATGCACCCCTATGTTCATAGCAGCACTATTCACAGTAGCCAAGACATGGAAACAACCCAAATGTCCATCAACATATGAATGCATAAAGAAGATGTGGTATATATATATATGCAAGGGAATAGTACTCAGCCATAAAAAGACAACAAAATAATGCCTTTTGCAGAAACATGGATGGACCTAGGGATTACCACACTAAGTGAAGTAAATCAGAAAGAGAAAGACAAATACTATATGATATCACTTATTGTGGAATCTAAAATGTGACACAAGTGGACTTATCTGTGAAACAGGAACAGACTCACAGACAATAGAGAGCAAACATGTGGTTGCCAAAGTGGAGGAGGGGTGGGGAAGGAATGGATTCAGAGTTTGGGATTAGCAGATGCAAACTATTGTATATAGAATGGATAAACAACAAGGTCTTACTGTACAGCACAGAGAACTATATTCAACATCCTGTGATAAACCATAATGGAAAAGAATATGAAAAAGAATGTATATATGTATATATATGTTTAACTGAATCACTTTGCTGTACAGAAAATTAATACAACATTCTAAATCAACTATACTTCAATTTTAAAAAGTCTTATGGTCAGGAACATGTTGCCATGTGCAGAGCCTATGAAAGTTAAAACATGGAGATCTGGGGTCTGGATGGAGAGGTAAAGGCACCATCATTGTCAACCAAAGGCATCTGTTCTTGGAAGGCTGTCAGTCAACAGTTTTGAGCTCCTGTCTCTACACTCACTGCTTCGTTCCCAAGTGCTGTGTTGAAAGCTTGTGGAGAAGCAGAAGAAAGTAACCATACAATTACCAATTATCGTACCAAAAATACAATGTTTGTTTTCTCATATGGAAATTATTCTGTGGGTCGGGTGGGAGGAGATAAATATATCTATGAATTAGTCAACCAAAACTGGTAACTGAGGTAATAACTTTTTTAATGGAAAATGATTCTAGTAAATATAAATGTTCACCAAAACTAAGTCATTCTCTGAGATCCTGGTTGTAAAAATCACTATGGCATGATTCAGCATTAGAAACTGTGATTTGTGGGGACATCTCTTCTCTGGGCACAGGTCTGTGTGTGTGCCTGGATGGCTTGTGGTGGGGTAATTCAACAAGGGTGAGGAACAAAAAACTATGACAGGGGTCAGACCATCTGACCTGTTGAGAGAACTCAAATTCATGTCATCCTGAAGACTGGGGACCTGGTCAATAAAACAAAAATTCGGGGATTGAATAGCATGCCCCCCCCAACACACACATAAATAAGGGCAAGTTAAAACTGAATGATAAGGTCTCTCTTCTATTTAACAGTATGATACCAATGTCAATCTCTTCGTTTTACTATTGCACTACGGTCGTAGAATGTCACCACTGGGAGAAGCCGGATGAAGTGTTCACAGGCCACAATGTACTTTTTTTTTTGTAACTTTCTGTGAGTCTATAATTAGTCCAAAATAAACGTTTTTTTAAAAGTAAAAAAAAAAATTCGGTATAATGGACTGTGTTATTATCTATTGCCTTTTCCCCTCACTTATGGAACTTAAGCCATATTTTCTAATCCAAATCTTTGTCAGGGAGAAAATAAAGGAAAACAAAGTTATAATTTAGAAATTAAACATGGTGGGCTCTGTCAGATGCCCCATATCTGTCAAGGGGTTCCCTGGGTTCTGGAAATTTCATCTTAGACAAACTAGATCAACGAAAAAGATCTCATCTAAAAGGGCTCCAGAGAGATAGTAAAAGGAACTTAAAAACAGAGAGTTTTCACTCCTTTTTACTTGGGAAAGTACAATAAACTAGACCTGAAAATTATCCCACATTCCCTAAAGTGTAGCTATAGAAGCTGGTATGTTTTCTGCACTTTCCACTTTCTCACCCAGTCCCACCACCAGTGACAATACCTTGCAAATAGAGATAGATCTCATAAGCTCTACTGACGGATTCTGTATTTAAAGCACTCCAAAACTTCAAGGGCAAAGGGCCTCAAGTTACAATTCAATATCAACCCCTCCAGCCTAATCTCACACCACAGAACTCACACATATGCAATGCAGAACCAAGTACAATTTGCATAAACTATGTGATAAGCATCTGGTTCCTTGAGAATTCTCAACACAGAAATAGGAAACTATTGTGATTGTCAGTCTTGCTTCAACCATACTCTGTCAAATTCTCCTTTTTGATTCTGCAGTGTTCTAGTCATTATATTGAACCCTAGTCCAATACAGGACAGTTTAAAAGTTTGAATATATCATCTGGTACAAAGCATCCCCACTCCCTGTGGTTCCATGAAAGTCTAGACTTGTTCCAGGAGCACAGAGTTGTGAGGAAAGCAGTGCCCTTCTGCCTTCCACTCTTCTGAGTGTGTCCTCCTCCAGGTTGGGCAGCCCCAACCGGGAGGCTTCCCCTTGGGAATCCCCAAGGAAATGTACCTGGAGGTGGTGACGCCTGACCTCTAGGTGAAGAAAGGCAGAGAGCCAAGGTCCAGAGGTAGAACCCACCATGTTCTGAGAACTGTCCATTATTTCATATATGGTGGGAGTGAAGGGTCCACGTGGGCCTCACATAGGAGACACAGGTATATCGCCAATGTCTCAGAGACTAGAAACATATTTAAATAGTAAAAACCATGCAAAGTTTTCCATATAAATATTGAAATGTATCATGGTTCTATTTATTTTTCCTTCTGAAGCTACAAAAATACACATTTTTTCATAAAAGTAGAAATTGAAAGCAAAGGAAAAGTGTGAGAACTTAAGTAAAACTGGGCTCATGATGACACTACAACTTTACCATCTCTTCTTTTTTTTTTTTTTTTTTTTATGGTACACGGGCCTCTCACTGTTGTGGCCTCTCCCGTTGCGGAGCACAGGCTCCGGATGCACAGGCTCAGCGGCCATGGCTCACGGGCCCAGCTGCTCCGCACCATGTGGGATCTTCCCAGACCAGGGTACGAACCCATGTCCCCTGCATCGGCAGGCGGACTCTCAACCACTGCGCCACCAGGGAAGCCCTCTTCTTTTTTTTTTTTTTATAAATGTATTTATTTTATTTTTGGCTGCATTGGGTCTTCGTTGCTGCACGCAGGCTTTTCTCTGGCTGCAGCGAGCAGGGGCTACTCTTCCTTGCAGTGCATGGGCCTCCCATTGCGGTGGCTTCTCTTGTCGTGGAGCACGGGCTCTAGGTACACAGGCTTTAATACTTGTGGCACACAGGCTCAGTAGTTGTGGCTCGCGGGCTCTAGAGCACAGGCTCAGTAGTTGCTCCGCGGGATGTGGGATCTTCCCGGATGAGAGCTCGAAGCCATGTCCCCTGCATTGGCAGGCGGATTCTTAACCACTTCACCACCAGGGAAGCCCTTACCATCTCTTCTTAATCGATTTCAGGCTCAACCTCATGCACACACATTTCTGTTCATGTTGATACTTGCAAAGCTCTTTATTTTGTACTCACCTCCATTTAATCAAAATTTCCAGCTTGATTTATTTGAGGTTTATTTTTTTCCTATTTCTATTATTTGAAAACTATTTCAGACATAATTGGCTGTTGTCTCATTTTTCCACATATATCTCTAATAGTTCACCAAGAGAGTCTTGATATGGGGTTAATGGAAATACTGTAGAAACAACAGCGTTTTATCATCATCATAACTAGTTCATGTGATATGAAAATATAACTAGAGAATGGAGTATATGCAAACTAGGATCCTGTGCATAATTGGAATTATAAAAATTCATATCAAATTTCATAAAAATTTAGGTTAAGGAAAATGTAATTTTGAAGTAAAAAAGTTTAAGAGAAATCTCTTAAAAATTTTGTTTGGTAAAGTTTTAAAGAATCCTGTATTTCTGACTTTCAGTGATTGGTTTAGAGTGTTATAAAGGTTGTATGTGCTATTACCAGGCATATTATTAACCCAAAAAAATCATTTGTAGAGAAGGGTTACTTACTGCAGAAGGAGTTTCTGATGAGAAAACAGCTCTGGAAAATTTCAGAAAACATAGAAAGTTAAATGCTTTTGAAACATTATAATTTCGGAGCCAACATTACTTTTTATGACATAAATATTTCAGACAAATTACTGTCTGCTTAATTAAGGCATGATCGGAAAAGTAGACTTAGCTTGAGATCAATAGTTGTTTACTTTTTAGGAAACAAAATTTCTGGTTAAGAAAGCATTATAAATAAAATTTTGTCTAGGTTAGAGTGGCTTTGGTGTTGTTAGAAATTATGATGAAAGTTAAAGAAGTTAAAGTATTTAGTAGTAGTAGTATTACAGTATAGCTGATTTACAATCAGAAGAAATATTTCAATGTGTGCACTCCCAAATCATCTTACCAAATTGTGCAAATTCAAAACCAAATTATTTAAACAATAAAGATTTAGAAATCTCAGAACCTTACAAATGAGATCAATCTTTACTCAAAGTGTTCAATAAACTAAGATTAGATTGTCTGAGACGTTTGAAGAATCCTAGACTATTTTAATTAAAAAGAAGCACCAGATTCAGCAGTGCTGAAGATATGGCCAACAACATCTTACACAATACAAGACTTATCTGTCACTAATCAAAGTTCGTATTATTAACATTGTGGCCAGGTTGCATTAATAAAAAGTGTGAGTGGAAATTTTAATGGGTTTGTAATGAGCTAAAAGAGGCAGAGTCAAAAGTACCTACACATGCTTCCATCATACCTCTCATACTTAAAAGTAATGAAGCCTTATGTGTAAGCTAAAGAACACCAGAATGCTCTTAACCTACTAACTCCTGGTACGGCACTACTATCCCCCACTTTGTGTGTGTTTGCCAGGGATTATCAGATGTTTTCAAGGAAAAAGAATAAATATCATACAGGTGGTTCTGTAATTCTTCAAACACACGACACTGGCGGCATATTATTGAGAATCATCATCCTCATTAATTTAATTGAACGAACAGAGATTATGGTCACATCCCAAGTATTCCAGTCTCTATGGACAGATTTTCTTTTTTTTTCTTTTTCATGTTCAAAATGAGAAGGAATGTATCGTTTTTCATTATTTCACTTTACGTTATTATATACTGATATGAATAATAAATACAGAAAAATAAATTGGGGTAGGGAATAGAAATTATGCCAAAATAATCTCAGAGAGCTTAAGACTTTTCCTTCAAAGGAAAAGAAAGATTTTAAAAGAAAAATACACCGTGGCAATTAAGGTAGTGCTTTTTTCCCCCTACACCATCAGAAAAAGAGCAGAAAATTTAAAGTCCTTTGCCAAAGATTGAAGGCTGTTACTAAATTGAAATACATGACTTTTGAAGGATGAATTTAGCAAAAGGAAACAAATTTTAGAACTCCTTCTGAAAAATAGAATGAACTGGGGCTTCCCTGGTGGTGCAGTGGTTAAGAATCTGCCTGCCAATGCAGGGGACACGGGTTCGAGCCCTGGTCTGGGAAGATCCCACATGCCGCAGAGCAACTAGGCTGCAATAGTGAGAGGCCCACGCACTGCGATGAAGACTGACCCCCACTTGCCGCAACTAGAGAAAGCCCTCCCACAGAAACGAAGACCCAGCACAGCCATAAATAAATAAATAATTTAAAAAATAAATAAATTTTTAAAAAGTAAAACTAGAATGAACAATTAATTAATTAATCTAGTTAATTTAGTAACTAGAATGAACTATTAAATAAAGCAATGGTCAAACGGGCCAACAAATTTGATGCCAATCCCAGAACTCTGATTTTTCTTGCAACTTGAAAAGCTCATCTTTATCTATGATTGTTGATTCAGTTGATTGTAACTATGTGTTTATTCAATACGCCCTTCACAACCATGCTCTTCTTTCCTTCAAGTTTCCAGCTATTGCATTGGATTGACCAGTTAAGACAATACATTTTCTATTCTGTGCTTCTCAAAAATAAACTTAGCGCTAGGAGCAGAGACTCAGTAGCTGGGCATTGATGGCCCTGGAGAGGAATGGGTTTGCGATTGTGTGCGTGCGTGTGCACGCGTGCACACACACACCCTGATCAGGCCTGAAGGACCTCGCCCTCTTGTGAAAATGTTGCCACCGCACCACACCTCCTGGCTCACCTTCAGAGAGACAGATGATGCTTTACTACTTGAATCTTACTGCTAAGAACGTTTCGCATTGCTCAGAATGCTATCACACTTTTCATTTTCAAACTTTAATTCCGGGCCTAAAAAATGTTTCGAGTTGACCACACAGTTTGCAGTCTTGTTGGCATGGTCTGATGAGTTATGAAAATGTCTTCACGTTATTCCGAGGGAAATGCCACAGGAAAACTGGTACCTGAAATATGTTATGAAGCTGCTCACTTGCTTAATGAATGCCTCCTCGTGCAGAGATGCATCTCTGAGACCGGCCAGCAACATGTGCCCCTCCCCACCCTAGAGTCCTACTCTGCTTCATAATAACATGGTTAATTAAGAAGTATGTATGGAGCTGGAAAGGTGAGCAAGAATGCGGTCCAGGAATGTGTGTTTATACACAAATAAGGAAGGTGTATGTGAGGATGTGTTTAACTTAGACTATGTAAAACAGACAGACAGACATACAAACACACACACATGTGGGGAGTTGGAGACAGAAAGGGAGGTGCTGCAGTGGGATGGGGCAGAGTCATAAGGACTGTGGCCAGTGGTTGGATCTTCAGGCGGGATGGTCAGGACAGCCTTTGCGGAGAAGATGGCATTGAAGACTTGAAGGAGGTTTTCAAGTCATTTATGCTCCAGAAGGAGAGAGAGACTGTCACACTTGCAGAGAAAGTAAATGATGTAAATACAAGTCAAGTTTATAACCTTTGTTTTAAAAATTAAACATTTCCTTCATAAAATCTAATTGAGTGATATAATCAAATAATCTGGGGGAAGTTTTTTTTTTTTCCCTCCCACTATATTAGACGATCGAGAGATAGACGATTCTCATAGGAGTTCTCCTTGGCTTCTTTTTAAAATACATCCTTCCATTCTTCCAATGCCCACTAAACAACTGCTATACCTATTAGGAGCTGCAAAGGTAAGTAAGTTTCAAACCATGATCCCCCAGGAGAAGGTAAGGCTTCAAATAATTTGAGTGAAATATTAGTGTAATAACATAAAGCAAAGTGTCACAGAAATGCACCAGAGAGAGAAAATGGTCAACTAGGAAGAACCAAAAAGGTACCCTGGAGGTGTTCATCTGTGATGGGTATGATACTGAAAGGCTTAGGTGTGGAGTGGGCATCTCACCTGGAAGGGGTAGTAAGAGCAGAGGAAACATCAGGACTTACCTGGGGACCTACTTAGGCGGGAGGATGCCGAACGAAATATGAGAAGAGCCTGAAAATATAATTTCTAGTCACGTACGGATGACCGAAAAGCAATCTGTCCTTTGGGTGGGCTTTCTGACACCCTCACTGCCTCCTATCTCCAGCTCTGCCCCTAACAGCTCTGTGACCACAGGGCCTCTAGGTCCCCAACTGTGGATGGTGGAGGCTGGTGTTCCTGAAAGTTCCTTAGGTTCAGAAATTTTTCAGCCTGAAATGCCAGTGTCACTCTATCATCAACACTTCAAGACCTAGTATTTGTAACTTAAAATTATAGACAGCCATCCCCCCGTCATCAGCCTGACATTCACCATTTCAAATTTTCTAAGACCTGACTGAAACCTTTCTACTTCAAACTGACGACTGCTTTTATTGTTCGTACAGTGCTTATTCCTGTGACTCCCCTTGCTGTGTAAGTGAAGTCCCTCTGTGTTCTCATTTATTTCATCTTTCTTTTGAGTGGATTTCTGGTTGTGCTACTGAACCAAAGGAGATTTGACCTAAATAAAGTGCCAATTTGGAAAAGAAACATGAGGAAAAGGGAGCAGTGGTGACAGTCACAAATGATAGTGAGCAAAGGCAGTACTGGGGAGAAGATGTTATTCAGTCTCTGCTCTAATTGAACTGCCCACTAGGGAAACATCCTTCTATCAGACTTTCCAGTGTATCACTTTAAAACACACACACATGGTCGATTATGGATCCTTTAAGAAAATATCTGGAAAACCATACTGTTTTAACATTGTTTTAAACATTGGCTTATATTTTTGTAAAGGTATATTCCCTTTCTGTTTTACTTGAAAACTCATCATTTCCAATTGGTTTTTCTTCACCAAACTTTCTGATTATGAACAGCAGGGAGTATCACACACTATGATTTCGGGCCAGGATCACACTTTCTTCCTAAAGGGAAGCCTGAGGCTCACAGAGGTATCAAAAGCCATGCTCCACAAACACAGTCAGATGGTCTCCAGGTTAGGTTACTTTAAAAATAAAATTACACAGTTCTTTAAAAAATTAAAACTAGAGTATGATGCAGCAATGCCACTTCTGAGTATACACCCCAAAGAATTGAAAGCAGGGTATCAAACAAATATGTGTACACCCACGTTTATAGCAGCATATTCACAATAGCCAAAAGTTAGAAGCAACCCCAGTGTCCATCGACAGACGAATGGATAAACAAAGTGTGTTCTGTACATATCATGGAATATGATGCAGCCTTAAAAAGGAAGGAAAGTCTGACACCTGCTACAACATGGATGACCCTGAAGACGTTGTGCTCGGTGAAATAAACCAGTCACCAAAAGACAAATGCTCTATGATTCTACTTGTGGGAGGAACTTGAAATAGTCAAATTCATAGAAAGCAAAAAGTGGTTAGCTGGGGCTGGGGAAAATGGGGAGCTATTGTTCAGTGAGACAGAATTTCAAGTTGGGAAGTTGAAAAAATATTGGAGATGGACAAGGGTGAGGGTTGCCCAGCAATGTTCTTAATGCCGCTGAATTACACACTTAAAAATGGTTAACGTGGGGCTTCCCTGGTGGTGCAGTGGTTGAGAGTCCACCTGCCGATGCAGGGGACGCGGGTTCGTGCCCCAGTCCGGGAAGATCTCACATGCCGCGGAGCGGCTGGGCCCGTGAGCCATGGCCGCTGAGCCTGCGCGTCCGGAGCCTGTGCTCCGCAGCGGGAGAGGCCACAACAGTGAGAGGCCCGTGTACCGCAAAAAAAAAAAAAAAAAAAAAAAGGTTAACATGCTCATCTTGGATTCTGTGTACTCACCAGAAGAAAAAAACATAATAAAAGTACGATGCATCTTTTTAGAAGACAGAGCTCATGGCCTGCCAATCCCGTCTGGTGCCATATTGTGGCTGTGACATTCTGATAAATAGACTGAAGAAATCATTTGCTGGGCAGCATTGAGAGACAGCTGTGTCAGGTGAAATACTCGGGTCCCATTTCTGGCTGCTGAGAAACCCTATCCGGATGTTTTGACTCATTACCCTGAGCCTTCATCAGCTGACGAAACTAAATTTTTTTCATCAGCTGATTAAGATTCAAGATAATGAGTCAAAACATGCCAGTAGTAATTCCCAACAGCAATGAAGACAGGATGTTAACTTTTCCACGCACATAGACGCAGGCAGACAGACGCGAAATGAACCAGCGTGGCTTCCCCGCATGCGGAAAAAGTTGATTTCATCAAGGACAGGGGCAACAATTACTATATACACCTAAAAGAGAGAAACAAAACAAACAAAAAAAAATAACTGACCAAACAATTGAATGGATTGCTAATAATTTTAATAAGAAGCGACTAATAGCACCAAATGAACTCATGGAAAACACAACTGGAGGAAAGAAAATAAAAATCACACAGAAAGTGACCATGCAGAAATTTGAACGGATTCTAGGAAAACAAAAGTTCCAAATGCTTTGCACTTCCTCTGGAATCAACAAATGCACTTCAGAATGTTTTTGATGGCAACTGTATCTGAGCTTAAAGTTCCAGGAATTTTCCACAACTGTTCTGCATTCTGTGGGCCTTCTGTCTGACTACGGAACATTGAGTTTTACCAACAAAAGCATGTGACTGAATACTCTACCTCTTGATATCAGATATATATACGTATTTTCAATTCCATTAGGCATTCATTGGGAAGGTACCTAATATTTGGAATGCACTGCTTAGTGTGCTAACTTATTTGCGCGGGGTCTCAGCATCAGAGAGACCAAAAACACAGAGAGAATTATTGCTGTTGAAAGGATTCTGTTGGGGATGAGCATAATGGTTAATAGGCCAAGAGTCAAGGGAGTTAAATAGTTCCTCAATCTGGTAATAGTCCAGCGTTCCAAAAGCTGTGGAAAATCGGACATAATATCTTGTACGTATCGGCCTAGGTTTCTCTCTTTCAGTATTTTGAGTAAATCAGCTTATAAAATCTGCTAAGAAAAGTTCCCCCTCTAAAAATATGATAAATGCTGAAACATGGCATGAAATAGTCTCAGTGGTAAACTGAAAGCAAACTGTATTCTGGGAACAAACAATGGCTGTGATCCTAATTCTTTGAATTGCAGCAACTGAGTATGCAATGCTTTTAAATGCAAGATTCAGAGCAGCAGAGAGACCGATCTCCCATACAAGATTAAGGAAAACTTCCACCTCCAGCTCACTGCTGATGGGCAGGCTCTAGGAAAGCCTTCTTACAGGAACACTTTGTTAGGATTTTGTCTGAGGTTTTGGGGGAGGAGAGAAGAGCATAGTGCTAAAAAGATGAAAACAGTCTTTTTTTCTTTTTTGCTGTTTTTTCTTTCTTCCCTGACTGCTACATTTCTGCTCTACCAGTACCTGTCACTTGCAGGAGACACCATCACTCAGCTTATTAGGAAAGCATCACTCCCACTACTGTTCAATTTAAAATGTGCTACTTAGAGATACCACCTCTAAGAGGTGCCACCTCTAAGAGACCAGCTCATGCACGTGTTCAGAGAGGGTCTTAATTGGTGCAGGACTTACTGTTCGAAGCAAAACTTTGCTTGGATAGGCTGAGAGGAAGAGCAAATTGAGGAAGAGCCCTTTGTCTGGTTTTATGGGCTTGTCTTCTCATTGGGAGCCTACATTTACTAACTGTATAATTGGTGGCACAATTCTTCCATCATAAACATTGTTATCAGTTAATTAAACTTGAAATGCAGCTTTGTTCCCCAACATGTTTTGTCAGATTGTTTTCCTTATTTATTTATCATCATAAAATTTTACTTGGTGACTGGCAGCTTCTCAGCCCTCCAATAATCATATAAATCAAAACATAAGATTTTAGTCTTCATGCAATTTCCTTTTGGTCTGAAAATATGAAACCAGATGTTTTTGGCATGCTAAAGATGCTTTTCATCTTTTTTAGATTCTTTCAGTGCAGTCAAAGTAAATGCATTTTTAAAACCAACTTATGAAAGTTAAATTCCCTTTGTTCATCTCAGTGTGGTCTGGTTTGCATTGATGCAGTGGCATTGAGAGACCTTTCAGATAACGTACTGAATTTCTTGGAGGAATTACACATGTGGGGCTAAAAGCTCAAAGAGCAACAGAAATTGTATTAATAGCAGATCAGTAGACCATGAACCATGATTCACAGAGGGTCTGACCAAGCGCAATGCCGAAAAGTGAAGGTTCAGGTTGGACAAGGACCAATATGATCTTGACTGTCTCGATATCATTGGGGTGATATGCCTAATTTGTTCACGTAGTTATCACATACTTGTTCCATCTTGAAAAGGTGAGGCCCATGAAAGCATGGCCATTGGAATTTCCTGCGATGGTGAATCTCATTTCGGTAGATATTACCATCTATCTCAGCCTAAGGCTATCACTAAAACATCTAAACATTCCCAGATGCAACATACTTCACTGATATTACAGGGATTTGATGTTACTGGAGAGACTTGGGGTCAGTAAGCAGGAGCAGAAATAGAGTGGCACATAGGCTAATCTCATTTGTACGTTGTCTCAGGTTGCCATTACGTCCCTGGGCTATTTTGTGGTTTGGGTATTGGAACTCTTAGGACAGACTGAAATACTTTGGGATCTTGGTGGGGTGGTGTATGGAATTATTTATAATCAGCTTTGCTATCTAAGCTTTGATGTGGTTCCCCATCCTCAGCCCCCAGCTTCACTGCATAAATTCCACCGCCTTGTGGACACATCTACCTCTTCACCCAAACCCCCAGCAATCATGGCAACCCCTGCATTCAGGAAGAGCAGAATGCCTCCACACCTTACTCTGCTTGATTTTTCAAGCAAGTTTTCCCAGTGGCAACACTTTTCCACAATCACAAACTTCATAAACGTCCTTATTCCCCATGGCAGTCAGCTTTCCATTCCCCTCATTCCACTGGATTTGCTGTCAGAAGTCACCAGTGGTCCCTCAGTAGCCAAACCCAATCCATTGGCCTCTACTCCACTGACCTCTTCCTTTTTATTTTATTTTTTTGTCTGTATGTCTCTCCCTTTTTTATTTGTGAGCTTTTTATATTTTTATTTATTTATTTTGCTGCACCACACAGCCCGTGGAACTTCCCCAACCAGGGATCGAACCCATGCCCCCTGCATTGGAAGCACAGTTTTAACCACTGGACCACCAGGGAAGTCCTGACCTCTTCCTTTTTAAATTTATCTTCTCTTGGCTCACACGAACTAAGCTCTTTTGGTGCTTCTCTTTCTCTGAACTTCCTGCGCAATATTTTCTGCTCCTTCCTCTTTCTCTGCCTGACTTGAAAACATTGTCATGTGTTAGGTTCTGCCTTTGGTCCTCTTTCACCTTCACTCATAATAGTCTGGGTGTAATATTGACTCTATGGTTATCTATCTGCTGATGCTACCCAGAATCCTGTCTCCCATCCAAGTCCTGCTCCTGTGCTGAAGAACCCAGGATCCACCTGCCTAGTAGAATCTACACACAAATTCAGTATAAAAAAACCCATGTTTACCCTCAAATTACTGTTTTCTCTAAAGAGTCCAGCCTAATTAATATCACTCTGACATCCAAGTCAGAAACCTATTGCCCTAGGATCTCTTTCACACAGATTACTATCCACTTGCTCACAGCCTTCAAATCTACCTTTGAATTATCTTTCAAATGTGTCCAATTCATTCTGTTAATATTTTTTTAAATAACCAATATTTAAATTAATTAGGGGATATTTGGTTCTCTGGAAGTGAGTGAGAATTTTCTCACATATGGAGCCATGCTTGACTGAAGATTCTTGCCGCACTAATTTCAAATCACGTAACACAAACCACCACCTTCTCTCAGGTCTACTTTGAGAGACATAAGAAAACGAAAAATGAGATACAAGTTTAACAAAATGGCAAAGGGAGAAAAGGCAGGAGGATAAGAAAAAAGGCATTACCCCAAACCAACTTTTTCTCCTATTTTCTTATTTTGAAGGCTGGCTCTGAAATCCATTGTTCTCAGCTCATTTTCTTTTCCTATTTCCTCTTTTTCTCAGGCCCAGGGACAGTTATATTGCCAATACTCTAGTTCCACTTCCAAGGCAGTCCCAGTACTCCTGACCCATCCCAGGTCCTCACTATTTCACACCGAATCTACGGCTGCCGTGCGCCACTCCAATCTCCTTCTTTCTGCTCTTGGTTGCCTCTCTAAAAACAAGACCTCCTTCAAGTCCTTTGATGCCTCATTACTGTCAAGATCAAGTCCACCCTTCTTGGTGAAATGATCATGACCCCTGCATCTCTTTGGTGCTTGTCTCTGCCATCTCTCCTTTGGCACCCAACATACAGGTGTGCTGAACAACCTATGTCCATAAGTACCATTCTGATTCCCACTCATCTTTACTATAAGCTCTCTTGACATTTTCTCTCCCTCATCATCCTCTGCCACCTGCCCAGCGCGCTAAGCTCCAGGGCTCAGCAAAAACATCACTTGCCCGAGGTCTCTCTTGCTGCTCAGGTAGAACCATCCTAAACATCCTTTTAAAAATATCTCCTTTGGCAACTCTTACCATCTTCCATCTCTCAGCATCTGTAGCACCATTGGATACATCTTGTACACTGTCTCATGAATTAGACTGCAACTCTTATTGATCCAGAGCCATTCCTGGCTATGCTTGGTGTTCTGTTTCTTAGCACAGTGCCTGGCACCTAGTAGACCAGTGTAATATGGATCAGGATGCCATGCTGACTAGTCATGAGCTGACACCACACCCTATGAGCCACAAGCCTATTTGTCAGCCTCTGTTCTTGGAGTTCTGACCCTGGCTCCACCACCTACAGGCCAGCACAACCTCTCTCTGTTTCTGTTGCATCTTCTGCCAAGTGATAACTACAATATGACACACCTAAAAGCATTGATTAAAAAAAGAAAAGAAAAAACAATAGCATGTCAAATGCTTAACACAGTGCCTCCTACACAGTGACTGCTTAAGGAATGTGAACTGTTATCAGCTGATCTATGTGTGCTTATTAAATGAAGAAATTATTAGAAAAAGTATGAGAGGATGTCAAGATCTATCAGCTCCCTGAGACTAAGAATCATACCTTGAGTTTCTTTTGAATTTTCTTGTTGGTTTGGTTTTTTGGGGGTCCATATTCTCAGCAGTGTCAAACTCAAAATAAGAATTCCATGCATGTAGTTGAATGCTAGATCAGAAAGATAATATGTAGGCAAGTTCAAACTTGCGAGGATTAGATAAACACAAAGGGTAATAAAATCCAGTGGGGGAGGAAGCTCAGCAAAGTGTCCTGAACCCAGTGACCTATGAGTCTCTGAGTGAAGGAACACTTTTCTCGTGATGTACGCAGGAGAGCAGACTGCAGAACAATGGACTGGTGATGGTAGGAGGGGTCTAGCCACCTTTTCCTTTGCCCCTTTTCTTCACTATCATTATTTGAATCATTTATTTTTTCAAAATTTTACCATCATGCATTAATTATCATAGTCTGTCTCAGGGTTGATGTTGCCTTTTTGTAAACGGACCCAGAGTTCTGCTTCCTTAAAATCTTTGTTAAGCACCGCCTCCTCAAAGATTAAGTCTCTCCCTCAGTAATGAAGAGATCTCTCTAGTTAAAGGAACTTTGAGAATTGAGCTCTAAATTTGCTTTCAGACTTCAGAAGGGACAAAGATAAGAGGGCCTCTGTGTCCTGATCATGCTTAGATTATTCTTTCAGCAAACTTTATTGTACACCTACTGTGGGTAGGAAAACAAAACCATACCCCCGTTAAATAAATTAAGCGTGACTTGTTTGAACTGTATTTATAAATTTGAATCATGTAACAGGACACCCATGGGAAACTTCTGAGACCCTCTGATCTCATGATGCAATAATTTTATTGTCTTCTCATTGGAAACAGACAAGTTGACTGCTCTTTTTTGACCTTAGGAAAGATGTGTCATGGTCAACTGTGAAGACCATCCTTATTGGGAAGGTTATTTGTCTCTCTGCCCTCATGTACCCGCCTCCCTATCCTTCTGCTCTGTAGCACAGTGAGCTAACACCGGCAGACTAGACTTCCCTGAATGCCCTGCCCACGGGATTCCTGCTTGTTTCAGCCAATGGAAGCCATGGCAGGATATTAGGCGTCTGGAAGTGTGTGTCAATGGGGAGGAGGGCTGGGGTGGGGGGGGGGCGGGTGAGGAAGCCATAGTAATATTTCCAGCCCACGTCTGTTTCCAAAGCCTCCTCCAACAGTGGCTTTCTCTCTCCTGGAAGTCTGTCCACAAAGCAGACTCGTCCTCCAAGGCTGCAAACCCTCTTCCTCTGACCTCGCCCTTCCTTGGAGTAGCAGCCACTTCTTACAGTTGTTGGCTTCTGGATTGTTTCGCTTCCCCCATTTTCATATCTTCCAACACCTCTGTAATTTGCTTCTGTGTTAGACTCCCATAATAAACCACCTCGGCAGGAACTGTTTACCCGACAGACACTGACTCACAGAGCCAAAGTCCCCTGCACAGTCTTCATGACCGCACGGGGACCTCTTCTCAGTGTGCACTTTGAGGACCAGCTACTTTGCTCCAAGCTCTTTAGAGACCACCTTTAATCCTGGCAGAGGAAAGCTTCGGATTGGTTTGATTCTCCAGCCTCACTGGGTTCGAGGGTGTCTCCACTGAGCCATGCTAGAGGGCAACAGAGCCAAGAACAGGCTGCCTGACCGTCAGCTTCCAAGGGTCTCTTCTGGAAGGCAGTCTCTCTGTGATGAAATATTGTTTTGAATGTGATCATCTTTTGGAAAAATAGTGTTGCCATCATCTGCCTGAGCTTTCCTCAGCAGCGTTACTTAGGAGTACTCAGCACTTTTAGGGAGAAAAAGAAAAATCCTAAAAGAACACACACACGTGTTTGGGGGAAACTTCCAGGTACCGAGATCTGGATCACTGTCCTAGGTAACTCTGTACTGCTCATTGGTGGTGAGTTACAAATGGTTTTCCATCCATTAATCACCTTGTCTTCGGTCTTACCTACACCCAGCCCATTTTCACTGCTGCTGAAACAGTGATCACTGCAAAAACCAAATTTGATCATTTAAAATTAAAATTTTTATTGGATTTTCATAGCTTTCAAGATCAAGACCAAATATTTTAGCATGGAATTGTACCTGGTCCTTTGGTAGAAACCAAGTATGTGGTTTATACCTTTCTCTGTGGTCATCCACCTGCTACTTCTGCCCTTCTCTTGTTCCCCTGTTGCCAGAAGTGTCCTAAGTCAGACATAGTCTTTCACAGGCCTATACCTTAGTGTCTGCTGTTCTTCTGCTGTAATACTCTTCTACCTCCTAGGCTGCTCAGGCTCAGCTGATACACCACCTAAAATCCCCCGTCTCTTCCACCCCTCGCCCTATTTGGCTGAGGTGCCAGCCCATGGGCTCCTGAAGCATCTCCTGCATAACCTACATCTGACCTAAGGGTGTGATCATTTGCCCACCTGACCAGCTCCCCCACAAGACCAGCCATCTCACGGGCAGGGCCATCCTCTTAGAATTCCTTGTTTTTGTCAGTGCCTAATTTTGGGCTTGGTAGATATTAGACATTTAATATATGCCCTTACCCTCAGTGCATAAGAGCTCTGAGCATTCTACATTCTTACCAACTCTTTTTAAGTCACTTTAAATTTCAACCATACTAATACATTTGTCATAATATTCCATTGCCATTTTAATTTGCATTTCCCTGGAAACGAACGATGTTGAATGTCTTTCCACATACTTATTTACCACATACATATTTTCTTTTGTCAAGTATTCAGGCAGGTCTTTTGCCCATTTTAATTTATTTTTTAATTTTTGTTATTGATTTGTAAGAGTTTAATACAAACAATTTTGATAATTTGAGAAGTGCAATCTATAGGTTAGTATTGTATTAGATTTGATAGAACTTCACAAGAGAACTTTTGTCACAATGTCTCTGAAATTCGTTGAGTTTAAATTTTTAAATAAGAAATATGCCATTATTTTGAGTTATATAAATCTCCGACTTTAAAATAATCCTATATTTTATAGAAAAGGGAAACTCCAACAATATTTAACTACAAAATATTGTTTTACATTTAGCATACATTTTATAATATACACATGATAAAATTTGGGGGCTTTTTTTTTTACATCAAAATGTAAGTGACAACCACAAATAATGTACTTCTTCATAAAACAGAATTTACTTTAAATAGAAATGTTCCTCTCACATTTTAGCAAAATGTACAGTGGGAAAACATGACACTAACCATTTTCATTTGTTATAATAAACACACACACACATCCACAAAAGGAATTTGGATCTAAATTATTTTTTATAGGAAATGGATATGTTTATCACAGATTCTGAACCCACCATACAGATAACAGAATTGGTTCTTAATGTTTTGATCACTGCCAGAACAAACACATTTCCGGATTGATTTATTTTTTTTCCCCAAAGGTTGAGTAAGACATAACAAACACTTCCTGCCACAGACATGGCATGGTGGTAGGTCGGATACCTGGGTTATATAAATCTTTATGCTGAGCATTTATGACATTTCAGCTTAGAAGTTCATTCAGTTTAATGATTGAGGCAGCAGGCAATTATGACATTAAACAGTTCACAGACCTTAACCCAAGTCCCAAATGGTTTAATTTTTTTAATGGCTGACTTTGCCTCTCCCGGTGCTCACAGACCAATGCAGAGTTTAAAACCCTTGCCCATCTTAATTGCCCCTGCTTTGCTGCAAGCACCACTGACTGCCTTCTAGTTCCAAATGTCTTCAGTTATTAAAAATTATCAATAGAAAGTAATCCAGACTTACACTGGCGATACAATTGGCTACATATGCCCTAGTGGAGCATAAAATAAGAAAGACTGTTACTATTACTACTGAAGTGTCATAGCGGAGAACATACTTTAAAAGTGAATCACATTATGCCTGTTCAGTCAATTATTTCTACTTGCAAAGACAGAGCTTCTTCCTGAAGATAACTTTCCTTTCTTAAGTAAAGATACTGTCTTAGATTCGAATACATATTTGAGTCTGAAGATGCTACTCACTGAAATAACAAGATTGGGGAAAAATACTAAATTTAAATAAAAGTCACATCGAATTTTATTGTGATAACTATATCTGCACCCAATATTTCCTTTGTTCCTGAGCTCACTGCAATTAATAATTTTGTGTCATATTAAACTCTGATAATTTTTATAATTTCCTAATATTGAGTTGCTTTTCCAGAACTGCTTAGTAAATATAATCACTGTTGCTTTTGAACTCTAAGTAGCAGCCATAGGCTTCTAGAAAGAAGGCTGAAGAATTAGGGCAATGCTTATTGGGTCAGGTGGGGTTGGAAAATGTTCGATATCTTAAGAAATGTCTCTTACAACTATGAAAAATCCCGGAGATGGAATGCTCTCACTGAATTACCACATTTGATTCTCAAACAATGCTAGAGTATTTTGGTCCTCATTTCAAAGTTGAGGCATCTGAATTTCAAGAGGTTCAAAGTTCCACATCTTATTCTTCTCAAGTGAGCTCAGGTGGCTTTTCCTATAGGAAGCCTCTTCTGAGCTGGCAGGCCCAGGTAGGCACTCCACCTGCCTTTGGAAGGATGCGCATGTCACTGTTTGACTGTCATCTATGTGTGACTCAGGACTCCAAGTGACATTCCACGTTCCTGAGGATGGGACCATGTTTTATGAACCCTTGTAACCTTGGGGCTGCTAACAGTATCTGGTACTTGGTAGGAGATCAATAACTGCTTGTTTTGGTTTCATTTTGGTTTTGATTGTTTTAAACAACTATTTCTTGGCCGTTGGCTCATGGTCTTCCTGTCCACTCAGAATCTCTGAGGACCAGACATTCAACACTAAGATTTCACCCTAGAAGGGCCTCACCTTTGTCCTCACACCACCAATCCACTTGCCTTTTCTCCTTGTACTACCAGATGGCAAACGGTGCTAAGAAAACACCTTACTTATGCCCCTTTCCTAGTCCAGATCCATACACAGGCAGACACGTGGTAAAACAATAGTACAGACCCTACAACCATGCGGCCTGGGTTCAAATCTCAGCCCTGCTACTTACATGTCAGTGACACTGGGTCACTCATCAACCTCGCAGAATCTCCAAATCCTCATTTATATAGTGGCAAAATAAAAAGATTTGCCACACGGAGATGGCATGAAGATTCAATGTCATGAAATGTCATTAAATTGTATATATATGGACACATATCTATGTGTTTACATATGCAGAGAATTCTGATTATTTGCAAGAGTTCTGTTCTACAAAGTTGCTGAAAACACTGAATTAACAAATATGAACCATTGCTCTCAGGGGAGAATGCAGAGCTAGGTTCCTATGGGCCTCTGGTCACAACATTTCCATCAACTGGTCAATACCTAACCTTGTGTTGTGGCTGTTTTTGCTTAAAGACACCTTCCTTAATATACACATCATTGGTTCATTACCGCTGAACTCACAGTCCACGGCACTAGAGCTCCCGCCTGAACGAAGCTCATCTAAGACATAGGTTTTCTCTTAGGACACGTCACAGCTTTCCTGTGCTTAGAAACTCGCTCCAGCCAGCACTACAGCACTACACTTGGGGGTCATTTTAAACAGCACATTAGGAAAGAACACAAATGTGCAGAAAACGTGTTACTAAATGAGACTGTGAAAAGGACACTCGTTTAAGGTGTGGGAGCTGAAATGAAGGCAGAGCACCCTTTGTTCCACCTCGGCTGGGAACATGCACATTGGAGGACTCAAATTTTCCATCACTCTGCCCGTGTCCTCAAATGACTGTACAGGCACTGTAAGCATTGATTCTGGGGAGGCGGGGTTACAAGTCAGTCATAGCAGGCCAACTCACAAATATGGAATCTGCCAAGAAGGAGATCTGGCCGTACACACAAACACACACACACGCACGCACGCACGCACACACTACCAGCCATTTGTGAGGCGAGAAGTCTCTGCAGTTTGGGTTCAGAGACAATCTCTCTACCTTTGGCCTCACCACTTCCTTCAGCTCTTGGTTCTGTCCACTATTCCCTTTCCTTTATCACCATCCCTTCTTTTGGTAAATATGCTCAAACATAGGTAGGAAGGAAGGAAGGAAGGAAGGAAGGAGAGAAGGGGAAGAGGAAAGGAAGGGAAAGAAAAGGAAAAGAAGAAAGAGAGAGAAAGAAAGCAGAGCCCTGCACCCCTCGAGCTGTCCTCCACTTGTAGCAAACAGTCCCATCTCTCTCCTCTCCTCCTACTGAAGGGTCTCCATAGACTCGTCCTCTCTCCCTGACTCAGATCCTCCACCTCCCACCTGTGTTTCGAACCTCCACAATCTGGCTTGTGCATCAACCACCGCCATGAACCTGCTCTTCCTGGGACCACCCACATCTCCGAATGGCCAAACTATGGACACTTTCCTACATTGAGCTTTCTGGGCTCCTGTCCTGCATTTGACCCTGCAGGTCACTCCCCACTTTAGAAACCCATTCATTCCATAGGATCCCCCCACACTGTCCTCTCACACCTCAAAAGGTGTCCCTTTACTGTCACTTCCTGGATTCTGCTTCTCTTCCTATTTTTCTCATGCCACCACTCCCAGGCCTCCCACCTCAGCCTCATCCCCTCCTGCGTAAATATTCCTCTAGACTTCCAAAGTCCTGATAATGCTCATTCATGCACCGGCAGTTCAGCCCACCCCGATTCCTCACCACACCTGTGGTCATCCTCTCCTCTCTGCTTGGACTGCTTTCTCTGCCGGCCAACAGCTCCTCACCTGTCCAATTCCTAAATGACATTTTAGAATCAACCTGGACCAATGTAAATTGGTACAACCATTATGGACAACAGTATGGAGGTTCCTTAAAAAACTAAAAATAGAACTACCATACGACCCAGCAATCTGGGCATATATCCAGAGAAAACTATAATTTGAAAAGATTCATACACCCCTATGTTCATAGCAGCACTACTCACAATAGCCCAGACATGGAAACGACCTAAATGTCCATCGACAGATGAATGGATAAAGAAGGTATGGAACATGTGTACAATGGAATATTACTCAGCCATTAAAAAGAATGAAATAATGTCATATGCAGCAACATGGATGGACCTAGAGATTGTCACACTGTGTGAAGTAAGTTAGTCAGAGGAAGACAAATATCATATGATATCACTTATATGTGGAATCTAAAAAAATGATACAAATGAACTTATTTACAAAACAGAACTAGAGTCACAGATGTAGAAAACAAACTTATGGTTACTGGGGGGAAAGCGGGGGAGAAGGGATCCATTGGGAGATTGGGATTGACATGTACACACTACTATATATAAAACAGATAACTAATAAGGACCTACTGTAGAGCACAGGGAACTCTGCTCAGTACTCTGCAATGACCTACATGGGAAAAGAATCTTAAAAAGAGTGGGTATATGTATATGTGTAACTGATTCACTTTGATGTACCCCTGAAATTAACAAACACTGCAAATCAACTATAGTCCAATAAAAATTTTTTAAAACAATAACATTTATAAAGTGCTTGACACATACAAAAGAAAAAAAGAATCAACCTGCAGTCTTATAAGATTTAAGGGCTCTTTTGATGATGAGCCACATAGCACGGTGACACTCGGAGAAATGAGAGGCAGAGCTCTCTGTTCTTACAGCTCCCATGGGAGAAGGTCACCAGACAGGGCCACACAGGAGCTTCCCCCCAGGGACAGAGTCACAGGAGGCTGGGGCTTTAGGGGCAACTATGCACTGCAGACGTGGCATAGCTCCCTGTACACTGACCACCTTGAATATTTTCTGGAGCTCTGGGCATCTGGCTGTCCCTAGTTATCCGGTACCTGGACCCAGGGAGATTAGGGTGGGTGTCGAGTGGCCCTGGAATGAAGGGCTTAGAGTATGGACTTAATCATCTGCTCAGGAAGGGGAATTGACCAACCTCTAGCCAGAACCTCAAAACTGGGTCAAAACAGCATTTTTTTTTCTGTTGTTATTAAGCACTCATCATTTTTTTTTAATTTTTACTAGAGTCAATTTACAATGTTGTGTTAGTTTCTGCTGTACAGCAAAGTATATCAGTTATACATACACATATCCACTCTTTTTTAGATTCTTTTCCCATATAGGTCATTACAGAGTACTGAGTAGAGTTCCCTTGCTCTACAGTAGCTTCTTATTAGTTATCTATTTTATGGATAATAGTGTGTGTATGTCAATCCCAGTTTCCCCAGTTATCCCTCCCCCCCACCCCTGCTTTCCCCCCTCGTGACCATAAGTTTTTTCTACATCTGTGACTCTATTTCTGTTCATTTGCACCATTTTTTAGATTCCACATATAAGCAGTATCACATAAGATTTGTCTTTCTCTGTCTGACTTACTTCACTCAGTTATGACAGCATTGAAACAGCAACAACTACATTACACCTCGCATCAGCTTCTCCGGTGGGATTAGGAACTCCCCCAAGACCCAGCGTCCCAACACCACTCCCCCGCCCGCATCTTAGGCATCACATTTCAACTACCCACTTAGGCATCTGTGCCTTTACTTGGTTGCTACCTTTAGTGGCTGGAACTGTGCTTGTCCATCTTTGCACCCCAGGAGCCAACACACTGTTCAGCACATAGAGGGTGCTTAATACATATTTTCTCAGTGAATAAATTAAATGTAAAACATAGGCAATAAAATAGAACATCCCCTGGATCTTAGGGAAAAAACACCTATGTGTAAAAAATGTGAACTTCGGGAGAAAAAAATTCAGACAGAGAAAAATGTAAGCAACAGTAAGGGTTCTAAAGTAAAACTTGGTGTTTGAGTGAACTATGTATTCAGTTGCTATGGGGAAAAATTAATTCATTCGAGGGAAGATGAGAAGGGTATAACGGAGATTAATTAAAATTTAGTTTATCAGATTTTTCTCAGGAGATTGGCAACTGAGTCAGAGGAAAATCTTATTTAAGTGCATAAGTATATTTCAGCTTCTAAGCGCATTGCATGAGAAAATGAAAACAGAGAATAGCAGTGTACGTTAAGTAATTACCACTTTGGAATTTGATATGCCCTGAAATTCTAAATCTAGAAAACAAAACTCTTGGGGTAAAATGTTTGCAACTATCTCAGTATGATGAATTTTGAAAGGACCAGGTGCCTGGGGCCTCCAGTGACCTTCATGTCCCTAAAGCTGACAGACACTTCTTGGTGTTCATCTTGCTTATCTGTAGATACGTGTGTGGGATGACCCTGTCCAGAAGTGTTCTCTTCTCTTGCTTCTTTATATCCATTTCTCCTGGGCCTTCTTGTTCTCTGACAGCCCCTTCTGGCTTCAGGTCCTGGCCCCTCCTGCAGTACCCCGTCTCCAGATGTGAAATTCCTGAGGAATCAGTGTTGCCCCCCACTGTCTTCCCTACCTCCATCCTCTGTGGAGATCTGCCCCTTCTCTCCCAGCTTTAACTCACATCTGTCTGCCTACAGCTCTCACCTGTGTTTCCAGTTCAAGGGGCTCTCAGGGCAGCAATGAAGAGCCCAGGCTCTCAAGTAAACAGCCCGGTTTTCAAAGCTGGTTCTGCCACTTCTGCCTCAGTGTCCACAGCTGAGAAATGGGGATTATAACTAAGAAGGCAGGAGCCTGTAGGAGTCAATCCAAGAGGAGCAGTGCCTGGCACAGAGTAAAAAGCTCAATGGGACGTACACACACTACCGTATATAAAACAGGTACCTAACAAGGACCTGCTGTACAGTACAGGGAACTCTACGCAGTACTCTGTAATGACCTGCATGGGAAAAGAGTCTAAAAAACAGGGGATATATGTATGTGTATGGCTGATTCACTTTACTGTACCCCTAAAACTAACACAGCATTGTAAACCAACTCTACTCCAACAAAAGTTAAAAAAGAAAAAAAAAAAAAGCTCAGTGGAATTTGGCCACCAGTGTCACCAAGCGTCCCTCCCAGTCTCTGGACACGGTGACTTACCTCCAGTCACGGCCACCATCCTGTCCCACTGGGGTGTCGCCACAGCCCCTAAATGGCCCCCTCCCTTTCCTTCTCCTCTTGCCAGTAGCATCCTCTGTCAGGTGGAGGTCAGGATGCTCCCCCGCCCAAAACCCTTCCAGGTTGCTCACGTCTTCGGGATGAAGCCTGATCGTCTTCGCATCGGTCCTGCCCCTCTCCTTCCCCCTTGCTGTGCTGCAGCTCTCCTGGTTTGGGGTGTGGTTTCTGCACCAACGGGTGCCCCACTGCCCACTCCTGCAAAGCCCCCTCTCAGCCGCCTGCGGCTGGTCCTTGGAGACTCAGCTTCCCCGCTCCCTACCTCTGGAGCCCGCTCAGACCCTGGCTCCAGACCAGCCCTCCTGTTCTTAGGATCTTCCACACCAGCGCGGTGCCAGGCGCTGGGATGCAGCGGGGAACAGAGTGACCGCAGCCCCTGCACGGCTACATCTTCAGTGGATTTTGGACGCAGCACAGTGTCTAAGCCCCAATCCACACTGTAAAGGAAAGTAAAGGGCACTTTGAGAGGGGTCACAAGGGGTCCTAGTTTGGGTTTAGGGAAGGTCTCAGGACGGAGGAGACACCAGCTGAGACACGAAGGGCAGGTCGGAGTGGTCCAGCGAGGGACGCCCTGGGCGGGACCCAGGCTTCAGGACTCGCAGCTCGGACAACTGCTCGCAAGGAGCAATCCAGTGACAGAGTGGGAGAGGCTGAATGTTTTGGAGTAGGTGTCTAAAAACAATGGAATAATCACCAAATCTAAGAATGGCATTCAAAACTTATCATGTCATTTTACAGAGGAAGACAAAAGAAAGGTCCTTTTACCTTACATTTAAAATCAAAATTCTAGGGGAAAAGAAGAATGAAGGAAAAGACCACATATAAGCTTAGCTATGGGTCAGAGTAGCTATGCTGAAGCCACCTGCCACCCGGGACCCAGTCCTGGCTGTCCCACCTCCCCAAGGTGGGGTCTGATGTCATCTGAAAAATTGTGAACATTAGCTTCAGGGGCTCACATATAGGAGTAAGTGGTGGGCATGAAATCATGAATTGGATTCATGATGTCCTTCTGCTGTCAGCTTAGGGAATAGCTCTTTTAATATGTTTTGAAGCATGTATCAGGATTTCCCTGGTGACCCTAAGCTCTCTGAAGTTGCAGGGTCATTGTGAATACCCAGCCATGATCTTGGGTGATGGCTGAGATCCAAAGCTCCATTTGGATGGAGGAAAGCTGCCTTCGTGAAGTGCTGTGGGTAACAAGGATGCCACGAAGTACATGCTGCAAAATATGTTAAACGTGCTATTTTCTAAACCGAGAGCAGAAGGGCCCATCATGTAGATAGCTTTAGTATTTGGGGAGAAAGGAAGAAAAATCTCTCTGGCATATGACGTCATTTATAATAAGGAGGACCAGCATCTGTCGGTGCTTCCTTTGTGCCAGGCCTGAAATCAGGGGGGTGGTGGACATGGCACCAGCAGAGGGAGATGAGCAAGCAGATCCCCACCTAGCCCGCTGGCCCTGGCAAGAAGCTGAATGGGGAATCAGGAAGCCTGAGCGCCAGTTTCTAATCCCACCACCAGGAGGGTGCCTATGACTTTGAACGTATCAGACAACTTGTCTTTAGCTCCACTTCGTGTCATTAGGACGAGGTGAGGACAAGCTTCTTGATGGGACACACGAAGAAGAGTAGAAAGGCATGAGATTCACTCCGGGACCGAACTTTATTCCCGGGGAAAATGTCAGGTCTCCCAGAGAGGACGAATCCTGGAGGGCTAAGAGGAACCAGTTTAGGGGAAAGGAGGACCCCTGGTTACACATCAGGAAAGCAAAATTGAAGCCTAGCCAGAGTGATTGGTTGCTTTGACCTCTGTTGGGGCAAGGAAAAGCAAAGTTGTTCCACAGATTGTGGTGAGGATTACACAGCTTTGTGAAAGCACTGAAGACTTTGTTTGTTTTTAACTTTTTATTTTATATTGGAGTATATCCGATTAACGATTAACAATGTTGTGATAGTTTCGGGTGCACAGCAAAGAAACCCAGCCATCCATATACATGTATCCATTCTCCCGCCAGACTCCCCTCCCGTCCAGGCTGCCATATAACATTGAGCAGAGTTCCCTGTGGTATACAGTAGGTCCTTGTTGGTTACCCTTTTTAAATACAGGGAATATTTTAAATAGCGGGGAATCCTTTTTAAATATTTATCCTTTTCAAATAGCAGGGAATACACTGAAAACTTTGAACTGATGAACTTCTGACCTTTAAATGGATGAATCGTATGTTACGTGAATTACATCTCAATAAAGATGATAGGTATACGGAAAAAAATTGCTTCAGGAAAAGCAAGAATCACAGTGCGTGGACACTAGGTCTTCTTCGGTTTTTTGCCTCAATTCCTTGATCACCCTAGAGGTTCTCCTTTGAAAAATGCCCTTGGCTAGTCGTCTTTTCTCCCTGAGGATTTTTTTTTAATTGGAAATTAAATTAAAAGTTTTTTAAAATTGGAAATTCATAATTTGAAAGCTGTGATTACCCAGCTTCTCCCCCAATCAGCAATGGGAGGTTTATTGTTTTCTTACTCCTGTGGGTCATCTAGACAATTAGATGAATAGACACACCACCTTGTACCATTTCCCTCATCAATCTGTTGGTCAGAAAGCATTGATTGACCATAAAACTATATACATGACATAAACAACCTCTGACACACCCAGGCCCTGGAAGATTTGAGAGGCATGTGTATTCAATGTGGAGTTATTCTCTGCAACTTGAAGCTGAAAAGGAAATCCTAATTTGGATTTCATAGTCCAGACATTTTCCTTAGCATCTCTAAAACACACCCCAAAATGGTATTTCAAGCACTTCAGAGAAAGGATGCCAAGTACAAGAATGCAGTGGAGAAGATTATTTTTGTCCCATTAACTCAACCTACAGAACATACCACAAAGGCTCCTAACTATCTCATGATCACTAAACAAATTTTGAAAACTAATACCAACAACGTACTCTTCGTGCTAATTAAGAGCTAAATTGACATGATTTATGTTCGATTCTGGACTACGTTTTTAAATAACTTCCTCCTTTGTGCTCACTTCCATTTTAATGGAAAGATAAGATTTTTTTGTTACATTCGTACATTAACAGACTGCACAAATATTTATTGAGTGCCGGTTACATATGGAACCCTGAGTTAGCTATTGAATGAGCTGTAAGACTGTGGCTCAAATGCTCCCCGCTCCCTGATATGATTTAGAAATAGTCACTTGTTTAATCATCTCATCTGTTTATTTCTCAAGAAGATGGTTCTACACAGTAACTTTTCATACAATGTGTGTCAGGATAAAAAGCAGTGTGCAATTATCCAATTTTCATCTACTTAAATTTTAATGACCATACTTACTTGCCCATTCCGTTTTGCAACTTTTAGCCTGTAGGCACTTAAGTAGCAGTTTGAGACCTGAGATTCTCCCAGATTTAGTTCTACATGGCCAGTGCTCGTTGGACCCTAATTGTTGTGTGGTAGGTAGTTTTTACTCAAAGCAACCTTCTGTTTAAACTGCCAGCATTCAGAATACTTCATAAGCATGTGGTTCATGATTTTATAGTTAGAGAGTAACACCCATACCAAAAAATCTAGAATGCTTTACTACACGTTTCCCCTCAGGAGCCTGGCAAAGTGAAAAATTGAATGATTTCTACCAGACAGTCTATTACCGACCAGGGTTCTTGGCCTTCCTTGATCAAAAGAAATCGATAAGAGGCCAGGCGAGAAATTCAGGCCAGGCTTTACTAGGATCCCTGCTGCAGCAGGAGGGGGAGCGAAAACAAGTAACAGGTTCACTTGCTTGCTTCCTCCCCAAGGAAGGGCGAGCTGGTGCCTTATACAGGGTGAGGGTAGGGGTAGGTCCAGAGGTCGGGCATGACGGACGGCTTAGGTGGTCTGCCCACCCCAAGGGCACGTGCAGTACCCTGGTTTTGCTTCCAGCTCTTCAGAAGCGGCAGTTGGGATTTTTCGGTCTTCTTGTAGTTCATAAGTTGCCCCAACTGTGCATGCACACCTTTATTTTTAGTCCCTTATAGTTTCTTTGTATTTCGTTGCTGGAGGAGATGTTTGTCCAGGTGCAAGCACTGCAGCAAAGCATCCCAGTTCCCAGGTCCCAACCTGTTTAAATTTGCCTCAACAAACAGGTAAATTAAGCGATGATCTCAGGCCTTGGGTATGGAAGCCCCTGACCTGGGGCACAGCGGACCTCAAGTACCCCACGTGAAAATGTAGAACACACATGAGCAGAGTCCGACTTCCTTCTCTCCAGTGGGCTTTAAAAAATATATCCATGCAATTGTTTTCATCGGTTTTTAAAGGAAGGAGATTGTGACTCAAGGCAACTCCACACGTAATCAATCAGAGATGTACTGAGTACAGGGCATTCACTTTGGTGCTGTGCAAAAGACATTATGAGTTCTCATCCTACGGCAGGCACCCTCACTTGCACATGCTTCTGCCAAGAGGTGTCTCCCACGGCCCTTCAGGCCTGTCGAATCACAGCACATTCATCCTATCAGAATCCACAGGCTCTGTCCAGGCACCTGGACCCGTTTATTACTTGCTATCAGAACTCCGTGAAGAAACCGTAATCATGACTGCAGCTCTTTAAAGGCAACAGAGATCAACTGAAAACAAAAGTTACCAATGGTTAGTAGCTAACAATTTGATTTTGTAAGTTGATATTCATGGTAGAAATAACTTTGAATGAAAGAAAATGTGACAAGGGCAGGAAATGTGAGGCAGGACACGTGGAGTCAAAGCAGGTGACTTACAAAGACAACAACTGACCTCATGTAGGACTTGACTCGGGAGCTGCCTCCTCTTTCCTTTGCACAATGTTGTATCTCTTCCCAGAACAATGCTATGTTCAGGCATCTCTTAGCATCTCACATGGAGAAGATCTGAATCTTCTAGTTCTGATTCAGCTTCTTGTGTTTAATACAACCTTTTATTAGTCTGGATAAGCTATATTTTGCTGCAGTGACAAATAGCTGCAAAATCTCTGTGTCTTAATACCAAAAATATATATATATATTTCTTACACACATTACGTATTTAATGTAAAGACAGCAGGGAAGCTTGGCTTATCATAGACAGTTGAGGACCCAGGCTGATGGAGGCTCCATGCAGATATGTTCCTCCACCATCACCTGGACGTGAAAATGGGATGGTAATAAGTGACATGCCAGCTCTATAAACTTCCCTTCCAAAGCGAGATAATTCTAGGCTAAAGCATGGCCACACCTGTGATGGTTAATTCTGTGTCAACGTGACAGGGTATGCAGATGTTTGGTCAAACATTATTCTGGGAGTGTCTGTGAGGGTGCTTGGGATGAGATTAACATTGGAATCGGGAGACTGAGTGAAGCAGACTCCCCTTCTCCCCTCCACTCAGGTGGGTGGGCCTCATCTGATCTGCTGAGGCTCTGAACTTCTCCTAAGTCAGAGAGAACTCTCCTGCCTGACTGCCTCTGAAATGGGACATATGGTTTCTCCCACCTTCAGAGGCAAAGGGAAACATCAACTTTTCCTAGGCCTGAAGGCCAAGGCTGTTGGCCTTAGGACGGGAACTGCACCACTGCTCTCCTGGGTCCAGACCTGAGGGACTCACACTATGGACCTTGTTAGCCTCCATAATTGTGTGAGCCAATTCCTTACAATAAATCTACAGAAATGTCTGTGTGTGTGTGTGTGTGTGTGTGTATTCATCCTATTGGTTCTGTTTCTCTGGAGGACCCTGTGTAACACATAAATTAATGAAGTAGGGAAATGCAGTTTATCAAGTGCCTGAAAAGAGAACTAGAAATATCTGATGGAAGGATTTTCAAAAGTATACCAATAGGATGATGGGTGGACTTTTCATTTTGAGTTGGAAGGTGCTCTAAGATCCCCAACTGACAAGTGAGTGACAAATCATACAATCTCTATGGCCGGACACCATCTTTTGTCTATTAAGAGATGGAAGAACTCATCCTGCTACCACTCCAATGGCATCCCTTCCTTTCCAACTATATAAGAAGGATGCAAAGGAGAGAAGAGTGGGCAGACCAATGGAGTGGGTGGCCTTCCAGGCACAAGGGGTTAGAAATAAAGAAGTTTGTCCCTCCCCTCTCCAAAGCCAGATAAGTGAGTGTCTCAGAGAATCAGAGGTTGAGATAGGAGTGCCTGCAAGGAGGGGTCACCAGGGCTTCACTTCTCAGCTGGAAGCTTGCTGAGTTATTGAAGATGTCAGCCCATATAGGGGCCACCACTAGAAGGAGAACAGGAGGGCATCCTCGGAGAAGCTTGACACGTATAACCTGGCTGTAATCAGCATAGAGAATGGCAGGACTGGTGCATACAACTGGTCTGGTAATTTCGGGGTGGAAAAGGGTGGCAGGGAAAGGACTACTGGGGTAGCAGCAGAGTAAACCTGATGTAAATCCTTCCCTAGTTCCCCGGGCCCCCAGAGGCAGGAAAAGAGGTCACGGCTCCATGGAAGGAGCTCAGAGATAAAAAGAGGGAACTCCCTTCCCAGAGAGGGAATTGGGGCCATGGACCACTGGAGGGACCCAAGGGACTGCCTGTCTTTGGAAGAGTCCTCATCTGAGTGCCACCATATAGAAACTCCCACACCACCTACACAGGGGACACCACAGGGGAAGAAAATCCACACCATCGGATGAACTAAGACCAAGTGAGAGAAAATGGGACCACCTCCTCAGCCCCAAAGGACACCACGTGTGTCACTCTCATTCCCCGACTCAATCCCAAACTTACACAGCCGAGCCAACCCAGAGAAGTGAGGGAGGGGGAGAAGTAAGGCAGATCAGCACCCCCTCCAAGCGTTGCAGTGCTGGGGAGTGAAAAAGCAGAGGGTTTCTCCAAACTGTTTTACCCCTGTCCTTTTTTCACAATTCTTAATAAAACGTGATCCTTATGGGAGTATCAAATGTTACAGTAAAATACCCAGTCACATCCACTTACCTTTCACATCTACTAAGAGACAAGGTCCTCCTAGTTCAAAACCGTTCCCTTGGCAAGTCTTTCAACACCAGCCATGGCACTAAGAAGCCTGCAAATGTGTTCTGCTATTGTGGACTACGCATGTTTTAATTTTGTTTTAATCAAATTAACTCCTATCACATTACGTGAGCTCAAAATTATAGTGACAGCCTTCAACTGATTGTAAATGCAGAGTTTGATTAATCTTTAAAAGGGCAAGTTCAACAGTGTTGCACGGAGCAAAGAGGTGAAGCAGAAAAGTAATTGTAGTATTTCTGTTTATCAAAAAAAAAATGCTTCACCAGAATTTCACATTCCTAGTAAATAAAGGGAAATGTTAGCATTTATTTACGCTGTATAATATGTAGCAGATATTTCCAGGTTTTCTCCACTTTTCTATAAAACTTGGGAAAAGTACAGGATCCTGGCTCACAAATACAGACCTTGAATTTTTTAATTAAGAATCACACAATCATACATATGTTATATTCAATTATTTCTCCATGAATTTTCAGTAGCTGAACCAATACTAAAACGCTGCAAATATTCCAGCAAATGTCCAGGTGGTGTCATCCTACTTGGTACACTTGGCAATTTGTCTTTTACGTTGAAGCTTTCTTGCTGTGTCAGAAGCAAAAATAAGTCCAGATGTAAATATTTAACCTTGTTACAGGCTTTAAAGATGTTTCAAAGTAACAGTCATCTTCTCTTGACGTATCAAATTCTGTTCTCAACATTTGCTTTGGTGTGTCTTACACATTTCAGCCTTGCTCGCTCTCCTTTCTTCCCTTTAGTAGGGCAAAACATATATCTACTTTTAAAAACATATATGCATATTTTAAATATATTGTTCAGGACAAAGTCTCCCTATAACACAGAGATAAAGAGGGAGAAATGGAACAAAAACGAAAGGGTTCAGCTGAGTTGCATTTCCTTTTAGGCTTATAACTTGGATTCCCTAGAGCAGCTCTGTCCAATAGAAATATAATACCAGCACAGACATGAACCACATCTATAATTTTCAATTTTCTGGCAGCCACATCCAAGATAAGTAAAAAGACACAGGTGAAAATAACCTTAATAATATATTTTAAGTCAATATTTTCAAGTTATTATCATTTTAACATGTAATGATACAAACATTTATTCATGGGGTGCTCTAAATTCTCATTTTCATACTAAGTCTTCAAAATCTCGTGTGTATTTGCCATATACAGCACGTCACATTTCAAGTGCTCAATGAGGGACTTCCCTGGCGGTCCAGTGGTTAAGACTCCGCACTCCCAGCGCAGGGGGCATGGGTTTGATCCCTCGTCGGGGAA
Source organism: Grampus griseus (assembly GCF_964374135.1). Classification (NCBI taxonomy): domain Eukaryota; kingdom Metazoa; phylum Chordata; class Mammalia; order Artiodactyla; family Delphinidae; genus Grampus; species Grampus griseus. Next base: position 85,655,146 of record NC_139009.1, read on the forward strand.
TTAAGATCCCGCAAGCCACGTGGCACGGCCAAGAAGAAAAATAAAATAAATAAAAGTAAAGTGCTCAGTGGCCACACGAGGTTACTGGCTACCTGCAGCCAGCACAGCTTTAAAGAGTATAAGAGGGCTTCCCTGGTGGCGCAGTGGTTGGGAGTCCGCCTGCCGATGCAGGGGACGCGGGTTCGTGCCCCGGTCCGGGAAGCTCCCACATGCCGCGGAGCGGCTGGGCCCGTGAGCCATGGCCACTGAGCCTGCGCGTCCAGAGCCTATGCTCCGCAACGGGAGAGGCCACAGCAGTGGGAGGCCCACGTACTGCAAAAAAAAAAAAAAAAGAGTATAAGAAACTATTCTAAGAATCTGATCATGTGTCCATAGGCAGCTTGCACACCCACATTGGTGTAATGCCAGTGCTAACCATGCTGACTCTAATAAGGATAGTATTGGAGCACCTCTAGCTAATCTCTGCTATGACTGAAGCTCTGGGACAGTTTGTCACGACACTGTTTATCAGGTAACTATTATCTGTAGTTTATAGACTAAGAAAACTGAGGTTCAGAACTCGTGCAAGGGAACTGAACCCAGATCTGGCCCCAACACCCCACACTGGTGCCCATCCCACGATGTGGTCCAGGACATGACCAGGAGGTGGCTAGGCTGGGCGGCCAGGTGCTTGGATACGCTGTGAGGGTTTCCAGTAAGCCTGGGCTCGGCTTTGTGTCGCAGGTACCCTGGGATTTCTCATAATGGTTGCAGAATAAGTGATGTTATGGCCTCTATCAGGACTTGAACCATCTCTGTTGGAATTGCTGAAAGGTTGGATCAAGTCAAGAATGCCGTTTTTCCCAAACTCTCAGCAGTCGCTGTAGATCCTGACCCCTTGGGGGACACGTGGAACATGCAGTGGTTTAACTTGTCTGATGTCAACCAGATGATAACTGGAAGAGCTGGATGGACAGTCAGGCCTGTCTACTTTTGCACTACATCGGGCAACCTCCTATAAATGTCCACTCTGATCTGCACCTCGGGGAACTGGATCTCATGCTCGCTAATTTTCACCTGGAGAAAAATAATCCCGATGAAGCATAAGTGGGCCGCACAGCCAGGCATCTCTTTGCTCAATGACATAGAGAACAGCACCCGACAATGAGTTGAGGGCTGCCTAGAAGAAGCACAAACCGTGGAGTGCGGATATACCCACACGTCTGTGGGGTTGGGAACTGCGACCTATGGACACAGAGCTGGAGAAGCTAGTAGGGAATGTCCTCTGGGATGGGGAAGCAAGACGGTCATCTGAGCAGAGCAGGGTGCTCAGTACTCCTGACCCAGACCCAGGGTACAGGGCTGCAGAGCCTGAACCTAAAAGCTCAGCATCACTAAGTCTCCAAGGTCACTGACCGTCAGCAGCTTTGGCAGGAGACCCATTCGCAGGCCCAGCCCAGGCACTGTACCCACCAAAGCAGGCAGCCCGGAGGGCAGAGCAGCAGAGCAGGGCCAGGCCCTCAGGGGCTCCCCGCTGTGGACATGCTCCGTTTGACATCTGGAGCTTCCAGAGGCTTCATCACGGCAAGTGACACCAGGAATGGAAGAAAGGGCCAGGCTCTGAAGGGTAAGTGGGGAAGAAAGCAACGACCCTCAGACCTCCGTGACGACAAGAGGGAATTTTCCAGAGGAGGAGCCAGAGATAATCTACTTTTCCAAGCTCTTTCTGAGGGCATGCGGACTAGGGTGGCCAGGTTCAGCAAATAAAAATACAGGACACCCAGTTAAATCTGAATTTCAGGTAAACAATGAATTTTGGTTTTAGTGTTAAGTATGTTCCATGCAACATACTACTAAAAATATTAAGAGTTGTTTATCTGAAATTCAGATTCACCTGGAGTCTGCATATTATCTGGACTCTGTAATCCGGCTCCCATGCTAGTCTGTACACAAAAGGAGTTCCTGATGCTTTCATTGTGAAACTTTGGATGTGAGACAGCGCAGCAGTTAAAGGGCTCAGACTGGTGTCATGGACTCCAGCTTGAAGTAAGCTCTGACATTTCCCTGTTACATGGCCTGGAAAATGGAATTGTTTCTCTCAGCCTCACTGTCCTCATCTGTGGAATGGGGATGACATCTCTCCCTCCGGCTTTTATTAGGATGTAATGAAATAAGTGCTTAGCAAGTGGAGAATATAATTATTTCAGAAAGTGTTCTTGTTTAAAAGTATCAAAAATAATCAATAATGCCAGATTGAATTATTGTGAGACCATCCTAATTGTCTTTGAATGTTGGTTACTTTTTTTTAATTCATAAAACTGGGAACACTTTAAAAAATGAGTTTAGATCTTAAAAGTTCCTATAATGGATACCTTAAAATTTTTAGAAAACTGAATCAAGTGAATTAGAAATAAAGATGGCACGATGTCTATTTTTAATAATAAAAATAAAAGTATATTACCGAAGTTTAAAACAAAAAATCGTTGCAATCTTTGAAAGAGGATCACACAATGAAAATACTAAACGATGGCAAATACGTTTTTTAGCATTTATGAAGCACACCAACTGCTCACTAAATTCTAGACACATCTATAGTGTGTGTTCAGTGTTCAGACAAGTTCAGTTACTGATATAATCATTTATAAATTAGACCAAAACATAAGTCACCCCTGGTGTCTGAGAACACACACACAAAGAAACACAAACAACACATACATAGACAAATGCACTTTTTTTTTTTTTAAGCCGTAGAGAATCTCAGAATTTGAAAAGGAAAAGATGTGCCACTGTTTGACAGCAACACTTGGCAATAGCGCTGACAGTTTGAGGAGAAGCCAATCTCAGTGGTAAAACCCTTTTATGGGCCCTTGGCTGGGACATTCAGATAGGAATGTGCCGTGTGGGAGAGCAGGCTTGGCGAGAACACGAGCAGGCTTCACTCTGTTTATTTCTGCCGTCACTGTAAACTGTGCTCAAGGCTGAATATACATTGTCCCAGGCTTGCATTGCATCCTAGAGCACAGCCCCGGGGACCAGCTGAGGAAGATGGGAGAGAAGAGATGTGAGCTGGTCACTCCTTTAATTTCAGCTCTCAGCGAACTTCAAATTCATCAGACGGCTTCAGCGTTACCATTATTGAGTACCTACTATATATCAAGCACGATGTTAACCCCTTGACCTTACTCATGTGTAAAGTGGGAATAATAACTGTATCTGTTTCCTGCGGGTGCCGTGGTGGTGATGCTGATGAAATGCTTGTCACCATGGCTGGCACAAAGTAAACATTCAATAACTGTTAGGCCTAAAACTGAATGGTAAATTTAGAGTGTTACAATTATTGAACTGTTAGTCTGCACAGATCCAGGATTCAAACCAGGCATCCTGGCTCCAGAGCCAGCCCTCTTAATCACTATCTTGCACTGTCGCCATTAATTATCCATTAATTTTCATAGAACATTTGAAAATGCATCATTGTGGGTGTTCTTAATATTGATAAAATGAGGCACAGAGAATTTTCACGACTTGGCCAAGATTTTCAGGAAATGGCAGCTTCGTCTAACAGCTACTTTTCCCCCCAGTAGTTCAGTAAATAAACCTTAATAAATGCTTTCAGCACACAGAGTATGAGAGAAAGTATTGTAGAAAAAAAATAAAAGAATTGCAAGATATGGTTCCCACACTGAGCAGGCTTACGTTCTGATCAAGAAGATGAAGCAGACACCAAGGACTCAGAAAGAAATCAAGGCGTGGGTGCCATGCGAACACACTGATGTCAAATGTGCATACAAAGGATTGAATGGAGACATGGAGAGGGAGTCATCCCAGGAGCTTCCAGGAAAAGGGAGCTTTGGGGCCAAGTCTAGAAAGAAAAGAGGGGTCTGGGTTAGCAGAGTCTTTCCTCTCCAGCCATCTTGCCAATCAACAAACCCGCTGCGTCCAAGGGCGGTTCCCAAAGAAAATCATCAGAGCCTGTGAGCAAAGCTCCAGCCCCAATCCGGGCGGTAAAGACAGCCTGACAGGTCAGTGCCACTCAGAAAAGGGCCAATGACAAAGGACCAAAGAAGTGTTCCAGGAAGGGAGATGGTGACCTATTTAAGGGGAAGCAAGAAAGAAACTTTATAAAGACAAAGTGCTGTAAAAATCTTAACCTTTTTTTTTTTTTTTTTTTTTTTTGCCACTGTGAATCTTCTTGCCAGTCTGAGAACCACAGTGGCTTTTCCTCCTTCAGTGTTTGGATTGACACACAAGGCACTGTGGTCCTCCTTTTACACCTTCTCCCATCTCTGCTCTGATTCCCACCCTTTCCTCTTCCCACACATACCCCCCAAGACAAGCATAAATAAAACAAACAAACAAATATGTGAAACTTACTTGGAATGATGCTAGAGTCTCTGTACTATTAAGACACTGAG